>NC_056745.1:1300978667-1301154734 GCF_019279795.1 Protopterus annectens | reverse complement strand
TTTAATTTTAGAAGTATAGTAAGATTTAAGTTAGGATTTCTTAGTTTTATAGCACACTTATGGTTTTAGCCACTTTAATTTACTAGTTCCATTACTTTCCTGCAGGTTGGGGGAAAAGCAGGTAGTTTCTGTTTTCTCGTGTCCTGATCGACCCTCTTAACACCATTATCAGTTCTTGTTCTTAGTTTTGCACACAGCACAAGGTAACACTTTGCTGCTGCAGCTTTGTTGCAGCCCTTTTATGTATTTACTTACTGATTTAGTTTCACTACGTTCGATATCTCTCTCTTCACGGAAGACCTGAAATAGTATTATACTAACTTTGAAATTTGTGCATGGCAATGGGGCAGTTCTAATTTCTTTTGACAAGTGTCATGGAATTTTATTTCCACCTATGCAACCACCTACTCGGGCAGATGGGGCCTTGCTTTAACTTATCAGGGCAGCACACACAGTAATGCAGCAACCCCATTTTACTGAACTGCATTGTTTTTATTAGGAAAAACAAAAGTTACCTGGTGTGGGAATAGCACCCACACCCACATTCTTCTGATTTTCCAGCTTCAGTGGTGTGGTACCTTTTGAACTACTAACAACATTTGTAAGTACTTCATTATGCTAAATTGGTGTGTATGGGTCTGGTATCTTTTCTGTACTTGCTTTCAGGCATTTCTTGTTGAAGAGGACTAATTTGATTTATCAATCTTCACATAATGATATTGCAATCTGTTATTAAAGGTCCTTGAATCAATTCACTTAGCTGCTGTAGATATAATTAAATGTTTTTGGTTATCTGATGGGTTCTCACCTGTTGTATTTTTGCTCTATGCCATTTGAACACCAAATGTGTCTTAGCAAGGGAATTCCTTCATCTTTTCTCAGCATGTCCTGTTCCTTTGTACTGTAACATTTGAAATGTATTCCTGATAAGTTTTGTATTTGTTTCATTTTCTGCTGATTTGTTTGTATATATTTGTACAGCCTCTAAGCCCTTTGCATTAAATATTGATTCTAAATTTGTCAGTTTATTATTTTGTTTGACTTGTTTTATGCATTCCCATCACTCCACTGCGAGTCTTTTTTTTTCCTAAAGCAGGTTGTTGCATTCTGACCCCCCCCCTAAAAAAAATCATTCACTGTGGTGTCAGTGAAATTAAAATAAGTAAATAGGTTCTTATGTTGAAGTGCTATGAATTTGCAAGGCTGGCTGTCTTGTTAAATAGAGTTCCTAACCTCAATAATAATAACTTTGATGACTGCATTTTAAATGTATACAGCCTTGAACAGGGGAAGTAACCTATTTTCATTACATTCAGAACATTAAGTATACTTTTTGCTTTTCTTAAGCCATATCTCATTTAATAATGAAATGTAGATGTGAGAGTGTTCAATCTCGCCTTTGTTCTTACACATGGGTTCGGAGCCGATCCTCGGCTCCGTGCCGGCCGACTGCAAGCTCTGCATCGAGAAGAAGCTCGAGGACATCCAATACCCACAATCCCCCTCTGCCTTTACCTCAGATCTAGTTTGCCGCTGCATAATCGCTGGGGACTAGCTCGAGGCTTTTACAGATAAGAATTTATCTTTCTGTTTAAATTTTTCAAAAATTTTCTTCAATATAGTCTATGAATAGTTAGAGTAGGTGTGTGAGTGGACTTTGATATCTCGGTTCCTTAGATTAGTTACTTAGTTTAACTAAAGGGTACAGAGTTTTTTCGGGCCTACCTCCCTACTTGAATAACTTGGACTAAGTATTGTGTAGTCTGCTTATTACAGGATTTGACACATATTACCGGATTTGACTGTTTTTCATTGGAAGTGACTTTTAATTACTGGACTGTCATTCTTTCTTGTTGTCATGTCAGAAAAATTAAAATCTGGCTTCAAGCGTTGTCAGTGTGGCTAAAATGTCGGTCACAGACAACCACAGTTCCTGTGTCTACTGTCTTGGCCCCTCCACTTACAAGAGGACTGCTCTATTTGTCACTCTTTTAGTGGGAGGGTCATGACAGATAGGCGCAGGAAACTGATGGATAGAGGATTGCTGAAACCCTCTTTCCAGGAGGCCTTGGATGCTTCAGACCAGGCATCCAAGTCTTGAAGTCGAAGGCCGGAGCCAAAGACATCGGCTCCGAGATCTTCGAAGTTAGTTGGATCACCGTTCCACAGACTTCGGGCCGAGTGTTCAACTGTTGGCAGTTTCGAGCCTCGAAGTCTTGGAACCGTGACGGAGCTCCTCCACCGACTCTATTGAGGTCGGCTCCGTCTTCGATCCCTTCGACTCGCTCTTCGAGCCCTTTCCGACACCGACGTGGACCGTGTGGTGCAGAAACTTATGGAGCATACGGCCCTGTCCAAGCTTATTTCGGTCTCCTCTCAGTTGATGTCGAGACTTGAAGGCCTGCCACTATCTCCATCTGTTCCTCCTCCGGTGACCTGTTCAGTCTTCGGAGCCGGAAGAGGCTGACCTGATGATTGTGGAGCCCTCGGTGCCAGAACCGTCTTTTCTCGGTCGGCACCGTTTACCTCGACTCCATCCGATCCGGTACCGGAGTCTCGGCCGAAGATCTGTCCTTGGTTCCGGGACCGAGAGTCGGACCGATGTTCGTTCCGACTCTCCTCTCGGGCCTCGCACGGATCGATTCGGTTCCGTCCTCGGGTCGGTGCCTTGACTCCTGTTTCGGGTTTCTTCCCATTTCTTGGAACCGGAGATACCTCGACTCGGGACCCGGGGCCTTCGACCTCATGAGGAAGGTGTTGTCTACTCAGACAACCACATCAGCAGGTACAGCTTCTCCTCCCGCAAAGGACCGTTATCCTCCTCTGCACCCACGGCCACGCCCAAGCGTCGGGCACCAGTGTCTCAGCCACCCCTGGAGGGTGCCCCTCTTCCTCGGAGGCTTCTTCGGATGCTCCCCTAAGAAGTTCCTAGGAAAAGACTGTGTAAGAGGAGACACTTGGATTCTCCACAAGAATCCTTGACATCTGATACTGACTTAGATGAGTCAGAAGGGTCCCTAAGTCACCTTCAGAGGATGTCTCTTTGCTGACATCTTGAGATCCTTAAACAGAGAGGTGACTGGCAAGCCCTCCCCTTCTGAGGATGAGTCAGTTTTGCTGAAGGCATTTGGTGCCCGCCCTTCCTCCTCCTGGGTCACTCCGCCCTTTGATGAGTTAATGGAATTGATTGCTCGAAGGCGTGGGAGACTCCTGACACGGTGGAACCTGTCCCTAGGAAGCCAAATAAGTACATCACGGCACCACAGGACAAAGCTTACCTTACCAAAGGAGTTCCGTAGACGCCATGGTGGTGGCAGCGCCACGAAAAAGGAGATGTCGGAGTCTTCCTCATCTGTCCATCCGCCTAACAAAGATTCTAGGACCATGGACAGATAATGGAAGCGATTTTCAGTTCAGCGGCTTTCTATGCTCCCTGAACTATTTGACCCATTTTACACGCTTACAGAGGGATCTAGTCAGAGTTGGGAGATACCCTCCAGGGTGCTACAGATGCCGCTGTCTCAGAGAAAGTTACAGCGCATCTCAACACCCTTACATCCATTGTGAACTCGTCCATGAGGCTGATATCCTATGCAGCGAAGGATCGAGTAGGGCAGCGGCTTCAGCGATTGCCTTCGAGGCAATCCTGGATGCGCTTATGTTCGCTTGGAAGCCTTCAAGTCTTCCTTTACTAACGCCCCATTTGATGGAGCCACACTTTTGGCCCTAAAGTAAAGGAGACCCTTACCCGGTGTGAACAGGAGGGAAAGACTCTGTCTGCTGTCGGAGTCCGCTTTTCCACCCTTCCAGACCGCACCCCAAAGGGCAACGTAGGGAAAATGTGGTTTCAAAACCCCAAGGGTCTTTTCCAAACACACAGGGTGATGCCCCTCTAGAGGCAGAGGGGGGCAGAGGTGGAAGACGCCGCCCTGGCGGCAGAGGGGTCCGAAAACCAAGGTGACAGGGATAACCTCCCTGGCAAACCTTTTCAGCACTCCTGAGAGGAGGCCCGACTGTCCTGCTCTGGAGGCAGTCGGGTCGCTTAGCTTTATACCCTCAGGCCTGGCAAAACCTTTCTTCAGACAATTGGGTAAAAGCATTGTTACCAGAGGTTACAAAATCCCGCTTCTATCCACCCCATTCCAAAGAGAACTCCCAGATGTACCACCCCATCTGCGAGACCCAGCAGCTACGAAATTTCAAAGCTGCTAAGAAAAAGAGTCATCCAACCAGTCCCAGCGGACCAAATAGGATTCGAACTTACTCAAGGTTCTTTTAGTTCCAAAGAAAACAGGGGACTGGAGGCCAATTCTGGACCTAAGTCATCTCAACACCTTTGTCAAGAAGGAAAAGTTACGAATGGTCACGCTTCAATCGATCCTTCCATTCTTACGGAAGGGCGACTGGATGTGCTCAATAGATCTGAAGGACGATACTACCACATCAAAATGGCCAGGGCGCCCAGAGATCACTTGCGCTTCGGCTGGGAGCCAGTCACTATCAGTTTCGAGCCCTGCCCTTTGGTCTGACCACAGCCCCCAGGGTCTTCACCAAATGCATGGCAGTGGTAGCGTCTCATCTGAGGCGCCTAGGATTCCAGGTGTTTCCGTATCTGGACGACTGGCTCCTGTCTGCCACCACCAGGCCAACTGATACATGCCAGGGATTACTCCCTACAACTTTGCACACATCTTGGCATTTCAGTAAATTTGAGAAATCTTTGCTACAGCCATCACAGCATATCTTATTCATAGGAGCGAATTAGATACTCGCCAGTTAGTTCTAAAACTTCCGACAGAAAGAATAGTAGCACTTCAATCCAACATTTCCCTTCTGCTGTCGCCCAGGAAATCCCCAGCAAAATTGTTCTGAAAGTTCTGGGTCTCATGGCAGCTTCTCTCATAGCAATACCATTGGGAAGACTGCACATGAGAGTGCTACAATGGCTTCTATTTGCACAATGGTCATTCCAACAACTTCCACTGACTCACGAAATATTGATAACGAAAACATGCAAATCACACCTAAGGTGGTGGTTACAGACTTGCAACCTATCCAGCGGAAGACGATTTGTGCTACCCACACCGCCAGCAATGATAACCACGGACGCTTCCCTGATAGGGTGGGGGGGCATCTTTCAGGGACAGACAGTCCAAGGCGAATGGACCAATCTGGAGTACAATCTGCACATCAGTGTTCTGGAGTTGAGGGCAGTGTTTTGGCGTTGCAACACTTTGCTCCCCTTCTTCCTCCAGGGACCATTGCAGTTCAGACAGACAACATGTCCGTAGTCTGGTACATAAACAAGCAAGGGGAACCAGGTCCTACCAACTATGCAGAGAGGCCATGAGAATTTGGCAATGGGCAGAGTCCACCGTCGCTTTCTGATCGCAACGCACATCCCGGGTCATCCAACGCCATAGCCGACAGGCTGAGCAGGGCAATTCTATTGCCTCACGAGTGGTCCCTCAAACAGTCAGTTGCGGAAAAGGTTTTTCGCAAATGAGGCCAGCCTACCTGCGATCTGTTTGCGTCTCCAATGAACGCCAAATGCAGGAGCTACTTTGCCCTATTACCCCTCCAGGGAAGTCCCAAGGGACGCGCTGGTGCACGATTGGCCCCGGTCTCCTATATGCTTTTCCTCCATTTCCTGATTGCAAAGTTTCTGCAGAAAGCAAACAACCTTCAGAGGACTATAATTCTCATTGCTCGCTCTGGCCTCGTCAAATTTGGTTCCCTTTCTCTTGCGTCACGCATTCGGGGACCTTGGAT
The DNA here is from genome assembly GCF_019279795.1 of Protopterus annectens. Taxonomy (NCBI): domain Eukaryota; kingdom Metazoa; phylum Chordata; order Ceratodontiformes; family Protopteridae; genus Protopterus; species Protopterus annectens. The sequence continues at coordinate 1,301,148,962 of NC_056745.1, read as the reverse complement.
GCTGGACCCAGAGCCAGATCTACTGACTCACTCGTCAGGGAGTTCTCACCCATCCCTGGAATCTCTCCATCTAGCAGCTTGGCTGCTCCGCTTCCCTTAGCCAGGTCAATCCCCTTACATCGGGCGGTTCAAGATATTTTGGTAGCTTCTCATAAAGTTTCCACTATAAAGACTTATACTAGTAAATGGAAACGTTTTGTCATCTGGGCGAGTCACATCAGTTGGACCCTGTTACAGCTCCTTGAATAAGGTCTTAGAATTTCTAACCGAATTATTTCAGGAAGGAGCTTCTCCGCTACCTTAAGAGTACAGTTGGCTGCCATTTCTAGCTATCATATAGAAGAAAGTGGTGCACCTATTATGGCTCACAGACTCTGTAAAGCCTTTTAAAAGGTTCCTTTCATATCAGACCACCAGTCAGAAGCCCGACATCACCGTGGAATTTAAATTTGTTGCTCTCTAAATTGATGCTACCACCCTTTGAACCAGCTTCAAGTTGCACTTTGAAATTTTTGTCATGGAAAACATTATTTCTAGTGGCTATTACATCGGCTAGACGGGTGTCTGAGCTGCAGGCCCTTTCGGTCAAACATCCCTATTTAATTTTTCATTCTGACAGAGTATCCCTACGCACTAATCCATCCTTTCTTCCCAAAGTTTGTTCTACTAGTAATATTAATCAGTCCATTGAATTACCCACCTTCTTTAAAGATCACTCTAATAAATTAGAGTATATGTTGCACAAACTGGACGTTCATAGACAACTCAGATTTTATTTAGATAGAACAAAAGATCACAGGAAATCTGATCAGCTATTTGTAGCTTTTGCTGACAGCAGAAAGGGTCTTGCAGTTACTTAAACTAACTCTTTCTAAGTGGCTAACTGATTGTATCATTTATGTTTATGAAAATTCTGATCACACATTATCAGCAAAACCCAGAGGACATTCTACCAGATCAATTTCTACATCTTTGGCTCATGCAGCTCGCTTACCTTTAGACATCATTTGTGCGGCTGCTACTTGGGCTAAACCACATACATTTATCTCTCATTACAAGGTGGACAGGGTTTCTAGGATAGGGCAACCTTTGGTTCCACTGTGCTCAAGAACGTTCTCCTTGAGTTCCTCAGGATCATGGAGCTAGGACGCTACCCATGTGTAAGAACAAAGGCGAGATTGAACACTCTCACATAAAGAAGTTATGTCCTTACCATAACGCTCCATGTGGAGTGTTCATCTCGCTTGGTTATTACACTCCCACCCTTCCCACCCTTAGGAAGAACGCGTTCGATTTGGTGCCTGGTCTGGAGTATTCTCCTTCTGCTGTTGCAGTATTGCTGTTACTATCATACTCTTGGTATGTTTGTATATATGTACTTTTATGTATATAGTTGGCAGGTGTGCGTGCTGTATGTCTGGTTTGCTTGCAAACTAGATCTGAGGTAAAGGCAGAGGGGGATTGTGGGTATTGGATGTCCTCGAGCTTCTTCTCGATGCAGAGCTTGCAGTCGGCCGGCACGGAGCCGAGGATCGGCTCCGAACCCATGTGTAATAACCAAGGCGAGATGAACACTCCACATGGAACGTTATGGTAAGGACATAACTTCTTTTTATTGTTTTTTGAGGCTTTAGAACGTTTTATTTTAACTCCTGCTTCTTTTCCCGTTATCTAAAAGCTTCTCATTCATTTAAGGAATGAGTCTGTGTTCTTTCATACTATGAACTGTTATATAGGTAAAATTGCACAGTTTTGACTGCAGCAACTAACATCAGGAGTGAATGAAATGGAGTGCTGTTAAGACAGTAAGATTAAATTAGTGCTCTTCTCTGATCGTGTTGTAGCATATAACTTTTTTCTTTCTTCTCTAACAGTGCAATCAAGAATGGCAAAGGCTTGCACAGTAAAAAAGAAATTCCCATCCACCGAGTTGCAGACATCTCAGGGGTAAGACCACATTATTACCACCTCTTGGTGAATATGCTGTCAAAACTGAAAAACATGTTGTGCTTTAAGAAATGCATAAAACATGTATATGGTTGTGATTCTTTTCTCAAAGTTAATCCTTCTGATATAACCTCCTTTGAGAGAAAACTCCATTTGCAGATTTTCATCCTCCTGTTAATACAGATCCGTGAATAACAGTTTTTGGCAGGTAGAAACACTACGGTACAGTTAATAGGTTAAGTTTCTAACTGTTGTGCTAAGATGAGCATAGAAGACAGACATTGATAATATGGAAGTGCCTTTTAATGGCTGTCCTGGTAATTCACTGATTGTTATGAAGCACCCAGAACTCCATCTTTTAGATTTCTGATGGTGATGGGCCATGCTGCCCATATTGTGTTTGATAACTGAATCATTTCATTGAATGCATCAAGGCAGATGGCATTATTTTGTTTGTGTTGTAATCCCTATGGGCACAAGTGTTGTACTACTGTGGATTTTTTCAGTTTGCTGTCAGGAAATGAAAAAAAAATGTGTTGGCTTGGAGGCAAGGGGCCTCAGGAGTGATTCCTGACATCCAGGGTCAAGGAGAGGTACCATTAACAGCTCTGTAGTTGGAAAAGCATTATCAAACAAGGCAGGTATTCTGTAATATGAATAGGTAAAGTTTATTCAGTGTGTCCCAGGAGTTCTAGACCATTCTGTTTAGTAAGTGACAATCTCTTAAAAGTTGGTAGCATTACAAGTTAAGAATACATTAAGGAATACTTGCGGAAACAGGAAGTCTGTGCACATGTTATGAAGAGCTTATCAGTAGACTTGGACTGTCTGTATTTCTGGAATGTTCTGTCTAGTTTTTGTATGTAGAAGGCCATGCAGATATTGTTTTAGTCAGTGGTTTGGTACTGTCATTCAGAAAGTACTGCTGACAAGTAAGGAACACTGGTGTAAGTGAAGCTTTAAATAGGTTGAAGATTGATAAATGGGAAGGCATTCTGTCCTGGTGATCATTTGTAAGGTGGGGTTAGTTGTATGCATACCAGACCGCTGCCAGTTTGTGAAGTACCTTGAAAATATTTAAGATGGAGTTTGGTGATGTGTCTGAGAAACTTTTCAGATGCAAAGGTCAGGGAATTGGCTGTATAGAAGTGGTCTGGTTAATGGAGAAAAGTGTATGACATTGAGATCCCAAGTGGAAGTAAAATAGTCGATTATGGAAGAGTTTAGAAGAGGGCTAAAAATCTGTGTGTCACTGTTAAGTGTAGATGTTTGTGAATAATATAGTAATTAATTGAGGGAATTCACTAACAAACGTGGTTGGTCACCTTGAGGTGTGAGGCAGTAACTGGAGAATACAAAAGAATGTAGGCGATGGGACAGACTTAAACAATGGATGGCTTAAGTGTCCCCTTTTTCCTGAAATTCCAGTTTGGGATGGTTGGGTGTTGACTTCTGCCTTTTTTTTATTCTGATTTTTTGACTTTGGGATTGTGACCATTTTTTTTTATATCTACTGTGTAACTTTACTGGTAGTCCGTCTCCCGAAAGTAATTAATGCCAGCTCAAATCTTTCACATTGACAGCAGTCTGTTAAAATCCAAATAATGAAAATCCAGCAAATAAGATGTTTTTTTTTTCCAGCACTTAACTAGAAGTGTTTTTTTTTTTTTTTTTTTATCAATCAATTCATTCCTGGAAGGAGGGGGTCTGTTCTTGTACCACTCGTATGGAGGAGAGAATACATGCTCCATATTTATTCTCTTATTTTGTGTTGCACAACCGTAGGCTAATGAGGTCAAGTGGTAGTCTAAAATTAATTTCTTTGTTGTGCGGACTCAGTAACAATAAAATAGCAAATTACAATTTAAAACCTGTAAGTCAAAATCCTGTTGATTTTATCCCATCCCTTGTTAAAATGCACAAGTCTCCATATGCACATTAAAATTAAACTAATATAACCACCTAGTCATTTTGAAGCAGCCATAAGATATTTTGTTTAAGAAGCCTGTGGAGGGGGAGGGGGGTTAGGCAGTAACCTGAGATCTGTTAAAACAAAGAGAATAATGTTTGTTGATGCTGTATTCTTTGACACTGTCATTGTTGCTTGATACAATTCATGATGTGTGGGTGAGATTTTTTTTTACATTTTCACTTGTGTTATAGATCCAGTAATGTTACTGTTCCTCAAAAGAGGGAGTCTGTGCTCTGTGCTGTCACTATTTGGTGCATCTTAGCCCAAAAAAAAGAGAGTATGGTATTTTTCAACATGGAGTATGTGCTGCATTGTCACAGATCTGTGTTTTCTCATTCAGTTTAGCTTTTGGGTGTGGGAACTGGAGGTTTCATGCATTTTTATTCCTCCAGTCTCCCAAGTCATTGTACCTTTTTGGTATGTTGTACAGGGAAAAAAGTACTGTATAGTTTTGATTGTCACTTAACTTTGACAAGTCTGATCGCATGATACTATGTTGGAATGTGACAAAAGAATGACAACAGGTTTCCAAACTTGCAATGGTAATGGGGTACAGAAGAGCAGTGTATTTCTTCAAATCTTCATTGTAGAGTATTTGAAAATGAGTTATCTTTTGTGCATATGGACTCTGTCCTTTGAAAACCTACGCAAGACACTTGCATAGCATGTTGCTCATAAGACATGAAAATGCAAAATACATTTTGTTCATTTACAAGGCATAAAATAATGCAATAAGATAGGGAGAAAGCTAGCTGATATGATGGAGAGAAGGAAGGTTGATATATTGTGCGCGCAAGAAACCAGGTGGAAGGGGAGTAAGGTCAGTTGTAATGGAGGTAGGTCCAAATTGTTCTATCATGGTGTGGTTGGGAGGAGAAATGGGGTAGGGGTTATCCTGAAGGAATAGTATGCTTTGAGGTGAAGCGTAGGATAGAGTGATGGTTATGAAGCTGGAAATTGAAGGTGAAATGATGAATGTTAGTGTATATGCTCTGCAAGTTGGATGTGCGATGGATGAGAGAGAAAAATTTTGGAGCAAGTTGGATAAAGGTGAGATACTGGTAATTGGAACGGATTTCAGTGGGCATGTTGGTGACGGGAACAGAGGGGATGAGGAAGTGATGGGGTAGGTATGGTGTTAAGGAGAGGAATGCAGAAGGTCAGATGGTAATGGATTTTGCGAAAAGGATTGACATGGCTGTGGTGAAATATGTATTTTAGGAAGAGGGAGGAGCATAGGGTAACATACAAGAGTGGAGGAAGATGCGCACAAGTGGATTATATCCTATGCAAGAAGGCCAGTCTGAAGGAGATTAGAGACTATAAAGTGGTGACAGGAGAAAGTGTAGTTAGGCAGCATAAAGTGGTGGTCTGTAGGCTGACGGTGATCAAGAAGAGGAGGTGGCGTGTGATAGCAGTGCCAAGGATCAAATGGAATTTGAAAAAGGGTGATTGTGAGGTGGAGTTCCAGGAAGAATTGAGACAGGCACTAGGTGGTAGTGAAGAGTTACCAAATAGCTGAGTAACTACAGCAGAGCTGGTAAGGGAGACAGCTAGAATGGTGCTTGCTGTGACATCTGGATGGAGGTTGGAACACATGGAGACCTGGTGGTGGAATGAGGAAGTACAGGAAAGTATACAGAGGAAGCTGTTGGCGAAGTGGGATTGTCAGAGATATAAAGAAAGTAGACAGGAGTATAAGGAAATGAGGCGCATGGCAAAGAGAGAGGGGTGGTGAAGGCTAAGGATAAGGCATATGGAGAGTTGTATGAGAGGTTGGACACTAAGGGCGAAAAGTACCTTTACCAATTGGCTAAACAGAGGGGACTGAGCTGGGAAATATGTGCAGCAAGTAAGGGTGATAAAGGATAATGAGAGAAATGTACTCAAAAGCGAGGAGTATGTGTTGAACAGATGGAAAGAGTACTTTGAGGAGCCGCTGAATGAAGCGAATGAGAGAGAGAAGGTTGGATGATGTGGTGATGGTGAATCAGGAAGTGCAATGGATTGGCAAGGAGGAAGTAAGGACAGATATGAAGAGGATGAAAAATGGAAAGGCTTTTGGTCCAGATGGCATACCATTGGAAGCATGGAAGTGCTTAGGAGAAATGACAGTGGAGTTTTTAACCAGCTTGTTTAATAAAATCTTGTAAAGTGAGAGGATGCCTGAAGAGTGGAGAAAGTGTTTTGGTACCGATTTTTAAGAATAAGGGTGATGTGCAGAGCTGTATTAACTGCAGAGGGATAAAATTTATGAGTCACAACATGAAGTTATGGGAAAGAGTAGTAGAAGGGAGGTGATTAGTGATCAGCAGTATGGTTTCATGCCAGAAAAGAGTACTACAGATGCAATGTTTGCTCTGAGAGTGTTGACAGAGAAGTACAGAGAAGGTCAGAAGGAGGTGCTTTGTGTCTTTGTGGACTTAGAGAAAGCATATGACAGGGTGCCTAGAGAGGAGTTGTGGTACTGTATGAGGAAGTCTGGAGTGGCAGAGAAGTATGCAAGAGTGGTACAAGATATGTACGAGGGTAGTGTGACAGCGGTGAGGTCTCCGGTGGGAGTGACTGATGCATTTAAGGTGGAGGTGGGATTACATCCAGGATCATCTGTGAGCCCTTTCTTATTTGCAATGGTGATGGACAGGTTGGCAGTCAAGATCAGACAGGAGGCCCCGTGGACTATGATGTTTGCAGATGATGTGATCTGTAGTGAGAGTACGGAACAGGTTGAGGCGACCCTGGAGAGGTGGAGATATGCTCTAGAGAGTAGAGGAATGAAGGTCAGCAGGACTAAGACAGAATATATGTGTAAATGAGAGGGAGGCTAGGGGAATGGTGAGGATGCAGGGAGTAGAGTTGATGAAGGTAGATGAGATTAAATACTTGATCAGCAATTCAGAATAATGGCGAGTGTGGAAAAGAGGTGAAGAAGAGAGTGAAGGCAAGGTGGATTGGGTGGAGAAGAGTGTCAGGAGTGATTTGTGACAGACGAGTACCAGTAAGAGTGAAAGGGAAGGTCTACAAGAGGGTAGTGAGACCAGCTACGTTATATGGGTTGGAAGACGGTAGCTTTGACAAAAAGGCAGGAGTCGGAGCTGGACATGGCAGAGTTAAAGATGTTAGGATTTGCACTGGGTGTGATGAGGATGGACAGGATTAAGAATGAGTATATTGGAGAGTTAGCTCAGTTTGGATGATTTGGAGACAACACCAGAGAGGCAAGATTGCATTGGTTTGGACATGTTCTAAGAGGGATGATGAGTACATTAGGAAAAGGATGCTAAGGATGGAGCTGCCATTTTAATGCCTGGGAGAAGCACAGGAAGAAGAGACAAGTGGTAATGCAGTACAGCTACCAGTCAAAAAAAAAAACATAAGAGGCTTGTACCTTTTGTGTATGAACTTGCACATTTACTTAGGTGTGTGTCTGTGTGTGTGTATAGATAAGTATATAGTATAATGTCTTCCAAAACATGTTGAAAATCCCCATAAAATGCACAATTGCAGTCAGCATGTTGTGAATGAACATTTGTCCAAAATTGTTCCTTGCAGGTGAAAGGGGGGGAAACCCTCTGTAGCCCTGCATTCTGTGCAGCTAAATATTCCCTTGAGGTTGCTGTTACCTAATTAAAGGTAAATACTTGTTTTTGTACAAGAATAACAAATCTTTGCCATTGTCCTTTATTCTGCGAATTTGGGGAGAAGTGCAGTTTTGAAACAGTGCTGAAATGTAGCGGATTGTTATGTGTGATTAATGCAGAAGGATTTGGATGAGACATTAGACCTGAAGCCCCATCTGCTTGAGTTGGTGGTAGCATATGTGGATATGAAAGATCCCATGGCACTTATTGAAAAAAGGTAGAGGAAGCTCCCCACTGCCTTGGCCAAAATTGCACCTAGTCAGTATCCCCTGAAAATTGGCCTTTGGCCTAATGGGACTAACTTGGTCAACAAAGTGCAAGTTCCTTTAGCAACATTTCACTTTCTTTCCTGGAGCTTGTTTCACCAAAGCCCTCTTTCTTCCTAGTCAATAAGCATTGAGAAAAGCCAGTGAGAGGAAGGAAACCATCATTTTCAAACTTGGGAATTTCTGTATGCCCTACTTTTTGCCATGGAAGGTGGTACACTTTGGAAGGTGGTGCTTGTAAGTTGCATGATGCCAGGACAGTGTCCAATAGATGGGAGAAGCTGGGGAATTCCATTATCAAGGCGTTGGCCATCAGCTCTGATTTCAGTGTCACTTGCAAAGACCTCCTTTGGCTTTCTACTTGTCATTCACTCTCCCATAACTAGCAAGTGATTGAGTTGGCTCCTTGTCATTATGAATAGTGGAGCATAAGAGGTGCATCTTTGGCAGTCATCTTGGAGAATGATTCCTGATTTGTCAATGCTAGTCTTTTTTGCTAGAGTATGTGGAATTTAACTGCTGCTGGGCTGCCTTCTGCAAAGAGTTTGAGTGCTCCATTAAAGGCTGGGTGATTTTTGGGCTCTACGTTTATGGAAGTCTCACTGTCAAAGGTTGGGAGGTCCTACTCTTCTTAAGGAAGAAGTCCTTATGTGCTGGGTGAGACCATGGAGACTGCCCCATGTTAAATTTGCATGCCATGTTTGAAGTATGGTGGGATATCTCCTTAATGATATGGATTGTTGCATAGCCTTAAGAAGCAGTTATTGAAGGTCATGTAAGGCCCTGCCCAAGCATCTCACAATCCAGTGTTGTCACTGGGTGGGGAGTCGTCTTGCCACCAATGAGTACCTGTATGCCTTCTGCCTGTCACATTTCTTGAGGGAAGAGCATACGCATTTGGGTTATAGTGACAGATTAAACATTGATATGGACAAGTCTGTCCTCTCCCATGTGTCAATGCTTGGCTTCTTTTCTTGTTACTCTTTTCAGAAATGGAGGCATGGAATGACTGTAAATACTATGATGGCATACATTGTCTGCATAAGAGTGCTTCTGTTCTGCACCTTCCATTTCATGTTTAGACATGCACATAGTTCAGGTTTTGATCCTTGTTCTCACTATTAAAATGTTTCTGTATTTGGCTACAGTTTGGGTAGTCTGTGACAGTATTTATGAATCTGAATTTTACAAAAGTGGGAGAAGGATGCTGTTCATGGGACTATAGGGAGGGTCCCTTTTAACACCTTTGAGTAGCCTGGGGTTTCACTATAGATTTATTTGGTAGATTAGCTATTTATACTTAAGATAGCTTTGCATTGTCTATGGTCTTTAGGTCTCTTGGTTAAGCAGTATCCTTGAGCAGTTGGCATTTACTCTTGTTCTGAATTCTCTTTCTCTGTACTTTGAAGCCTGGGAGAAATATGCCAAATGTTTCCAACATAGGAGGTACATCTTAGTGTTCTTACCACGTTTTGTTTTTTACTTGCCAGACTTGGTCCTCAGTCTACCCAGCCTGCTCACATTGAATACCCTCTGAGTTATCAGCTTATGAATTGGTTTTACAGATCAGGGTGATATCTCCTGGAGTTATCTCTTCAGTCCAGCTGGATTGGTTGGAGCTGATGGGAGTAGTAGATGTAGGGTGAGCTTGTGACATGGACTGACTCGTACTTGATTTGTAATGTGTAATGACACTTGGTAGGGGCTAGAGGTGCTAGTTCTGGACCTCGTAAGGACCTTGGTTGTATGGTAGCAGTTGGTCTAGTGCTGTCCTCTGCTGCTCTGTTGCCACACTTGGTGTGTGCATAACTGCACACAGGCCTTGCATAGCACAACTTCACATGATCACTATTCTTTCACTGGTACAGTTTATCTCCCAGGAGATCATTTGGATGCAGTGAACCTTTAAAGTGCTATAGTTTCTCTAGCTTCTCTTGTGGAATTACATTGTTTAAAGAAGTTGTATGACAGTTACGGTCTTGCTTGAATCATTGTGTGGGTAGGGCTTAGTGTTGCCTTTATGATGGAAACCTGAGGCACCCTTGCTTAACTGTTTTATCACCCAGGATGGTCAGTCCCCTTTTTTATTATTATTTTTCCCTGGCAGACAAATGAGTCCTTGTTACAATGTTCTAAGGCTGACTTCAGGAAGATTTCTGCTGGTTTTCAATGTTACTGAAGTCTGTGCCATTCCTTCCTTACTGGAAGAAAGATTGGCCTTTGGGAGAGGACAGGGTAGACAAGGTGTTACTTTGCCGTAGTGGGGCTTAAGATCCTCAGTTGTGTGCCTCATCTTTTAAGATTTTAAGTTGACTTGCTGGAGGCAGCTTTGGATGTATGTGTTAGATAAGTGTGTGTGTTTAAGATGAGACCTTGATTTGGGATCAGAGTATGTCCACTCAGTCTGGAAACTGCCATGCTGGTGCAGTCTCAGTTTAGTCATTGCTTATTGTTTCTGGTGGTGATCTTGAGCTGTAGTCATGAGCATGTGCCTTTGCTAGATAGTATGGTTGCAGTTGTTCCTGTGGAGGTTGACACAGGTGGGCTCTTGCCTTAGTAATCAGTTAGGTGCCTTCATTTGGTATTGACAGGTCTCTTCATCTGCAAGTGGGCGATGGGCTGTCTGGTTTCTTAGTAGTGGAATTCTGTCCTAGAAGAGAAGGAACCCTGCAGGCACCCTTGGAGCATGCTGAGGATGTTTTGTTTCTCCATGTCCCTGGAATAGCAGGGTCTGTCTTAATGTCTTCTGTGCAGTCCTGCATTCCATCCAAGGTTTCTGTTGGTAAGGATAGTTTTTTTTTTTTTTTTTTTGTCTCCCTCCTGTGGGAGCTGTCCTGATGAAATGTGGTAGAGGTAGTTGAAGTCTTCCTCCTGTTGCATCATTTTTCTGCTAGTCCTGTTCTTTGGCAGCTGCCCAAGGGTATCCTGCAGGTGGTGCTGTGGAGCATTCCCGTGCTCCTTTTCCCTGTAGAGGAAAGGGCGCTACTTTTCCTGAGAGAAAGAAACTCTGTTCCTTTTCTTAACCTTGAAATTTTCCTTCTCTTGGTTCCCCAAGCTTGGGCCCCTTTGTGGATACTGGGATAGCTTCCCCACTGCTCAAGGAGGGAAGAGTTTGAGTTCCCTCTGTTTCTGAAGGCACCACCCTTTTGCAAGGATGCTGTCTTCCCAGCTGTTGGCATTCCATCCAAACCTAGTAAGAAGAGGCACATTCCTGTATTCCCTCCTCGGACTGCTGGCTATGGAGAGCCTTGCTTAAGATTTCCAGAATGCTAGGATCCCTAAGAATTCCACTGCTGTAGTCCTCGGGATGATCCTTCTCAGGCCGAGCCATCGCTTTGGACTTCTGAGGAAGGGATAACCAACAATCTACATCATTCGTGTTACAGTTAATAAAAAAAAGAATTGTGTGTGAAATGTATACAGTGGATATAAAAAGTTTACATACTCCTGTTAAAATGCCAGGTTTTTGTGATGTAAAAAATTAGACCACAATAAAATCATTTCAAAACTTTTCCCACCATTAATGTGACCTATAACCTGTACAGTTCAATTGAAAAACAAACAAGCTTGTTAGGGGAAAAAATATAAAAAACTTACAATACGCTGGCTGCATAAATGTGTGTACACCCTTAAACTTAATACTTTGTTGTGTGTGCACACCCTTAAACTAATATTTTGTTGAACCACCTTTTGATTTAATTACAACATTCAGTCTTCTTGGGTACACACCTGGCACCAAATAGAGACTCTGATTAACCCCAAATAAAGTTCAGCTGTCCTAGTAGGATTTTCCTGACATTTACTCAGTTGCCTGCTACAGCAAAAGCGATGGTACACAGAGAAGCTTACAAGTCATCAAAGGGATCTCATTGTTGAAAGGTATCAGTCAGGAGAAGGGTACAAAAGAATTTCCACAGCATTGGATATACCATTGAACAAGACAGTGAAGACAGTCATCAAAAAGTGGAGAAAATATAGGACAACAGTGACATTGGAAAACATTGGACGTCCCTCCAAAATTGATGAAAAGACCAGACGAAAACTGGTCAGGGAGGCTGCCAAGAAACCTACAGTAACACTGAAGGAGCTGCAGGAATTTCTGGCAAGTACTGGTTGTGCACTACTTGTGACAACAATCTCCCGTATTCTCCATATATCTGGACTATTGGGTAGGGTTGCAAGATGGAAGCCTTTTCTTACACACAAAAGCATCCAGGCCTGGCTAAAATTTGCAAAACAGTATATCAAGTCTCCCAAAAGCATGTGGGAAAATGTTCTGATCAGTTGAGACCAAGGTTTAACTTCTTGACCACAATTCCAAAAGGTACGTTTGGAGCAAAAACAACACTTAGCATCACCAAAAGAGCACCAACCCCACAGTGAAGCACAGTGGTGGCAGTATTATGCTGTGGGGTTGCTTTTCTTCAGCTGGAACTGGGGCTTTAGTCAAGGTGGAGAGAATTATGAACAGTTCCAAATAGTCACTTTTGCCTTAAAACCTTCAGGCGTCTGCTAGAAAGCTGAAGATGAAGAGGAATTTCACCTTTCAGCATGACAGAGTCCAAGCATACATCCAAATCAACAAAAGAATGGCTTCACCAGAAGAAAATTTAAGTTTTGGAATGCCCCAGCAAGAGTCCAGACCTAAATCCAATAGAAAATCTGTGGAGTGACCTTAAGAGGGATGTGCACAAAAGATGCCATCACAATCTGACAGATTTGGAGCGTTTTTGCAAGGAAGAGTGGGCAAATATTGCTAAGTGAAAATGTGCCATGGTAATGGACTCCTACCCAAGAAGACTGAATGCTGAAATTAAATCAAAAGGTGCTTCAACAAAGTATTAGTGTAAGGGTGTGCACACTTATGCAACCAGTTTATCGTATGTTTTTTATTTTTTTTATATTTTTCCCCCAACGGATTTGTTTGTTTTTCAATTGAATTGTACAAATTATAGGTCACATTAAAGGTGGGAAAAGTTTTGAAATGATTTATTTGGTCTCATTTTTTTATATCACAAAAACCTGGCATTTTAACAGGGGTATGTACACTTATGTCCACTGTATATACCTCTTAAATATTGATGTTTTCTTATGTGCATTCAGAAATTAAATGTGATTAGTTAATTCAATAAGAACATATCTTTTAATAAGTTTAAAATATTTTTTCTCTGATACTCCAGAGTCAAAATTATTATTGAAGTATTTTATATAAATATTGGTATAGTATCTTCTCTCTCTCCATAGTATGTTTTTTTTTCAAAATAGTTTGATTTTATTCATCTTTGTCCTTTTTTTAATACCATGAGTAATTTGGTGTAGGTGCAACATTAAGAGTACTCGTGATGTTGAGCTGCTATTCACACTGTGTTACGAGTTATAGAAAATGTTAACAGTAAACGCATAACTTGTTACAACATTTTTTAATGCTGTAACAGATTTCACTTACTGCTGTTTGCACAGGAATGTTTAATTTCTTCCTCCTGTATCTTCTGCTTTGTAGAGAAGCACACAAACTGCTTTCACATGTTACAGATGCCTGACTTTGCCTCATTCTTTCATTGTGTGCTTTTTACTTCGCTGTTATATACAGGAAGATACATGAAACTTGTGTTTTTTCTTGCTGTCAACATTGGTAGAGATGAAGCCAGGTTTCAGTCGTCTCAACACAGACCAACAAGCAGCATAACAATTTATATAAATTTAGAGAAATTGGTTATCGGCATTGTCAGAGTGGTTTGTGCAGTCAGTGCACTATTGTGCTTCTGCTGTTCATTTCTGGGGGAGATGTCAGTTGTGTAATTGACTTTGGTGGCATTCTAAGCTGCTTGCAGGGGTGTGTTCTTCAGATGGCTTTGGAGGGTGTCTTTATGTGGTACATATGTAAACTGGGGGGGGCTTGTTCCCACCAACTTTGCAGAGTAGTGCTGACTGCTTGTGTCCTTGAACTGTAGTGGGTTTCTGCCCGCTGCCCCTTGCGGATGCATTTTCCTGGATGATTGTAGTATTTTGGCTCTCATTCATTGGGGAATCCCCCTGATTTCTGTGGAGAAGTCAGTTTGTGATGTGTCTTTGTTTTGTATGGCCTGGAAAAGTGGATGCTGTTGGAGAGACAATTAGTGAGATTTTTGGGATGTTAGGTGTTGGTGGCCGGAATCTCCATTCATTTCATCATTTGTTCCTGAATTTGCAGCAGCAAATACTTAATTTCGTATTAGGTAAACAGAACGTCACATTGTAAACACTGATCCCAAGCAAGGGTAAAATACACTCTTGGATGTGATGCATACTTAGTCTCTAGAAATACATATGATTAACTGCAAGATTTATGATATAGATTATTAGGACTCAATTTTAAACAACACAATATTCCTACTGTAAGAAACAGAGTTCCCACACAATATTCCAGTAACATGTCCATTGTGACAGGAATAATTAAGAAACATTGGCCCATCCTAACGCATGATGCTAAGATAAAGGAGATAGTAGGAGAAGACCCTAGCTTCTCTTTTAAGAATAAGAAATCTCTAAAAAGACACCTATGCTATCCTAGAGATGGTAAGGTAGAAAAGGAAGGAGAAGCAACATTAATAAAAGGAACTGCACCATGCAGAAAATGCAACCAATGTAAATTTATAGACACTAGCAACACTACTTTGCATCCTGATACTGGCATAATATTTACATTTAACATACAGGCTACTTGCCACACTAAAAATATTATGTACATAGCTGTATGTGATATCTGCTCGAATTTTTATGTAGGTAAAACTAACAGGGAACTCAGATTTAGGATACGTGAACATCATCTACAAATTAGAAATCAGAACCTTACAAATGCTTTAGCCAAGCATGTTAAGAATACAGACACGGGACATGCATTTAGGTTCCAAGCAATAGAAAAGATAGAGGAAAATGAGAGAGGGGGAGACCACTAGTAATACAGAAACATCAGAGACATGCTGGATTATCAGGATAAGGGCTGATAGAGGCTCTGGCCTTAATGAGAGAATTCCCCTAAAACCAGCACTTAGAAACAGACCTTTGGCCAAATAGTATAATAAATTGTTTTATGGTTATTTTTGTGTATACATTTTAATGATTATTCAAGGCTTTTGGCTAGTATTTGTATGTACACTATTCAATTTAATATATATCATGTATTTTTATGTATTTTTATGAATTAACTCATTATTTTAGTATGAACTAGCAGTTAATATATATGCAAGTAGTATCAAAGTCAGTAAGTAGTGGATGTTTTAGTTTTAGATGTAATGAGCATACTTAGCATTGTAAGATGCCAATTAAGTAATTTGAGTTCATTGAGTTACCTACCTATATAGGATGTGCTTGCAAGTTCATATTTTATGTAAAGGTCTGAGGAAGTGGTGTGTGGAGCACTACGAAAGTGCTTACCGACAATAAAAACTTGTTTTTATCATATATTGCGTTTCTTCAGCCACAAGTTTGGATTGTGTATATACTTTGTGACAATCTTTGACTCTGCTTTATTGGAAATGCATATTTGTAAGTCAAATGGTACACTGGTTACTTGCTCTAATGGCCTTAACTTGGTATGTGACATTAATAGAACCTGCTGGAGGGACAGATTTGTCTCCCAGAGGTTACCACATCTTTGAAACACTCCTGCTTCATGTCAAGTAGAGCACCTCATTGGCCCTTTTCAAACGCAATCTGGACGATTGGATGAGTAACCGTAAGTTCACTCCAGGGGTTCCACCTATGTCCTTCTTCGACAGGAATGATAGGTGCTGACCGTGGAAATAAGGGTAAAACTTAGCTAGGCTTGTAAGGGCCCTAGGGTCATTAGCCTAGTAACCTCTTATGATCCTATATGAATTTTCTTCTATTTTTTTTTCATTTCTCTAGAAAGATATCTGTAACAAAGGGTACTAAACAAGGATGTCCATTTTTCCCTTTATTTGACATTTGTTGACCAGGATAGTCCTACTGAGCTAGAGCCTTTTTTCAGGAGAGGCCTGGGGAGAAAAGCTCCACAGAAGAACAAAGTTACTTGCATATCACTAATAAGAACAATATAGAGCGAGTAGAGTTTGCTACTCAAGGTTACCCAAGTTTATCAACTGAAATAAATGCACACAAAGTAAAAACATTTGAATTAAATGCACACAATCAACAAAGTAAAAACATTTGAGTTCAAATGCATAATAAAGTAAGGTAAACATGTTGGTAAAATACATATCTCAAGGTCAGGATGGACAAAAAGCATCAGTAAGCTGGTTAGTTGTAGAAGTTGAGGGTGTAGCTAGAAACAGAGTGAGATCGCGATAGAGAGTATAAGGGAGACTGTAGTAGAGTGGTTGTGAGAAGTAAGTAACAGGGCAGATAAAATAGGATTAAGTGGTGTTTAGGGAGGAAAGTTTAGACTGAGCTTTTCACAGTGACAAGTTCAGGTATAAAGCAAGTATTCTTTTAGAGTTTTTTTGAATTCATGTGCATGGGGTATTTTTCTGATGGACAAGGATAGTTTGTTCCAGGCTAGGGCAGGAGTGTAACTATAGAAATTTTGGCCTATAGATTTTTTGGGCTTGTAGATTTTCAATAGTTGGTCGGAGCTTCTAACGGTTCTAGGAGTATAAAGTGAGATGAGTGAGGTGATAAAAGGACTGAGGACTTGAGGAAGGAATGAATAGGGAAGTTGGAAAGTAGAAGCTAGTAGGGGAACTCTAGCCAGTGTAAAAGTTTGAGGGATTGGCAGTGATGTGTATTTGAGGTGTGGTTAGCTGCAAATCTTGCAGCGTTCTTATAGGTGGATTCAAGTTTTGTCAGAAGAGAAGCTTGCAGGTTAGTTAATATCTGTGAGCTGGGGAGGAAGATAGGCATGGGCAAGAGAGAGTCTAGAGTATTTTGTGAGGAATTTACTTCTGTAAAGTCAACCTAATTTTTGGTGTGTTTTTTCTTTATGCAATGATGGACATGCAGGTCAAATTTGAGTTGGACATCAATGGTGACTCCAAGCAGTTTGGTGTGAGTTTCTGCATTTGACAGTGTTAAGTGAAGTAATGGAGATGGTAGGTTTAAGATGTATGTGAGATTTTGAGAAGAATAAAAGAAGCTTGGCCTTTTAAGCATTTAGGATGAGTTGGTTTTTAGAGAGCCAGTTTTCAATTGAGTTAGAGGAGTTTTGGGTGAGGGTGTGTAGGTCAGAGAGGGTGTCATAGGAAGCAACTGCTTGTAGAGTCAACATATTGTATGAGAGAGAATTAGGGACAGGAAGTATGGTGGTAATTAGTGAATATATTAAATAGTAATGGGCCAAGAATTGACCCTTGAGGAACTCCCATTTTGAAGGGAAGAAAGTAAGACCGTGAGGATAGCCATTTAGCAGATTGCTTCTGTTAGAGAGTTAAAAAAACAGGAAATGATAGCACTGGGAAAGACTGAGGTTGAAGCGTTTGGAAAGTAGTATAGGATGTGAGACTGTCTTGAATGCTTTGGAGAGGTCTAGAATTTTAACTATTGAAATTTTAGCCATTTTAATTCGAGCAAATTCAAGTGTTAAGGGTATTTAAGTCATAAAGAATTACAATTAAAAATTGTTTGCAAATGATATATTAGCCATTTCTAATCCAAAATCAACTTTAAAGGAGTTAGACCATACCATTAAATTTCAATCCTTTTCATGTCTCCAACAAATTAAAATCCAAATTTCTATTATAAATAAAAAAGAAAGCTTTAAACTTGTATAAACACACATTATAGGCAAACATGTTTCTTTGTATATGTAGGCTTAAAACTAACCAAATCAGTTGATGAAATAGGTAAATCACAGAAATGTTATTGAAATATGAAACTTAACCTCCAGATGGAACAAAATCATCATTGCATTTGAAGACAGACTACAAATAAAATGATCCCTTTTCCCTAGAATGCATTATGTAATACAAATACTACCTCTTTTACCTGATGATTAGTTTCTTTAATTTTTTTTTTATTGCTAAATTTTCTTTGGTTTCCTATTAAACCCAGTAGCCTTACAACATCGCACAAAAATCATGGGATCTGAGAGGAATGAATTTTCCAGATATCAATTCCTATATTAAAGCTTCTGTATTTAAATTAATACCAATTTGGATTGATCCAAATTATAATTACAATTAGAAAACTTTACGATTTGTTCTTAATGCGAACAAAGATGAATTGTCTAATGGTTCTGTTACAGATATTTTTTGTTTGGCTTTTATGTAATTATTTACAATATAATCTCTCCTTTTCCATCTGTTTTATCAATCACATTCTGAAGAAATTTTGGAATATTTTTTGGCAGAATAGCTTTGAAACTGATAATTCCATTCTCTCTAACAAAAAAAACCATAAGATACACATAAACTACTTATCTAGGAATCTAAGAATTTTGCTTATTGGAAATTGTTTTTATAACTTAAAGGTAAAAGAAATAAAATACTTAATGTATTAGTGACATTGGAAAACCATAAGGTGGGCTATTGTTACAGAATATAAAAATCACAGGCTCAAGATAAATCTTTAATTGCGCGATCATCATATAAAGAAAATCCTAAATTAATCTAACTATTTCAGGAAATCTATAATAGACTAACAAAAGACAATCTCGTATCAAAACTTTATAATATTCAGTACCAAATTAAATAAGAAATTTTGAGATCATATCACTCAAGGTTATAACAGTCAGCTTTCATAAGAGACTAGATCTCAGTTGCTAAATTGTATCAGGATTGCCTCATGGTCTCAATATTTGGTGAATATTCACTTGGAAATTTTATATAGATCCTTTTAACTTCAGATAGAATGGCTAAAATAAATAAAATTAGTAATACGGGTTTTGGAGATGTACTCAAATTTGTGATGCCGAGTCATATTTAAGACTGTCCTTTGCTGAAATCCTTTTGGGATAATCAAGATTTTATGAAAGCCATATGGTTTGATACATTCTCTATTACTAAATTTTTTTACCATTTAATGTCAATGAAAATGGAAAAACTGAAAACTGATCTTTTTTTTAACATGGACTATCTTAGCAGTAGCAAGGAAAACATCACAAAATTGAGTTCAACAACACATTCCAGATTTGAATAATGTCTGTCTGCATTGAAACAAAATGCAACTAAAGACACTAAAAAAAGTACAATATCTATCCTAAAGCATTCATTAACAATCCTTGGATTAAAGTAGTTTCTCTTATTAATGTATTTCAACAAAATGCCTCTTGATTTTTTCATTTTGATGAATATTTGTTCAGTCTGAGATTTCAAATTATAAATGTCCATGATCTTTATTTTACTAGTGTTAATTTTGTTTGTACTTTTCTTTGTCAGGTATTTTGTATATATTGTATATATTTTTTAAGCATGTTTATTCATTTATTTAAAAGGTTGTTAAAAGTGCCTGTTTAATAGCGTCTCGTACTGTTGACTTTTAAATCTGAAAATAAAAAAGAATTGAGTGAGAAATACCCAGAAGTTCCCAAACAGACATTGATTAAAGTTGCAAGGTCCTTTTTAAACTATGTATCCAGACCTAAAGTAAATGTCAATTGCCTAGTTGGAACTTGGTGGGAAGAGGTGATATCACAATCCAGATATGTGAGCACCTATTCAGTAGTACATGTTCAGTTATTTTGATTGTGCACACTTTTGTCAAACATTGATTAATTACTTCAGTAAGGGAATTGAGGTCAGTACCTCTATGGAGAATTAAGCACACAGTGCTTTATTAAATATTGCTGCATTTTTTGCACAAACATTGGGGTTAAAGAAACTAGACTGTATTCAAAACTGAATAAAAAAATGAGTATTAGTTAATGTCTTGAAAAGGGAAGGAGTACATGATAGATTTACAGCTGCATGCATGGAATTGGGTTATAAAAATGGTGTTTGTACTTATCCTCAAAGGAGACTGAATCAGGCTTAAAGACAATATGTTGGTAGTAGAAGTGCTACAATTAAATCTGAGAGGGGTTTCAAGCAGAAATGGACCATGTAGCTTAAAATGGAGAGGAGAGAGGGCTGAAATCAGAGGAAAGGAATAGCACAGGAAACCCCACAGAAAAGGTGATCTGACTTTTTCAAGAAAGTCAAATGATTTCTTCTTACCTCTTAAAAAAATTCTAAGGATAAGCACCTTTATTGAATTATCACTTGGGAGATTGCTTGGGAGTTGGGCACATTTACATGTATATAAAAGTAACCAAACTGTTTTACTTTAAAATTAACAAACATTATGCTTCACATATATTTTGTCATATGTAAACTATTCAATTCCACCCCCTTTTTTAAACAAGAAACATATTTATTAAAGCGTCACTTATGACTTGAGCAGTCATACATTTATATAAATGAAAACAAACCACACCGCGACAATCCTAGTTGCAAGCATTTTATATCACAAACCATACTGATACGCTCCCAGTTACAAATATTATACATCACTTAGAATCTATCCAGTCATTTTCAGTCAAACATTGCGTCGCTCATTTAAGTCCCGCCTTCTTTTTAACCTCATTCCTCCCCTGTATGTATAGTTCCCATTTTTTCCTATGTAGTTTCCTCTTACATTCTTCTAAAGATTTCAATTCCAGTTTTATCTCTGTGACTATATTCACTACTTCTAGTAAATTTGGTTTAAATTTTGATTTCCATTTTGTAGTAAGAAGTTCTAGTTGGCAAACTTTAAAGGTTTCCTGCGGAATGCTCTGTTAGAGATACTGGGTGAGCAAATTGGTATAACTAAGGAAATGATTTTTTGTGCTCTAATACAGAATCGAATTGCCTAGATATAGTAAGGCCCTGCTGAGTCTAATTATGGTTGCTGCCAGAAAAAACAATTACTAGAAAATGGAAATCAAAGTCTAAACCATCTTCACTAGAAGTAGTGAATATATTAACAGAGCTAAGACCATTGCTATTAGGATCTTTAGAAAAGGGTAGGAGCAAATTACATAGGAAAAATGGGAATTGTGGGAACAGTACATGCAGAGAAGGAATGAGGTTTAAAAGAAGGCAGGATTTGAATGAGCTATGTAATGTTTGACATTGACTGGATAGATTATAAGTGATGTATAATATGTTATATGTAATGATTTAATAAAGATTTTTTTCTTATTTAAAAAAAGTGCTATGTGCAATTAAACAGTAGAGCTGTGGCAGTCTGTCTTCATAACCCTAAGCTATGTATTCATACTTCATTGTGATTTGAGTAGGTAGTGTCTGTACGTGGCAGCTTGTAAGATGTCCCTTTCCAGAGGACAGGACATTAGGTGATGGATTACTGTAAACCCCCCCCTTCAAGAAGTCTCTGAAATAGGCAGAAAAAGTGATAAAATTGTAGAGAGAGCTCTTGTCATTAAGAAATCTCTGGCAGTTTTATCCAGCAGTATGAATTTTGCATGTGGAAAGAACAAAAGAATCATGTCTGAGGAAGGGAAGATGGCTTAGACAGATTTGACAGCAGTGCTGTCCACGGAACTTTGTAAATAAATTATAAAGAAGTGGGGTACAAATTAAACTGTAGACTTCAACGAAGAATTTGAAGTACGGCTGTGTTTCAAAAGATGGTGCTGCAGGCTTCCATAAGAGAAGTTGGCATATAGCAGTGAAACTGAGAATAAGCAAGGAAAATGCTGTGAACAGCATCAGAAATAATTCATATAGATTATTGCAACCAATAACAGAAAGATGAGCCACTATTTGTAGAAAACAGTGCAGGCTTCCATATTACTGTGTATTGTTTTTAATGAGATTGTCTGCCTTACATAGTTTGTTCCTCATATGTGCTCCTGAAGATTTTTTTGCCCAGAGTCTTGCATTAGTTCACTTTGTAAGTTACAATATCTGCCGTAAATATGTTGGTTATGCAAATGGTATGATTATTAGCTTGAAACAGGAAAGATTTTAGGAATGAAACTCTGAATCATGCTAAAGTATTGCAAGCAGCAGGCAACAGTTACAGAAACTCTTGCTGCTTTCTTTATTTGCCCATTGCTGCTGTTGAATTCTTGCAACTCCAGTACCTGCTGCTGGTGATCCCATTCCCTGCAGCTGCCAGTATTTCAGGGTCTCCCTGCAGGGGAGCACTTTCACGTGGAGGCCTCCACTTTGTGGATGGCTATAGAGGCTGCATCACCAAGTACTGCCGAGCAGGATGAGAGAGGTAATGAACAGTCGTGCTTTAGCTCCATTGTGGGTTTTTCTACTGTGTCCTAACTACCCTCAGACATGTTTTTGCTTTATTGTTAGGCTTGGTGGGCAGTGAATAGTACCTCTCAACTGTCCAGATTTTTGCCTCATATTTTTGACCTTTTCCTCATTAAATTTCTGGTTTTCTTTCAAGTCGCTGACAGCTGAAGTTACTTAACATACACAATGATAAACATTTGAGTTTAAGATTTCGTATCCTTTAGAAAATGCATGCTAACAGAAACCCTGTTGTTCTAGCACACATCTGAGTTTATAAGAGCAATATTTAAAACTTGTCCCTATTTTTGGACCTTTGTACCCCCATGTTTTTAGGCTTCGTCCGGATTTCTTGCCCAGTGATACTGAGAGGTATGAAAGTGACCCAAGAGCATGCCTGCCCCCCAGCAGTTGGAGCAGCATGTCTTCTCAGCTCTCAGGTTAACAGTCTTTCTTTTATGAGCTCCTACCCCTGCCAAGGTTCTGCCTGGCTTGCTCCCTCCCCTAGTATTAGCACAGTCATCCTCCTTGTTGAAGCCATCAAGTGACTGAGCCACTGATTGAACTCTGTCACCTAGATCATATTCAGGGCATTAATTTTCTAAGCCACTTGCCCAGGCAGGTAAGGGAAATCTTGAATTGACATGTAATTTTTGTTGTGACAATTACCATTGCAAGATATGCCTCTGTCTTGGATATTTTGAAGTATTTATAAGGAACTTAAGTGTAGGTTATAGTTTGATGTAAACTAATTTTAAAACATCAGGGTTTGAAAAGCATATTCCTTTGCAGATGAAAAGTAGTAAAATAGCATGATGCTGGGAGGTGGGGATAAAGAACTATAGCTGTTTTTATGTTCTGTTTACACTTTTAGGAACTTTGCTTTCTGTTGCAACATTTAAAATGGGGCTGGGATACGGAAATCTTTGCCTGATTATGTATTGCACTTTATAAGCATGCCAGACCTGAGAGCAGGCTTTTGATTGCTGTTGCATTAACGCAAATACCTTCAACTCAAATCATAAAGAGGAGCTGAAGAAAAACACCAGTGTTGAAACAAACCCACTTTGACATGAAATGATACAGTCTAGAATGGGTTAAACTAGGGGAAGTTTTTTTTCTTGTCTCAAGGAGGAAGAGTTTCTCTGACAAGTTGTGATTGAATGGAAGAACCTGGCAGGGGTGTCCTCTTTTCCCCCATTATTTACCTTGTACTTGGAGCTACTGACAAAGGATATAAGGGACTCTGAAATTCAAGGGGTATAACTGGTATGGTACTCAGGAAAAATTAGTTTTATTTGCAGATATTATTTTGCACTTGAAGTGCAGAAAATATTTCAGTGTTGTGGATCATTTTCAGAAAATTTCAAGACTTTTCAGGATGTAAAATAAAGATAAAACGAGGGCTATAGTAGTTGTAAATTATATTCACACACACATTGGTTCAGCATTGCCCATATTTTTTGGGTCATAAGATGAGTTGTTTAGGTTTCTTCAAAAGCATTCTATTATGGCTGTTAATGATATGTAGGAGGATGCTAAACAAAAGACAATAAAAATGTAGAAGTAGGAAACTCTTGACTATGGTTATGGATACTAAGGGTACAAGCAATTAAAATGTTACTAGTTCCTGTAATATGTACAGGTCAGGCATATTTTATCAATCAAAGAAGAAGCTGTTGAGCAATAATCACGCAGTTAAGGCACCTATACATAACGCAAGCAGAAGGTTACAATTCAGAGTGGAAATGGAAGATTATGAAGCAGGAGGGCTTTTAAGAAATAAGGAAAGATTGTAACTCGACATGCAGCTCCTTAAGGAGAATAGCAACTATACAGAATATTTATAAAGTTGCAGAAAGAATTCTAAAAACTAAGCCACCAAGGGAATGGATAAAGGAGATTTTTAACAATAGGGAATGACTGCAAGTAGGGGCATAGGCAAGAGGGAGATGGAATTTATTGGAGAAAATTAGCAAAGGAACTGAGGTATTGAGAGCAAAATCTGGAAAGAAACAAAAGTGGCATGAGACCAAGCATAAGTTGGGCTGCAGGTTGGAGAATGCCATCCCTACCAGAGATGGACAAGAGTATAGGAGAAGAGAAGGGGATAGGGAAGTTAAATTAAATACCAGCTGTGATACGAGTTTATAGTTGATTCCAGAAGAGAAGCTGTAGTTAAAAAGGGATTATTAGTACGACTTATAAAATGTATGGTAACTGCAAGAATCAGAAAAGGTTACAGTAGACTGGTAGACAGTGTAGTTGCCTTGAAGGTGTTTTGGTTGACGATTTTGTATATAGATTTGATATAGTAATTTATAGTAGAGCCCAAAATCATTACATCTGACCCAAAAATATATAAAAAGATCTGGAACATCAACTCAGTGAAGGAAAGTTGATCCAGGGGTCAAGACTTAAAAACGGATTTTTCATAAGAACAAATCCTAAAGCTAAGCATATTTTGGCAGATGCTGTCCTCTGCAAGTATCCTCCATTAGTTCACTTTGTATGATTCTGATTGTTGGAAAGTGCAGAAGTCATAGGTTGTAGCAAAAAAAAATCAGGAAATTAGCAGTATGATCTGTGCATGAATTGGTCTATTTTTCCTTTGTGTGTTCTGCTGTAGAATTCTGCGTTTTTGAAAGAAAAGATTCTTAAATCTGTTAGCTTTTTCTCTCGTTGTGTTGTAGGTTATATTGCTGTATGGCTTGCCAAACAAAGCTGACTCCAGTCTTTTACAAATACAGCCTTGTAATTATTTCTTAATGTATGTGGAAATCTGTGTACTTTGTGTGGTTCATGGGTAGGTTCATATGTAGGTACTAGGCTATCTGCCCGAAGGCGTTTATAAGCCTAGCCGGAATGCGTTGGTTTTCGCCGCCCCCTTAGATTAGTTCCCTGTGCCTCTGTCCAGCAGAGCCATTGAAATGATCCCTGGGATAAACTTTCTGTTTCCCATCTACTCCTCAAGGTTTCTCTTGAAGAGGGTTAGCAAGGAGCTCTGCCTAATGTAGATTGTAATCTTGTTCCAGAGCATGGGAAGTCTCTGGGACAGGAGTCTATCCCTCCAGCACATCATATTTATTGTTCTGGTGAGGTTTAGATCCCTGGAGCATTTGGCTCGAGGGGATATGGTTTTCTTTAGGTGGAGCATGTCCATCAATGCTAGGTTGGAATATGGCCTTGTATGTCAGGCAGTGATCACCTCTGGTGACTTTACTACATGTATTAAACTGTTTTGGTGTGTGTCTACGGGACATTGATGTATTCACCTCAATAATGAGTGAAGTGTGCAAATTTTATTTAAACCTCTTCAGAAATGTCCGTCCCTCCGGTGGAGCTGGAATGTTAGTTACTTTTCTTCTGTGATGGTATGTGTGTAGGTATAAGTAAAACTATTGATGCAATGCTACATTGAAACAGGTGCCATTGAAACTATTACAACAAAACTATGAAATATTGACTACAAACACACATGCTTGCAAACCAAACACACACACACACACACACACACACACACACACACACACAGTCTCTCTCTTTTTTTGGGCAAGCCCCCTTGCAACTTAATGTACACCTGCTCTAAAAACTGCACAATGTCATGGAAAGGATATATTGCCTATCCCTATTCTGCTGTGGTCCTGCACAAGCAGCGCCAGAGTTTTTCAGCTTGTTAAAATAAATTCAGGTGATTAGTACCTTCAGTAAAACAGGCGTGACAAAAACAGGATTTGACTGTGCTGTGTAAAGCAACTTTACCTTATCCTGTGTGTGTATGAGCAATCATCTGTCAATTCTAGAGTGAAGACTGTAGAACCCAAGTCTGAGCCAAGGATTGTTGTAAACTTCCTTTCTTTTTCTTGTTTGATTCTTAAGTGTTGCAGACTGCAGAATGCTGGTACTTGGAATGTGTGTGCCCACTGGCATAGTCCAGAAGTTGAGCAGTATCCAAGCTGTGATGATATGGGCAAGTGCCATCATAGCCAGCTGGAGTTTTGTAAAGAATGATATGTCCTCTGAATATCAAACTGATTTATACAAGATGGTCGTGTTACAAATGTATTGGAACTGCATGTAATTTTTATATCAAACTGATTTGTACAGATGCTTGTGCTGAAAATGTGTTTGTGAGCTTTGCCTGTGTTAAAATGTATCAACAGTGCACCCTGCTGGAATGAAAAGAAATGTACATGTATTGTTATTGCATTAAATGTATATATTTTAATAGAGGACACTGGGACAGCCAAAGTTAACTTTAAGAAAAGTAAGGGTTATGTAAATGAGCTGTTAAACCATTAAAACAGTACCCCATAGTGCTGAGTAGGACCAGAGATGCTAGGTCTGGGGAAAAAAGCCTTTCTTCATTAGTTCAGTAAAATGAGGGGAAGCCTCAGGCACTGCCATAAATATATAGATGTGTATTGTAACCTTGTATGCTAAATTCCTGTCTCAGCATCAAAGGGGGGAATACTGTGAGAACCTAGAGTCAGGTGACCAGACAAGGTCATTCTGCCAGCCCTCTTGGAAATTGTTTTAGATATTACAAAGAAAAATCTGAGTATTGAGTATTCTGTTTTGGGGAACCTGTCTAGAAAGACCCTCACCCGCGGCACCTTGCCTTGTGGTAGTAAGTAACTAAACTAAGGAACAGTAATTCTTTTAGATTATTCAGGAATATAGTGAAGTTTAGTTTAGAGTGTTTCTTTATTTGTAGGAGTCTGTCCATCAGAGTTAATTTCAATGTTTTCTGTGATTTGAAATGTGTGGTTTACTGTAAATATATATTCAATATTTTCATGTTCTTTTATTATTTATTATTAAAACTTTGTGTGGCTGATCCTTGTAGAAAGCATCTAACCTTTGAGAGTAGATTTATTTGGTGACACTGTGTGGGCCACTCCAGAAGACCTAGCCATCTTGGTCAAATACTACCATTTGTATTAGTATTAATGTTACACAGTATAATTAGACACCCTTTAAGGGCCTTAGAGTAGTTGATTATGAAGTGTCTGGTCACAGTGATAACTACCTTGTAGTCTGGCAGAAGGGGGCACAGCAGGTAAATCTGTGCCAGCCTTTCCCAGGTGTGTATGTGTGAAAAATCAAATCTCTGTTTGGTCAGCTGCTTGGGGCAGGGACACGAACCACTGGGTTCACAGAGAGGGTGCTGGAGGACTTAGCTTGAACACTCTGCTGAGGACCTAACACTACAGCTGAGCAGTTGGGAGTCTTATTGAGGACCTAGAGTGTGCAGATAGAGACATCCAGACCCCGGGCTGTGTGTGTTCCGTGTGTGTGCTCTTAAGGGAAATTGTACTTGATGCAGATAGATTTGCATCTGGAAATACTGAGTGTATCCATTTGTATTCCAAGTGCACGTCCTTCTCCAGTGTCAGTGGTGAGGATTCAGGCTCCTTGATTACTTGCCCAGCATGGGGATGTCACATATTGGTGGGCATCACATATTGGTTGGCAGTGGTGGGATCATAACATGCTCACATATTGTTGAGCAGTGTGTGGATATTAATTGAACTCCTGTACCCTGTAAGCAGTGGCCACTAAAGAAGATGTTTGTACTCTCAAGCAGCCACAAAGTAGACATTCAGAGTTTCATGTCACAATGGTTTTATTCATTTACTTTTTGTTAGCTTCATTAGGGGAAGCAGGCAAGGACATCAGCAAAGGATTATGGGAACCTGACAAGGAGCCATTTGGCTGAGATGTGCCAAGCCAAAGGACTGGTGGTTGCCAACCTGACTAAAGTGGAAATGATTGCAGCCTTAAGCACAGCTACAGCACAGACCAGCAACCAGGAGGATAACCAGTCTGCTGACAGTGACTTGCAGCTTTCCGAAACAAGACAGTTCAGCTTTTCTTGAGAGGACTTAAAAACCCATTTGGAGTTAGAGACTTGAACTGGAGGCCAAATGATTGGAATTAGAATAAGCAGAATGCATGTGCCATTTGGAGAACGAAGAAAGAGAAAAACTGAGATGTCTGGAAGCCAAAGAAAATGAGAGGCTGAGGCAACATGAAAAGGAAATACTGACTGTTCTTTAGGGTCATAGTGATAATTGGGAAGGGAGTAACTTTACCACGGAAGCAATAAAGGTCAGTAAACATCTTCCTCAGTACCAAGAAGGTGATAATTTTGATAGCTTTATTCATATATTTGAAGTATGCAAACAGTATAATGTTGACCAAGGGATCTGGGTACGGTTCCTGACCCTCTTACTCCATGTTAAAACTGTAACTGCTCTTTCTACATTGCCTGATACTGATTGCTTAAATTATAGTACAGTTAAAAATGTTTATTGGGATGCTTTGTTAACACCTGAAGCTTACAGAAAAAAGTTTTGTGAGCATAGACATAAGGCAGATGAAAATGTATGTGATTATTGCTGAACTAATCACTTATTTTCATAGATGGGTGAGTGGGTGATGGGTCACCGCTTTTTAAAGGGCTGCAGACATTTAGGTGAGGGAACAAGCCCTTAGCACTTTTGCCTGAGGACATGAGAATCTGGTTGGCAGACAGTGAATGCATCTCTGTGGATGAACTGGGGGAAAAGGGGACCTGTACCTAGCAAGCAGGGTATCACTGCGCAAGAAAGGAATACCCAGTGCCTCACATGTGTATAAGGGAATCCATGGTGGGCAGCCTAAACCACTGCAGCCGAGCCCGCCAGTAATGGGTATAAGTTACACTTTACCTTAAAATGAAGACAAATAGAGCTCTTTCTCTACTTCAGTGGTATTTATTAACTACAGTACATACGTGTGGGAGCCTTATGGAAAGCACCAGGGAGACTCCCAGAACAAAGGAATCCACAAGCTTATACACTGTTAATATTGCTGACAGTACAGAAATATAAAATGAACCAATTAGATTATACAAGACAATTAGCCAATCAGTAATGTACCCATAGGCATAAAGCAGTTCACATCAGTATATCTCTAGGCAGAGAAAGAAAATCGGATACACTTCATATAAGGCACATTTCCTGCTTTCAAGCAGGCTCTTGCTTTTCAGTACTTTTCCACTATTTACAGTTCTCTGAATTCACAGTACAAAGTACATCTTAATACATGCAGACTGTCATGTACTCAATTCCCTTAAACACATGCTTTGGCCGTTCATATTCTACAATCCCCCATTTGATGCTGTGTAAGCATCACCATTTAATCTATCATACATTTGCCCCAAATCTAACATAACTAACCATGTTGCTGGCCTTTTCGTAATTATTACACATTGTCATTACGTCATCTACATTTATAGTTGCGGCATATAAAACTTTGGCACCTTTTTCTCAGTTTTTCAATTTTAAGATCAATGCTTTGATTAAAAATATAACAAGGAAAGCAACAATTGCTAATACTGCAATTAATAAAATCAGCTTTAACAGTCCGCCTCCCCACCCTGAGAACAGGCTGGTTAACCATGCCCATGTTGAACTATCGGCCTCTTTGGCTTTAGATAGTTCAGAGATAAGATGGCTTTCAATTTCGTGCTGATTATCGGGAATGAACGTACAGCACTCCTGGATTTAAAGCGCAAGTTCTTCCTTTCGCCACTAGGGTGAAGTCGAGAGCCATACGATTTTGGAGGACTACAGCTCTCATAGCAGTCAGCTCATCAGTCACTAGTTCTAAGGCAGAAAATGTAGTGTTGCTTAATATTTCAAGCAATTTAGATAGCTTTATCAGTTCCCAGATTGATTTCACTGCTCCGTATGCTGGAATTATACCAGCCCACGATATGACATCATCACCCAAGTCCATATGAGATAGTCCTTTAGTGCTGGTATGAGCTAAATCATGATGGTAGATCCATGAAGCATCGACTTGACCTACTGGATTGGTAGGCTTCTTGACTTCTTGAACGTTCCGAATTTTTCCTTGAGGTAAGGCAGATACATGTCTGATAGCTGGGACTAAATAACCAAAGAAACGGCTACCAGACCAATTCCCTGGTAACCACTTATATGCCTTTCTACCACAAATAAAATACAACCCTTCTTCCAAGAGCATAGTGGAAATGTTAGTGGTAACATTATTATTGAACACCACTTGAGAGAATACATCATCTAACTCTAACTTAAGACGTGAGAGTTGAGTAATTTGTCATTGTAGGGCTATTTTCAAAGATCCATACCTCCTTTGGCCCTAACATCATTCCAGTCACATTACAGGTCTACCAATCTGAATAATTCTTGAATGGTACAGATACAGAGGCCCTCCACACTGAATAGGACATAGACCTGTCCCGTGACGTAACGTTGAGTGTAAAGCTGTGTAGTTAGTAACTGCACATACTCTCTGAATTGTTATAGTGCGATTACTTGAACCGACTTTCTTTATTCCCTTTTGTTTTAGGCATAAAATGCCTTGCTGTTGGTATGCTAAAGTCAGAGCTACAGTTCGATTTGAATGTATTTGTTTACACAGTCCCCCAGAAGTATTATAGGTAAAAGACTAGCCGTCACTGGCAAGCCATCATGTGAAGTGGGAAGAGCTGCACAGATCCAGCAATCAGAAACATTGAAGGTGGAAGCATAGACATGTTTAATGGCCTGGTAGGTGTTAAAAGGTGGGTGCCAAATAGATTGCTTGGCAGAGTGCGTTGTTGGAGCAGGAATTAAAAATGGCCACATTAAAAATAACAGTACAACAAGCAAAACCACCAAAAATGATTGTCCAGTATTTTTGTGGAAATGGTGGTGGAGTTTGCATAGTGTCCGGAGTTTGGAGCTTTCCAAAAGGGTAGATATTAGACATAGTCAGGCACTGGAACAGTATGGCTTCGAGTACGAGTAGCAATAGGTGGAGAGTCTAGAGTTGAAAAAGATAAAGGCTGTTGATCTTCAGATGGCACGACCTTTTTAACGTGCGATATGTGAATCCAAGTGGGCGAGCCTTGTAGTCGCACCGCTGATGTCGTCAGTAGAACTAGGAAGGGCCCCTTCCAGCGTGGTTGGAGCGCTGTTTTTCGAGAGAAGGATTTGACATGCACCCAATCCCCTGATTGTAGTGCGGAAGACAGGAATGGATCAGGGATATGCTGAGCCGCTGCTACTTGGCGGTGATGAAACTGTAGAAAAGAGACGAGAAGTGCAATAGACAAGAATATTATTATCAAATGCATCATACTTGGGGAAAGGCGGCGGTGGTGTCATGGGCATGCGCATAGGGCAGCCCATGAGGATTTCATGAGGAGAAAGTCCCTTAGTAGGATGTACTTGTGCTCTCATAGAGAGTAGAGCTAGAGGTAAGGCCTGTACCCAAGTGAGGCCTGTTTCTGTAGTAATTTTAGCCAATCTAGTTTTTAATGTTTGGTTCATACGTTCAGTAATACCTGATGCCTGTGATCTGTATGGACAATGAAATTTTAAGGTGATGCCTAACATTTTACACAATGAATCAATTAACTGAGCAGTAAAATGCATTCCACGGTCAGAATATATTTGACAGGGAACACCAAAACGAGGTATCAATTCATAACATAGTTTTTTAGCAACTGAAATAGCATCATTCTTTACACATGGGTAGGCCTCTAACCACCCAGAAAAAACATCAACAGTTAAAACATATTTAAAACGAGTACAAGGTGGGAGTTCAATAAAATCCCATTGCAAAGCACAGAATGGTCCCAATGGTTTTGGCAGTGGTTGTGCGGAAGCCATAGTGCCTTTTGAAATGTTATACTGTAAACAAATGGAGCACGTGCTCAGAAAATGCTGCACAGAAGCAGAAAGTCCTCGGGCAAACCAATCCTTTTGGATTTGTTTTATTAATGCTTGTACCCCTACATGGGCTGGCAAGTGATATGCTTTAATAAGAGAATTTAACATGGATATTGGGCAGACCAATCTGCCATTGGGATGCTACCAAATAAGATCAGAACGTTTAAAACAGCCTTGAGCCAGCCATGTTTTTCTTTCTGATTTCGGTGCTTCATCTTGCAAAGTTTTTAACACTGTAGTATCAAAAGTAAGTATTTGTTGCAAAGGCTGCAGAAATTGTCCCTGAACAGTTTGAGAGAGCGCAGCCTGTTTTGCAGCCCAGTCAGCTAAATTATTGCCCTTAGCCTCGAAGGAGTCATTGGATTGGTGGGCTTCACATTTAACAACAGCAAGTTTAGAGGGTAATAAGACTTGTAGCAAGTTACTAATATACAAGTGTTTTTTAACAGGTGCCCCTGAAGATGTTAAAACCCTCTTTCCTTCCATTATATACCAAAATCATGAACAACACCATGGACATACCGGGAGTCAGTATATATAGTAATAGACTTATCTTTAGCTATTTTGCATGCATTCGATAATGCCACTAGTTCCGCAGCCTGCGCGGAAGTGCCAGGGGGTAACTGTCCTGATTTTAAAACTTCAGTCGGAGAACAAACCGACCAAGCAGCTTGGAATTCACCAGACTTTGTTCATAAGCAGGATCCATCAACAAAAAGGACCAAGTCAGGATTTTGCAAAGGAGTGTCATACAAATGTAACCTAGGAGAAAGAACAGAGTTAACTACAAGCACACAATCGTGGTTCACCCTCATCTGAAGTAGGTATTAAAGAGGCAGGGTTCAATGGTGGGCAGTGTATGACCTGCAAGGCAGGATTATTTAGTAAGCTTAGTTCATACTTGGTGAGGCGTGCATTTGAAAGATATTGTGTTTTTGTTTTTAAAAGTAACACTTGAACTGCATGTGAAACTGCTAGTATAGTATCATGTCCCAGGGTTAGTGGGGCTGCCATATCAACCAAGACAGCGGCAGCTGCCACAGCCCGTAAACAGGCTGGATAACCAGAGGCAACCAGATCCAGCTGAGTGCTGTAGTAAGCAATAGGCCAGTAACCTCCAGTACGTTGCTGGGCCAGGAAACCCAAAGCAATTTTGTTTCGTTCACAGCAAAAGAAAACAAAAGGTTTGGAATAATCTGGCAATCCTAAGGCAGGAGGATTTACTAAGGCTGTTTTGATAGCCTGAAAAGCATCTTCATGCTTTGACGTCCAAGGTAAAGGTTCTGTAACGTCCTTTTTTTAGGAGTTGTAACAGAGGGGCCGAGATTTCCGTAAAATTAGGCACCCACTGTCTGCAGTATCCTGCTAAGCCAAGGAACCCTCGGAGTTGTCTTTGAGTTACAGGGCGAGGGGCATTTTGAATGGAGGT
Source organism: Protopterus annectens (assembly GCF_019279795.1). NCBI lineage: Eukaryota > Metazoa > Chordata > Ceratodontiformes > Protopteridae > Protopterus > Protopterus annectens. Next base: position 1,301,115,769 of record NC_056745.1, on the reverse strand, counting down.
TATACGATTTGAGAGTATTTGGCGAGAACCCATTGCAGTAATGTGTCCCAAATATTGCACTTTTTCCTGGCAGAATTGCAATTTTGATCTGTTTACTTTAAACCCTCATTTGGCTAAAAATTTTAACACTAAAAGAGAATCCTCCATACATGATTTACTGTCTGGTGATGCTATAAGAATATCGTCCACATATTGGACGAGAACTGAACGTGATGGTAAGCTGCAAGTCCTGTAGTTGTCTGTGCATCTCTCTAGAGAATAAGGTTGGGGATTCTACGTATCCCTGGGGCAGTCGGGTCCAAGTATACTGCTGTCCTTTATAAGTAATTGCAAACAGATATGGACTATCAGGATGTACTGGAATAGAGAAAAAGGCTGATGAAATATCTATGACCGTAAAACATTGTGCAATAGGTGGGATACAGCTCAAAATAGTAGCTGGGTTTGGTACAATTAGAAAAACAGGCAAAACAGCTTTATTGACTTCTCGCAAGTCCTTCACAAATCTGTAAGCTTGTTTGTCAGGTTTTTTTACTGGTAATATTGGGGTATTACATGGGCTTGTGGTGGATACTATGATCCCTTGCTGTTCCAATGCAGAAATGACAGGGGCAATACCAGATATAGCCTCAGCTGTCAAGGAGTACTGTGGTACTCGCGGCAACTTTGCTCCTGGTTTTAGAGTTATTTTTACGGAGTAGCTGAGGTCAAAAATCCCACATCATTGTCATGAGTCGTCCATAGGTGAGAGGGTAGGGTATGTAAGCACCTGCTTTTATCAAAGTCAGACTGCATACATACTGTTTGCAGAGTAGCAGTTTCATCTAAGGCTGCCAGGGTACTGTCCTGTTGATTTGAAGGTACTTGTAAATAAACTCCATCAGCTGTGCAAAAGATGGTGGCCCCCATTGTGCAAAGCAAATCACTCCCTAATAGATTTAAAGGTGCTGAGGGTCCCACTAAAAATGCATGGTTATCTTGTAGAGGTCCCAAAGTTACTGGGACTGGAACAGTTTCGGAATACTCAATAGGTATACCAGAGACACCCACCCTTCTAGTTATTTTGTCGTAGAGGGGAACTTTCATTGCTGCTTGGCCAGCTAGCATAGATTTAATTGCTCCAGCATCAGTCAAAAATGGATATGGTTTATTTTTAACTAGTAGCATAACATGTGGTCCATCTTGATCCACGGGAATAAAAGGGCACAACTGCTGCTGTTTCTGTTCAGGGAACCTTCATTGTGGTTGCTGTCGATTGGACGGAGTCCAATTAGAATTCCACTGATGCGACGTATCAGTGGGTGGGGCAGGTTGTTCAGCTAAATACGGACATTCATTCCTCCAATGGCCTGTTTGGCCACAGTTGAAACACTTTGTCTGATTACTATAATTTTGGGGTGGGGCCGATTGTTTCCTGCCAATTTCGTCTATTTTGATTTCCTGTCCCCTTCATCTTCCTCGTCCTCTACCTTGCTGACCAGGTGGCTGGCCAAAGGCGTTACACATTTGAATTTGTGCTTTTACTATCTTTTCCTGTAAGTCCTTTTCTTTAGCTAGGTGGCCAGATATGTATTGTACCTGCTGAACTAACTCATGTAATTCTAAACTAGGCCAGTTTAAGCACACTTCCTTTAACTTATCCCTTCATCTACAAAAGCAGCTGACAGTCCGCTCTGTGCCGGTCCTTCTGGGCTCTGTGTACCAAGAATAAGCCTCAAAGGCTTCAATAAGCCGATTTAAATATTCGTCTACAGGCTCATCCTCTTTTTTGTAGGACTGATCTAATTTTAGACCAATTAGGAGTAGCCGGGACTATTACGGTGATAGCATCGACAATACGTTGCCTGACCACCTCAAGCCCATTCTCCCCTTGTGTATTGTGCTTTGGTATTGGGGTAGGAACATTAGCATGGTCCCAGGTTTGTTTCATTAAATCAGCTGGGACGGCGTATTAAACAACTGCTTTAACTACTGTAGTAGGATTTTGCAGACAAATATGTCCTGCCAGTACACGCTGGAACTGTGCTGGGTTTGTACGGATGGGTGGGAGGGACTTGGTAGTAGCTTGAAAATTAACTGCTGACCATGCCCACAGTACTACTACAGTAACTGGTTCTTGCACGTTCCTAGCATGAGCTGGGTTAGGAACTTCTCTTAAGGGAAACATTCTGTCATCCTCTGACGATTCGGAATCTGAATCAGGGTTAAAGTTATCAGGGCCAAAATAGCCGTCGTCCTCATCTATTATGGCAGGAAACTGGCCAAAATGTTTCCTCCGATGTAAATGTGGCCTCCCTTTTTTCACGTAATGAGGCTTGGATCTAAAATACATTTGAGCCTTTGTCTCCTTTTTTTCCTGACTACGAGTCGCTGGTTTCTTTTGCTTACCCTTCTCCTCTGTGCCCGACTCACTATACTGTCCACCCTCTGCCTGGTCTCTGCCCTCAGTAATAACTTGCCCACCTCCTGGCTGACTTTCACTCCCAGTCGTGTAGTCTGGAGGTCCTACCTGAACCGGTGGGTGTGCCGGTGGGGGCTGATACTGTGGTGGAGCAGCAGGGGGTGGGGGAAACCAGGAGTTATCATCCTCATGATTCAAGTATCTGTAATTCACTTAATCCCTTTACCGGATATAACCCTTTAACGGGCAGTTCCTTTAGTCGCTTACCATCTGCTACATCTAAATTACTCGCAGTGTGTTTTAGTTCTTTCAGTTGCTCTTTTAATTTTTGCTGATTATCTTTGAGACTACTAATTAATGAATCCTTTTCCTATTTTTTTTCCTCTGACATCCAGTCATTAAAAGCTGCCTAGCATAACCCTGGTATCTTTCTTCCCTTTTTCTCAATTTCTCCTGCAAATTTGTCAGAATATTTTTATTAAAACCACCATTTTCTGGGAAGGCGAGATCACCATTGCTTTTAGTAAGGGCGATCCACTGATTTAAAAACATGCAACTGTCCCGGGACGCACGAAAAAACATATAACCAGCTGGTGTACCTCTCACTGGCTCTTTTATGGTTCCCACACTTGCTCTCATTGTCACGCTGAAAGCTATACTGTATTTTACAGGTTTAGCTAAGATGTTGTATAAATGTTGTTTTTCCCCACTCTCGTATCTCCTTTCACTCTTATGTCGCCAGTTTTTCGTTTTAACCCACACTCATACTGCGCAATCAGTAGCAGAAAAGAAATGCATGCCACTTGCCTTAAAACGAATGAATGAGAGAAATAATGTTATTTCTGCATAGTTAATAATACCAAATCTTTAAGGCAGACAGATGGAGAAAATGAAAGAAACACCGCATAAACAGAAAAATCTATTGTGGGCCCTTTTGTTAGCAGTATTTTGTTCAATTCCTGACTGCTGCAGCTTGTTCTCAATTCAGATTCGAGTCACGGCACCAATTGTTAAGTTACATTTTACCTTAAACTGAAGACAAATACAGTTCTTTCTCTCTTTCAGTGGTATTTATTAACTACAGTACACACGTGTGGGAGCCTCATGGAAAGCACCAGGGAGACTCCCAGAACAAAGGAATCCACAAGCTTGTATACTGTTAATATTGCTGACAGTACAGAAATATAAAATGAACCAATTAGATCATTATACAAGACAATTAGCCAGTCAGTAATGTACCCGTAGGCATAAAGCAGTTCACATCATTATATCTCTAGGCAGAGAAAGAAAATCGGATATACTTCCATATAAGGCACATTTCCTGCTGTCAAGCAGGCTCTTGCTTTTCAGTACTTTTCCACTATTTACAGTTCACTCAGAGTTCACAATACAAAGTACATCTTAATACATGCAGACTGTCACGTACTCAATTCCCTTAAACACATGCTTTGGCCGTTCATATTCTACACGGGGAACCACTAGTTCAGGTACATGGCCAGGATCATGGGTTAAATATTTTAAATGTAACCAGTGGGGTCATGTAGCATATAGATGTCCACGGAGGCAAGGTGGGGGAGCCAGCAAGTGGGAATAACAGAATGCCAGTGGTAAGTTGTCTGGGGACAACAGGGGGTACCAAACTACCAGCAAAGTTTATATTAGATCTTGGTGGATGGAAACAGGCCACTGCCAAGACGGAGAGGGCCTCTAATGTAACCATTGTGAAGCCTGCAGTGATTAAAGAGGAGTAGTACGTACTTGGGCAGTCCACTGCAGTCAGAGCTTTAGGAGGATCCCATTCCAAATACCTTGGGCCAGGGTTCATCTTGACTGGGAGGGTGGAAAAGGAAGCAAGCAAGTAGGTGTGTTTGAGGCTATCCCTGCAGATGTCTTAATAGGGAATGATTTTGATAATGTAGTACCTTGTTTGCATGTAGTGACACACCGTCAGGCTTGGAGATCGGCATGGGGGTCTAGTAGCCTGGGGAGACCCAAACAGACCGCACACCCCTGAAGCCAGGACCGGTGATGTGGCTACTTCAGGGAAGGAGGGAGATACCCTGTAACAGTGAGACTGAAGGTGAGCCACAGTTCCTGGTGGGTACTGATGTTCCCTTGGGCAGAGTGACTGCAAGGGCAGAGGCGATTAGTAGTACTCAGGCTGACAGTGAGGCACCACTGACAGAGGATACCATACTTCCTGTGGAAGAATAGCTCGAAAGAGTTACAAAGAAAGAGTTGAAACAGGCTCAGCTGTCAGACCCTACATGGCTTGAGGGAGGTAAATAGGGAGGTGCTGTATACTGGAACAAAGGGTTACTGTATGGAGAGTTGACCCCTGAGGGAGGGCTAGAAGGTGAGATCATACAGCATTTGGTAGTGCCCAGAGCCTACTGTCAGGTACTTCTAGACATAGCCCATGACATTCTTTTTGCAGGTCATATGGGCATAAAGCATTCCAAGAGATGTATTATGCAGAACTTTTATTGGCCTGAGATTGCCAGGGATGTAATAGGGTACTACAGGAACTGTGAGCAATGCCAAAACGTAAGCAAGGCAGGAGACACGAGCAAAGCTCCATTAATGCCTTTGCCTGTGATTGAGGAGCTGTTTCAGAGGGTAGCTATGGATATTGTGGGGCCTCTGAGTACCCCAAGTCCCACAGGAAAGATGTATATCCTAGTGGTACTAGATTATGCTACTAGATACCCTGAGAAGGTGGCTCTGTTCTCCATCGAGGCAGAGAAGGTGGCAAATGCTTTGCTAGAGATTTTCAGCATTGTAGGTTTTCCAAGAGAAACACTGACAGAGGTGCCAATTTCTTGACAGACCTGCTGGCTTGTCTGTGGGAGTGCTGTGGGATGAAGCACCTAAAGACAACCCCCTACCATCCCCAGACTATTGGTCTTGTGGAGAGGTTAAACTCTACACTAAAGGCCATGCTATGGGCATTTGCAGACCAGTTTGAGAGAGTGGGACAAATATTTGCCCCTTCTGTTTGCTTACAGAGAGGTATCCCAAGAATCCACGGGTTTTTCACCCTTTGAGTTGTTGTACGGGCATAGATTGAGGGGACATTTAGATTTGATTTGTGTTGAGTGGGAGGGTGAGTGTAAATCCCACAAGAAGTCTGTTGTGGCATATGTCCTAAACCTCAGGACAAGGCTTGAAGAGCTCATGGGCTTGCCACAGGAGAAACTGGCAGGAGTCCAACACCAGAATAAAGTCTGGTATGACCGGAATGCTCGAGCCAAAGATGCTGTGGGACAGCAGGAGATGGTGCTCATTCCTGTCAGACACAGTAAGCTGCAGGCAGCTTGGGAGGGGGCTCTTCAAGGTGGTAAGCAAGGTCAGTGGTGATAACTACATAGTAGGACTGTTAGGAGGCAGGGATACAAATTGTACATGTTAACAGGATGAAGCCTTACATGACAGAAAGGCCCTTGTGCTGAGTATTTGCAATGGATGGCAGGATGAGTCTGAGGGGGATCTAGTGACTGATCTCCTCAGTGAGGCTCAGATTGACATTTCAGTGGAATGGGTGAGTGTCCCAGCGGCTGTCCCCTACCCAGGTTCGAGAAGTCCGAGCAGTGTTACAGGAGTTTTGGGACATGTTCCCTGGGAAATAAGGGCGGACCCGACTGGTGCAGCGTCATGTGGATACAAGGCCCCAAAGACCTATAAAGCAGGCCCCTTACAGGTTGCTTGAGCAAGCCAGACAGACACTGAGGGAGGAGATACAAGAGATGTTGGAACTGGGAGTAATCCAGGAGTCCAGCAGTCCCTGGGCCTCCCAAGTGGTGCTGGTACCAAAGAAGGATAGCAGTACCAAGTTCTGTGTGGACTACCGGAAAGTAGCAGAAACTAAATAATCAGTCAGATGCTTACCCCATGCCTAGGACAGATGAAATCCTAGAGCAGCTGGGAGGGCTAAGTATCTGATCACTGTTTATCTTACCAAGGGCTACTGGCAGGTGCCCTGACTTCCAACACTAGAGAGAGGTCAGCCTTTGTGACTCCTTTTGGCTTATATGAGTTCACGAAGATGCCCTTTGGGATGAAAAATGCCCCAGCAACTTTCCAGAGGCTGATAGATCGTATCCTACCAAGAGGAGGATATTATGCCCTTGCTTAACCTGGATAATATTGCTATCTACAGCCATTCCTGGCAAGAGCACCTTCAGCATGTCAGGGAGGTGCTGGGTAGATTGCAGAGGGCAGGGTTGACCATTACGCCCACTAAGTGACAGGTGGGTATGGCAGAGGTCTCCTACCTGAGACAGTCAAGTAGGGAGTGGTAAGATCAGGCCAGAACCTGCCAAAGTGGACGCCATTCAGGCATGGCCTGCCCGTTACCAAAAAGCAGGTCAGGGCTTTCTTGGGGATAGAGGGGTACTATAGAAAGTTTGTCTCCAGTTATAGTACCATAGCTGCTCCCCTCACAGACCGGACGAGGAAAAAAGCAGCTCGGATAAGGTAGTGTGGACCCCAGCATGTGAGGAGGCATTCTAGAAGCTTAAAGGAGCTTTGGGAGGACCTCCCCCCGTGTTAGCCAGTCCAGATTACAGCAAATAATTTGTTGTGCAGGTGGATGCTTCAAACCATGGGGTGGGGGCTATACTTAGCCAGGTCTCCTCAGAGGGAGAAGAGCACCCAGTGGTATATCTCAGCAGTAGACTCCAACCCAAGGAGGAATGTTATGCAGCTGTAGAAAAGGCATGGCTAGCCACAGTAAGGGGCACTGCAGAAACTTCAGCCTTATCTGTATGGAAGGAAATTCACTGTAGTTACAGGCCACAATCCCTTAACATTGCTACACAGAGCCAACCAGCAAAATGCCAAGTTATTAAGGTGGAGCTTAGGATTGCAGGCATATGACATGACAGTACAACACTGTAGTGGGGTCAGCAATGCCAACACAGATGGACTCTCAAGACAGGGAATGGGGTAACATATTCTCTGATCGGCTTATTTGTCTCAAGCCATGTTTCTCAAGGGTCACTTGAAAAACTGGCTCAAGTCTTTGGGGGTGGGGGGGTATGATGATATGGGCAAATGCCATCATAGCCAGCTGGAGTTTTATAAAGAATGATGTGTCCTTTGACTATCAAAGTGATTTATACAAGATGTTTGTGTTACAAATGTGTAATATAACTGTCATTTGTATATCAAACTGATTTGTACAGATGCTTGTGCTGAAAAGGTTTGTGAGCTTTGCTCGTGTTAAAATGTATCAACAGTGCACCCTGTTGGAATGAAAAGAAGTGTGCTTGTATTATTGTAACTGAATTACATGCATATGTTTTAATAGTGGACACTGGACAGCAAAGGTTAACTTTAAGAAAAGTAAGGGAAATGTAAATGAGCTGTTAAAGCATTAATACGGCACCTCACAGGGCTGAGTAGGGCTGGAGACACTGGGTCTGGGAAAAAGCCTTTTTTCATTAGCTCAGTAAAAAGAGGGGAAGCCCCAGGCAGTGCCATAAACATTTAGATGTGTATTGTAGCTGTCTATGCTAAATTCCTTTCTCAACATCAAAGGGGGAATACTGTAAGATGACTGGATGAGGTCATTCTGCCAGCCCTCTTGGAAATTGTTTTAGATATTACAAGGAGAAATCTGAGTATTGAGTATTCTATTTTGGGGAGCCTGAGTACAAATACCCTCACCCACAGCATCTTGCTATGTGGTAGTAAGTAACTAGGGGATGGTAATTCTTTGATTTAGTCAGGAATATAGTGAAGCTTAGAGTGTTTTTCTTAATTTGTACGAATCTTTCCATCGTTGTTAATTTCAATATTTTTTTGATTTGAACTCTGTGGTTTAAAATATATATTTAATATTTTCATGTTCTTTTATAATTTATTATTAAATATATTTAAAACTTTTACTGTGGCTGGTCCTTGCAGAAAGGTATCTAACCTTTGGGAGTACTTGTATTTGGTGACACTGTGTGGGCCATTCCAGAAGGCCTAACCATCTTGGTCAACTACCATTTGTATTAGTATTAATATTCCACATGAAATTGGACAACTCTTTAAGGGCCTTAGAGTAGCTGATTGTGAAGTGGCTGGTGGCAGTGATGACTACCTTATATTTTAGGCAGATGGGGGCACAGCAGGTAAATCTGTGCCAGGCTACCAGCCTTTCCGAAGTGTGAGTATGAAAAATCAAATCTGTGTGTGTGTGTCAGCTTCTTGGGGCAGGGACACAAAACATTGGAGTCACAGAGAGGGTGCTGGAGGACTTTGCTTGGACACACTGCTGAGGACCTAACACTACAGCTGTAGCAGTTCTGAAGCTTATTGGAGACCTGATGAGAGACATACAGAGACACCCAGACCCTGGGCTGTGTATTATTCTCGGTGTGCTCTTAAGGAAAATTGTACTTGATGCATAGAAGCTTGCATCTGGAAATACTGAGTGCATCCATTTGTATTCCAAGTGCACATCCCTCTCCATTGTCAGTGATGAGAATTCAGGCTTCTTGATTACTGGCCCATCGTGGGGATGTCACGTATTGGTGGAGTTCACATACTGGTAGCAGTGGTGGGCATCACACAAGTAACCATAGTATTTAAAAAGGTGCACTTTATTTTGATGGTGGAAGCAGGCATATTGTACTCCAGAATTTTTAAACTTGCACATTTGGTACTGAGGGTTTGACAGGATGGTAGACAGGAAAAAGTCACATTAGTGACTGAAATATTGAGTCAAAGTGACAGACATAGTAAAAAAAAGTCTGTGTGCAAATTCAGCATGAAATTGTGATAACTGGCATCAAAACTGAAAAAGAAAATTTAACAAATTTGAATTTGTGTTAATTAAAATATAATTTTATCACATGCTTCCAGAATTTTCCATAACTTAAGAAACTGTTAATGTTGAGAATATGCACTTTATGTAGTGATTTTTTTTTTTAGCATGATTGATTTCAGAACTGCTTTTCTCAGATGGACCAGTTCATAAATCACTTCTGCATTTTGATTTAGCAAGGCATCATATTAACTTCTTTTGAGGATTTTGCTCTAAAGGCGTAGCTGAAGTGTGATAAATTCCTTGTTGATATAATGAAGCATTGGTTTCAAAGTTCCCCTCTATATGCATATTAAAACTGGTGTCTTAATTCCTCTTTAACAATATTCCAAGCCTGCCTTTTAAATTTAGTACAGGTTCCTCAGATGAAAACTGAATTGCTAATTGAGATGCTTGCATTTACTAATTTGTGAGACTGATACTATGTGGGGCACATGACTGGATCTTGGTGGCAGCAGCATAACTCAACTACAAATGAATCTCGTTTATAAGCAGCATCTCTGAATGGATGCATGCATGTGAAGGAGATGACTAACAAATCAAGTTGAGGTCAGAAAACAAAGGAACTGAATGAGCTGCAGCCTCATGCACATTGCTCAAAGGTAGCTTTTCTGACCTTATACAATGGCTGGCTTGTTTTTAATGTACCTGCTCTGGCAAAGTTTTCATTTAAGAAAAGGCAACTAACGTGTTTCACTCTTTATGAATGAGAGTATCATTCACACACACTTTTCAGCCATTATAAAACTTGATACAAGTGTTTTCAGCTGTAGATGATGCCCTTCTGGCTGTCTTCATTGATGAGAACTAACTGCAGTATCAGCACTACTCTAACAGCTTCAAATACATCAGCTTGTGATGCCAAGCCATAGTTTACAAGTGACATTGTTGAAACCTGTGTGCAAAACCATGTAGTGATACAATGAAATGCTTTGGAAAACTCTGTAGGACCCGACTGATCATCACTGTGTGGTACCTCCTTGGGAATGATAACAGAACTCTGTAATGTATGTAATGTACTGCTGTCCTGTAGGATTACAGAAGTGATGGAACTGCAGTTTTACAGCTGCTCAGTGGACAATTGTAATACAGCACCTGGGGCCAGCTGTTTAATCGGATGCATATAACAGTTCTGTGGATTACAGTGGCTGGGCAGCCTGTATCTACTTCGTACAGGTGTAGCAGTTTAACAGTTTGATGACAGGCTGAGTGTTTATAGAGCAACTGAGTGAAGCTGCTTTGCCTGTTGTGTTTACCAAGTTTTCTATATCTAGACTGCACTATTAGCTAGTACTTGTATATCAAGTCAAAGTAAACTTTATTGTTGATCAGATGCACCTAGCAGTTCAACTGAATGAAATTTTGTTGCTTGGTCCCAGTGCAAGACATAACATTAGAGGGACAGTAAGAGATTGGCATACAGTAATAATTAGGATACTTGATAACACATAAATTTACCACATATTGAGCAATAAGACAGACAATATTATACTAATAGGTATTGCACAGACTAAGAATTCCCATAGTGATCTGCTTAGAATGTTGCACATCCACATTAGTAGTGTAATAAACACTGTTTGTATTGCACTTGTATGGAGTGATGACTCACTCCGGCTGCGGCACTAATAGTAATAGGAGAGATCAGCTAACTGTTCCAGTTATTAAATAATTGCCAAATGATTACTATAGACAATATACCACAACTTGTGGCATATTGATCCTGTTCTCTACTGTCTTGCTTGACGTGAGTTCAGCAGCCTTGTGGATAGAGGAAAGAAACTGTTCAATCTACATATTTTGTGTAAGCTGTGATATCGTCTACCCAGGAGAGGCAGAAAAACATGCCATGTGCAGGATGGATCGGGTCATTTATTATCTTCCTAGCTCTTCCCACACACCAAGTCTTGTGTAGCTCATCCATGGATGGGACTGAGGAAGCAATGATTTTTTTTCCGCTGAAGTGCTTTCAAGTGTCCTCTGGAGAGCATTGTGGTTGGATACTTTGCAGTTTCCATACCATGCAATGATATTTTTAGTGAGGATACAGTCAATGGTCCCCCTGTAGAAGGCTTCCAGGATGGTCTGTGCCAGGTTTGCCTTCCTCAGTTTCTGTAGGAAGTGCAGATGATGGTTGTGACTTCTTCACTGTCTGGTTAATGTGAGTTATCCAGCATATGCCATCTGAGATATGCACCCCATGAACTTGGTACTTTTGACTCTTTCCACTGTCTCCCCCTTAATCCCCAGAGGTTGAAGTATCTCCTGTGTTCGCCTGAAGTCCACTATTAATTATTTGATTTTGCATACATTTAAGGCCAGATTATTGCTGTTGCGCTAGCCTACCAGATGCTCCACTTATTCCCTGTATGCTGTTTCCTCCCTGTTCCTGACAAGACCTGCAACAGTGATATAATCCCTGAACTTGATGATTTTGTTGGATTCATGCTTGGCCATGCAGTCATGCGTCAGCAAGCTGATTAGTAGAGGATTCAGGAAGCAGCCCTGTGGGATACCCATGCTCAGTGATTCATCTGAACTGTTATTTCCCACACATGCTTTTTGGGGACTGTTTGAGAAAGTACAGTATCTAGTTACATAGGGGAGTGTTGATGCCCAACTGGATCAACTTCTCTATCAGATTCTGGGGGGTGACAGTTTTGAAGGTGGAACTAAAATCTATGAACAGCAGTGTGACACAGCAATTCTTGTTCTCTAGATGGGTCAAGGATTCATGAAGTGCTGTAGCATCAGCCGTGCAGCGATTAGATCTGCAAGCGAACTGTAATGTGTCCAGTGTTTTCAGTAAATTTGAAGAGATGTGATTTTTATCAGCCACTTAAAACACTTTACCATAGATGTGGTTGAGATTCCTTGGGTAAGGGGATGATTGTCATATTTTTGAAGCATTTAGGTACAATGGCTAGATGCAGGGATATATTGAGAATATCAGTTAGTACAGTGGACAGTTTAGTAGCACATTCTCTAAGAGCCTTTTCCATAATATCGTACATTTTCTTGGGTTTACTCTCCTCGGTCTTCAGAACATCAACTGTAGTGAGACATGGCACCTCTTCACCCATTTCAGGGAGCTTACTTGCCACAGTGTTGTTCATGTCGAATCTGCTGAAGTAGGTATTTAAGTTATTCAGAAATTCTGTGTTGTCATTACATAGGGAGGATGCAGGTCTATAGTCTGTTATTGCTTGTATGCCTTGCCATAGACGCCTGGAGTCCCTCTGTATGTATCTGTATATCTGTAGTATGTATCTGCCTCTGTATGAATTTTCTTTCCATCTTTTGAGTAATTTTCATTTGGTGGTGCTGCGGCGATCTTTCTGAGTAGCAAAAATACTTGGAATTGAGTCATGCCTGTGGGTTGGACAACAAAATCAGACTTATTTGTTTATGTGAAGAGGCTAGAGAGCAGAGCTTGTAGGTAGGCTATTGACCTCCATTTGACACCCCCAGTTTGAAACTGAGTAACAAAAGAAAAATCCTCTGAGTTGAGGACCACAAAAAAGTCTTCAGCTAACTAAAGAGCTATTTATGAATGTCTGGCATGTACAGAATGTTTATTTGCCCAGAGTGTGCTAAACTGTAACAAAGGGCTGTCACTGATTTAAAAAAGAAATCTTAAGGCTAGGTAGTATCTCCTTGTTAAACTGCTTTGCTAGACTGTAACAAAAGGCTATACTCACTCCTTGCTAAAGTTCCTAGCACACACAAAATTAACTTGTCATTTAAACTGCATCAATTTATGATCACTCTGCTTAAACAATTGCCAACTCTGCTGGCGTGGAATAGTTACCTCAAGTACAGATGCAATTTTGAACGTAAGCTGTAAGATGCACAGGCAACCAACTCTTTTGCCTTACCCTTGCATCAGCTCTACTAGAGAGCGCGCATTTCAGACAACCCAAGTTGTTTTAGAAGAGCCTCAAGGGTCTTAAGAGTACTCTAGATCTAAATCAACATCTAGACCCAGATTACTTATAAAATTTTCAGGAGTTTCTTTGCAACACATCACTCTGTAGTGTTCCAGGTTACATCCGCTTTATCCATGCCTATACCTTTTACTTTACTTGCATTAATCAATGTCCTGTGTTGTCTTTTGGCTTTTCCTGGTTAGGGGTCGCCACAGCGGAACTCCGGTCCGCTAATGATTGGCAGTAGATTTTGACGAACGCCGAGGTGCCAGCTCGACGTTTAACCTTCAGCGAAGGCACATCCATTTACACATGTCTTTCGAACGCCCACCCAACTGCGGGGAGGACATGCAGACTCCACACAGAAGGCACTCCCTGCGCTCCAGCCAAGAATCAAACGGGAGAACCTCTTGCTGTGAGGCAACAACGCTATCGTCACCAGGAATTGTGGCCAAAAAAACCTCCATCTTCTCCTCTTAGGACTTGGTATCCCTGTTATCACAGGCTGCCAGTTAATGTTTTTAATATTTCCCTTACTTATAGAATAATCCCTTTTGACCCCCCCCAAAAAAAAGTCGGGACTTTAGATTTCTTTCCTTGGATTTCAGTCTTAACAATATATTGAATCTTCCCTCCTCTTTGAAGAGACCTAGTTGGATTTTTGGTCTACGGACTTAGCAGGCACTGTCCTTTTGTGTGGCATGGAAGGCCAGAGTTCAACAAGAGGAGTCTTTGTATCATTGTAGCATAGAGCAGCTGTGGGAAATTGAGCACTGTTTTTTGCTGGAGTGATACACTATTAAGTTCTTTTTTTTTTGTGTTTGAAGTGTTGCTGCTTTAGAGACATGCAAGAGATCTAAAACTACACCAACGTTCATGCGGCTTTAATAAGCCTTTATGGTATTTACATTAAAACATTTTCTGTGAAACTTCCTTTTTCCCTGGCATCTTGTGTTGCCTCACTTTCCCTGGTGTTTGTATCTTGTACTGTGGACATGTTTCTACCTTCTCTCATGTCACTGAAGGTAATGGTTGAAAGTGTAGGGATAGGTGAAATGTGTAGATGGGAAATATTGGATGTTCTTCATGTTTCACTGTTGCAGTCATCACACTTGGGTTATCTGCCTGCAGGTAGCCCTTAGTCGAATACCAGAGTTTTTGGATTTCTGCGTTGGATGCTGTTGCCTCTTCCATGTCGTCAGATGCCATTACCCCAGTCTTTCTTGCCAAGAAAAGGAGCCTGAAGCAGAAGCAGTTCACAAGTGCCAGTCGGCGGCTACCTGAAATTTTTGTTTTTCGAGTTTCAAACCTGAAGCCTTCTAAAGCTAAGGATCCCGTTGGGGGTTCTTTTTTCTTGCTCTAACCAATGTCAGAAAAAGTTAACAATTGTCTTGCCTGTGAAAAGCAAATATCTCATAGAGATTTTTATTCTTACTGCGTCACCTGTTTAGGCCCAGACCACGACATCCCTCACTGTCGGTTTTGTGCCTTATTTAACGCCTGAATCATTCATCATCTGGCTATTTTTGTAGCTAAATTCTTTCGCTCTCATTCTCCGTATTCCGAAATGGCTTCAGTAAGCCATCTGACTACAGATCTTCAGAAAAAACGCAAAGACAAAGACAGACCGCATAGGTCAAAAACTGCCGACCACGCTTCTGTTAAGCTAGTCGCCAGTCCGCCGGTACTCAGTGAGGTGCCTTTGCAGCCCCTGATTCCTGCTTCTGCAGATTTGCAGGCCTCTGCTGAGACCCATTCAGAGTCCGGTATGCCGCAAGATGCTATTATGACTATGGAACTTGGGGATGTCTCTACTTGGATAGGTCCGGAGCCGCTGTGCAGGCACCAGCTTCTGAGGGTGTATTCCGACCTACCGATATTCATATTAAACCAACAACTTCTTTTTTAACTAAAACTACTGAGTTTCTCAGGCCCAGAGTTCGCACTATGCCTAGAAAACCAACGTCCAAAGCGCATGCTCAAGCTCCCATGCCACAAAAACAAATGCTTAGAATGGAGACTTTGTTACTCTAATTAGCGGAAGCCAGCCTTCCCCTGCTAAAAGACAAAGAATTGAATTTCCTTCTGATTCTACAGACCAGGAGTCCGATGACTCTTACCCTACTGATTACCAGGATATACCCTTATCTCCCTATGAGGGTTCAGATGCAGAGGAATCCATTCCCTCTGCCTCCTCTCCAGAGGATTTTTCTTTTTGTGAAACCTTGCATACCTTAAGAGAGCATTTCTGCTGGAAATCCCAGGTCTATCCTCAGTCCATAAAGAGACTCGGGGAATTTTTGCCTCAGCACAGGCCTCTAGCTGTACCCCCTGTCCTGGATATTGTAGATGTCTTCATGGAATCCAGTCTTACTCCTGACACTTTACCACCAGCTCCTAGAAAACCTGACAAGTACTACAGAGTACCTGACTTTCGCAAATTTCTCTAAGAATCCTACTGCGGATCCAGAGACCATTTCCCAGGGACCTAAAGGCATTAAGGCTAATACAGCCAAAAACCCTACCCCTTCAGACAGGGGGATTCTAAAGCTTTAGGCAGGTGGGATAAGAAGGTATATACCTCTGCAACTCTTGCCATCAGGGCTTTGAATTGCCAGTTTCAAATGTTGAAGTACCAACAACATATTATAGAACTAATTAAACAAAAAATGGTGTTACTTCCAGATTGTGCAGAAAATAAAGATTTACAAGAGTTAATGCATTCTGCAAATCAAGTCAGTAAACATACTCTGCAGTGTGCGTTTGATGCCTTAGAAGCATCTTGCAGGGCTGCTGTCACTGGGTCTGTACTGAGAAGGCATGCTTGGCTGAAGGAACAAGTCTTACCAGACCATGTCAAAGAAAATTACTAGATGCTTCATTAAATCAGGATAGTTTGTTTGGCACAAATGCAGAAGTTGTTCCTAAAAAGATGGAAGAAAAAGCTAAATCTATGCAAACTCTCAAAGATTTCTTACAGGTGCAGTCACCTAGATTCAGTAGGCATTGGCCTTCATAAAACTGGTCCTTTCCAGTCTCTCCTTGGCCTTCAGTCCAAACCAAGGGGAAACAGACCCCCAAGACTACAGTCTCAGGGTATGCAGAGATCTAAACAATGGAGTGTTTGAACCTGTAAAACAGGGAGTGGTGAGCCCATCCCCTTATGGAAAAAGTTCACAATGACTTTCCAGTTATCCTTCCCAGCCATGCCCAAGTGCTTGCACCCCTAGGAGGAAAACTCGCCTTTCATGCAAAAAGCTGGATGTCCATTACTCAGGATTATCCCATTATCCTAGGGATACAGATTCTACTTCCACTCACTGCCAACCCCAAGTGGGTTACCAGACCTTCCTCCAAACCAGTGGGCAGATGCTCAAAAGCAAATGCTTTCCTTTTTCCATATCAGGGCTATTCAACCTTTTCCAGTAAAACAAAAGGGACAGGGTTTCTACTTCAGACTGTTCCCGGTGCCCAGAAAAGAGAGCTCTTGGTGCCCTATCCTGGATCTATCAATTCTCAACACCTTTCTGGTGGTCCCACAATTCAAAATGCTTACACTGCAGCAGCTTCTTCTTATGCTAGCCAAGGATACCTGGTTAGTCACCCTAGAATTAAAAGAAGCGCATCTGTACATCCCTATAAGGGAGTCTTGTAGGAAATATCTATGTTTCAGGGCAGGCTCTATGCACTTTCAGTTCTCTGCCCTTCCCTTTGGCTTATCTACGGCACCCAGAGTTTTCACAAAGTGCCTGGCTCCAGCCATTGCATACTGCAGGCAGAGAAATATTCAGATTTACCCATACTTGGATGATTGCCTAATTCAGGTGGACAGTCAGGAATTGCTACTTCAGCACCTGGCATTTGTAAAAAGACTTCTAACTTCACTGGGATGCACCATCAACTAAAAGAAATCACAACTGGTGCCCAGCCAACAAATTGTATTCCTGGGAGCAAGCTTGAACACAGCTTCCCAGATGGCATTCCTCACTCCAGAACAGCAGGTCCATTTGACAAACTATTTCAAAACTAATGGCCACCAAAACCCAGCTATCTGCAAGGAAAATACTGCAAGCCCTAGGATTCATGGCCTCATGCTTTCAGCTAATTCCATATACAAGAGTGCATATGAGGAAACTTCAATGGTACTTAAAAAAAAATCTCTGGTGTCAACATTCTCAGGACCTGGAAACAGTGATTCCTATCATACCTTGTCTAAGGGAAGAGTTCCTTTGGTGGGCAGAGGCATGCAACCACAACAAGGGACTTCGTTTCACTCAACCTCTCGCCGCCCAAACCTTGACTACAGATGCATCAGACTATGCATGAGGGGCTCACATGGCAGGCAAATGCATTCAAGGCAAATGGAGCCCAGAACAAATTCCCCTGCATGTCAATCAAAAAGAGATGCTAGCTATACAGAATGCTCTGACAGCCTTCAAATACCTTATCCTTCCAGGACAGCTCCTGATAAAGACAGACAACACCACAGTTGTGGTACATAAACAGGCAGGTGAAACTCATTCTTACACACACTGCAGGTTAGCCATGGCCCTGGGGAACACAGCCTTGACCAACCAAGGGCACCTACAAGCTCAATTCCTGCCAGGCAAGCAAAATTCACTGGCAGACGACTTCAGCAGAAATCTGCTGGACCCTCACGAGTGGAAACAGGAACCCACCTCATTCAAATTTCTAACCCAAAGGTGGGGAACACTGGAGGTGGACCTTTTTGCCTCCCCCCAAAACCACCAATTGAGCAAATGTTGTACCAGGAGCCCTCACAGCAGAGTCTGGAAGGTGGATGCCCTATCCTTTACATAGGAAAACCTCTCAATTTATGCCTTTCTTCCTCTGCCCCTCCTCTAAAAAGTACTAATCAAGATCAGACAGGACAGGCCAAGGTCAATCCTTACTGCACCAGACTGGCCACGCCAGCACTGGTACCCACTCCTACGCAGTCTGGCAGGAGTGCCACCCTGGCACCTACATCAGACACCTTCCCTGCTGTCTCAGCAGGAGGAACAGATTTTGTATCCACAGCTGCAAACACTAAACCTTGTAGCTTGGCTTATCCCCTGAACACACCACCAGCATCCCTCATCAAACAGGTGCTGGACATCATCCTTGAGGCCAGAAGGCCTAGCACTAGCAAATCCTATGCTGAAAAGTGGAAAAGTTATTGTTTTTGGAGTCAGTCTCAAGGAAAGGACACAGTTGTTGCCCACCTTACCTCAAATCCTTGATTACCTAGCAGAGCTGCTCCACAGAGACCTAGCCTTCTCATCCATTAAGATTCATGCCTCTGCCATCCCAGCTCATTATAATACTGAGCCACCTCTCTTCTCACCCTCTCATCAAACAGTTCCTGAGAGCAGCTAACAATTTAAGGCCCCGTAGGAGAGCTCCCACCTTAGCTTGGGACCTTAACTTTGTACTGAAGAAGCTCACACTTTCCCCTTTTGAACCTGCTGCATCAGCAGAGTTAAAATTCCTCTCTTGGAAAACAGCCTTACTTCTAGCTATTACTGCAGCAAGAAGAGTGTCAGTTACAGGCACTAATGGTGGTGGAGCCCTTCATTATTTTCCATGCTGACAGGGTTTCCCTCAGGACTAACACATCCTTTATGCCCAAGATGGTATCCAATGTGGCTTTAAACCAATCCATCATTTGCCAACCTTTTTCCCTAATCCTCAGAATAAAGGGGAAAGGATCCTGCACTCCGTGGATGTGCACAGACAGCTCAGGTTCTACATTGACAGGACTAAGCCTTTCAGAAAATCTGACCAGCTGCTAGTCAGCTTTGCTACAGGGGCAGAGGGCAAGGCCATTTTGAAGCAAACCATTTCCAAATGGATAGCACACTGCATCCATTTCTGCTACAAACACCATGGAAAACCTACCCCTCAGGGATCAGAACTCATTCCACTAGAGCTACTTTAATCTCTACAGCATTTCTCAGGGGAGTCCCTACCAGGGACATCCTGGAAGCTGCAACCTGGAGTTCTGTACACGCCTTCACCAAGCATTACCACTTACCTATTTTTTCTAAATCCAGAGCTGGATTTGCTACAGCAGTCTTACAAGGCCTGCTAGCCAGCCTGAACACTTCTTGACTGCCTCCACCCTTCCTCAGCTTTGAGAATCAACCCAAGTGTGATGACTGCAACAGTGAAACATGAAGAACATATGATGTTAGAGTGTATTCACTGTTGCATTCCTGGTTTCCCTCCCTCCAGCCCCCTGGCTTTCTCTATCCTTTCTACCTATCCTCTTTATGGCCATTTTTTTTTTTTTTTTATGGCAGGGGTATTTACGTTTTACTGGAGGTGTTCCACACCATGTAATAGCTTTCTGTTTTGGGGGCTCCTGACATCTGGGGCAAGAAAAACTGATGTAATGTTGTCAGCTGCATGTTTTATACCCTTGACAACTTGACGTCATGGAAGAGGCGACAACATCCGGCACAGAAATCCCAAGACTGCTATTCGGGCCGACTGAGGGCTACCTGCAGGCAGATAACCCAAGTGTGATGACTGCAACAGTGAATACACACGGACATCTACATTTATGGTAAATGTACACAACTGTACTTTCCTGACTTGTAATTTTATATGTTAGATAAGCATCTTGCAGCAATATTACAACAGCAGATGCTGTGCTCCCTCATGTCATTTGTTGTATGGCTTGAAGGTTTGCCATCAGATGCAATAATTTTCTCATGCAACCACTCCATTGGTGCAAGTTGATTTAAGATGCATTTTCTTGCTACTGTAAAACAGCTGTTCATCTGAGTTTTTCAATTGTGATTGTCTTTGCTATTTTTTTTCTTCCTGTTTCTTTTGTTACCATGCCTACTGAAAAGCTGTCCTCTTTCTACTGATCTTGAGTCCATTCATTCCCTCATGGCTGGGATCTTCCCAAAAAAACTGGGATGACTAAAGGTGCTGCCATTCAGACGGCCATGAAGTTTGCTTATCCTCCTCCAGCTTCCCAGCTATGAGGGTATTTCTGATTGCCCTAACTTTATCTCTGGTTGGGGGAGGGGGCAAGATCTGCATCACCATATAGGTCCACACCATCTTCCCCTATGTTATTGCATGCTTTGGTTTATCCAGTATTGATGGCTACCAACAAGCATGGACTTTGTAAGCTGAATACACATCCCAGGCCATGATCTACATAACTGCCGCTCATTCAAGGGGCTGTGGCATTCCAGAGATTGCACCATCCCCCAAGGGTATTTGACGTATTTTAACATCATTTCATGTCTACATAAATCTGAGAACCAGAATGGAAAGGCTGTTGGCCCAGATGACATACCTGTGGAAGCATGGAGGTGTTTAGGTGAAATGGCAGAGGAGTTTTTAACTAGATTGTTTAATGAAATCTTGGAAAGTGAGAGGATGTCTGAGGAATGGAGAAAATGTTTTGGTACCAATTTTTAAGAATAAGGGTGATGCGCAGAGCTGTAGTAACTACAGAGGGATTAAATTGATCAGTCACAGCATGAAGTTTATGGGAAAGAGTAGTGGAAGCTAGGTTAAGAAGGGAGGTGATGATTAGTGATCAGCAGTATGGTTTCATGCCAGGAAAGAGCACTGCAGATGTGATGGTTGCTCTGAGAGTGTTGATGGAGAAGTACAGAGAAGGTCAGGAGTTGCATTGTGTCTTTGTGGACTTTGAAAGCATATGACAGGGTGCCTAGAGAGGAGTTGTGGTATTGTATGAGGAAGTTGGGTGTGTCAAAGAAGTATGTAAGTGTGGTACAGGATATGTACGAGGGTAGTGTGGCAGCAGAGAGGTTTGCGGTGGGAGTGACAGATGCTTTTAAGGTGGAGGTGGGATTACATCAAGGATTAGCTCTGAGCCCTTTCTTATTTGCAATGGTGATGGATAGGTTGACAGACGAGATCAGACAGGAGTCCCCGTGGACTATGATGTTTGCAGATGACATTGTGATCTGTAGTGAGAATAGGGAACAGGTGGCAGAGATCCTGGAGAGGTGGAGATATGCTCTAGAGAGAAGAGGAATGAAGGTCAGCAAGACTAAGACAGAATATATGTGTGTGAATGAGAGGGATGATAGAGGAATGGTAAGGATGCAGGGAATAGAGGTAGTGAAGGTGGATGAGTTTAAATACTTGGGATCAACAGTTCAGAGTAATGGTGAGTGTGGAAGAGAGGTGAAGAAGAGAGTACAGGCAGGATGGAGTGGGTGGAGAAGAGTGTAAGGAGTGATTTGTGACAGACGAGTACCAGTAAGAGTGAAAAGGAGCAGCTGAAAGAAGATAAATCTGAGAACAATGTATTTGTAGGAGATGATCTCTAAAACCTTAATTTGAGATGATCTCAGGATTCACTCTGTTCTGTTTACACTTTTTTTGGTGGGTGTTCCTGTATGCCCTTCAACTTCACCATCAACTGCTCAGATCCCTTTTGGATCTTGTTTTGAATTTAGATGCTGTGAATTTATAGTCACTGGCTCCCACCTCCTCCTGGTACTGTCTAATGGGAGGGAGGGTGAATGTGCAATCCTTTTAGCCACTTTTATTAACCCCACCCACCCCCAGCTGAGGCTGTCAGTGCTTTGGGACTAAGGCATGGAGTAGAGAGAGAGTTAGCATTGTCATATGTGCTTAGTGTTGCACCAGGGATTTTCCTTTGCCCTACACTCCACCACCACTCCCAGTATTCAGATGTTATCCTTACTTTTTTGGCTGAGCAGGCATTGAGCCATGCCCTGTGAGTATAGCGTGCTCTGGGCCATGGAGCAGCCACATCTCCTTGATCATCCCACACACACACCCAGGCTGATCATCCAAGTTCAAGCTTCTGTGAGGGTTCAGCGTGAGATTCAACCTCACTGGCACACTCCCTCCTCTCCAAGGTGGACATGGCCATCCTTCTTTGCCAGCTCCATCAGTCACAGTAGTCTGTTATCTATCCCAAATCACTTGGGCTGTAGTCAGAGCTTTATCTCTCTATAAAAGCACTTGTGAAGCAGTATGTCCTGTGCAAAATGACCATTTTATTAAAAGGACATTTTTTTATCTAAAAGTCTTGAAACAAAAACGCAGTTATTTAGTTAAAGCGTTAAGTTTTTTGTTGTCCTTTTAATAAATTGCTTATTTTGCACTGGATGTACTGCTTCACAAGTGCTTTTGGATTTTACTGGTTTCCCTTTTGGGGTTGGACTTGTTTCTTGTTTTTGTGTCTTTCACTGTATACTACTGGAGCTGGCTGCTTAGAGCTTTTTTTAAAAGCTCCATCCTTTTACCTGCCGAACATCTGCCTCCTCTTAGGGACAATGCCTGACAAAGGCAGCCATCTTTTTTTTTCCTGCTTGACCTAACCGTCATTCTCCTTTGCTTACTACATACTTGGTGGCATGGAAGACTCATAGTGCCAGGTCCAAGATGGATACGTGCTCCTGCACACATGTACATCCACTAAGCTGTCATGTTTGCATTGATTAGTGAGTGTCTTTGGTCCTTTCATCTTTGTTGCTGACACACACAACCTTAACTGGTTGTCAGTCCTGCAGAAGACAGAGCTACTATGACAGTATCTACAAATGTTCATTTGTGATTAGTGTACTGCCCTGGTAATCAAATTTAAAATAAAATCTTACTCCAGATAGTTGGAACTGGTCGTAGATGCTCAGTCCCATTCTCCCCAGCACGTTTCTACAGCATTCAAGTCACCAGTTTAACTCAAGCTACTTAAGTTCCAGTTAACCCCCCCCCCCCTTCTGTAGGACTTTTTCTTCTGTACCACAGAACTGGCTCTTCTGACTGGAACTTTAGTTATATAACAGCAAAACTTGCTTTGCCACCATTTAATCCAGCCTGTTTTATGGATTGAAGCTACCTTTCTTAGAAGGTAATGCTTTTAGTAATAGCAATTGCAAGCATTTGTAAGCCACAGCAAACTTAACTGCAAGAATTCTGGGCAAAGCCAAAAATAATGCAATGAGAGAGGCCCAAAATCCTAGATGTTTTTTAAAAATATTTCTCAAATTCACTTACTTCAAAGTCTATTGTGCTATTAATTTAGCATTCATTTTCCGAACACTAAAATATAAAATGTCTGCCATTGGTGACTGACTTATCGTCAGCTTTCCAGAAAATCAAACATCTGTATGAGAGATGGGGCAACAATGACAGGGATGTTCTGCAAAATCAGTGGCAGTTGAGGGGGGTGAGATGCAGGTCTTGATGTGCTGCAAAGCCTACTACATTGACTTTTTGCAATGACAGAGTAGCTGTTAAGATCCATTTTATTTTAATTCTATATGAACTTTTTTGACCAGGTGTGTCCCACAAGACTAATGGCCCCTCTTGAAGGACACCCAAGGTGGTAACCGTATTGACAAGGGGAACTTTGTCCAGAGCATCAGGGAACTTCTCCTCTGTACGAACGATCGTACGGGGACACAATTTGGTGTAGCGCTTCCTGTCTTATGTTCTGTGCGTGAAGGTGGCTGGGAGAAGTAGGAAGCATGGAGAAGGAGAGTGAGATCGCTAGCAAGGAGAGTGACTGTGCTGTTAATCGAACAGCTGTGGACGGTAATGTTTCTGAGTACGAGTCAGAGGATGTGAGGAAGGAGGGAGGATGGTAGCAACGAAGTAAACAAGGCAAGAAAATGTGAAATAGGGTAGAGAATGGTATAATGGCAAATTTGGAGGAAATCTTTCAGCAAAAACTGTTTGCTACAGATATCGCCACAATAAAATGTGTTATTGCAACCCTCCAGTCGGGAGGGTTGCGGGATATTTACTTGAAGGGATTACTGGATCAAAGAGAACCAGAGAGTGACTAGCAAATGTAGCAAGCTACTGTCTGAATCGATCTTCAGAGTTGGAGCTTAAAGGCAGTCAAGAATTTCTCATTTTAATAAAAGAATTGGTAGATAACATAAGTAGAAAAATGGAGTTGAAAATATTGCTAAATAAATTTTGTCAAATGCTTTGTTTACAAGATAAAGCATTATGGAAAATTCTAGAAGAATGAGTAAAAATGCTTTGAAATCAGTGTACAGGGAAAATTGGTAATCAATGGATGGATGAGTAAAACTTTAAGGTAAATAGTGGTGTTAAACAAGGATGGTCCATCCAGTAGTATTTTGTTCACATTAGTTATGAATGCAGTGGTTATGGAGATGAATTTGACATTAGAGAAAAGTAGGTATCAGACACCAGAGGGCATTATGATTCCAATTACGGCCGCGGTGGTGCAGCAGTTAGCATTGTCGCTTCACAGCAAGAGGTGTTCTCATTCGATTCTTGTCTGGAGCGCCTTCTGTGTGGAGTCTGCATGTCCTCCCCGTGGTCGAGTGACGTATAAAGACATGCAATAGGTGCGTGAGTTTGTGTGCCTTCTTTGATGGTTGGGCATCGGGCTGGCAACTCAGCACAGTACAAATCTGCTGCCAGTCATTAGCGGACCGGAATTCCACTATGGCGTCCTCTAACCGGGAAAAGCCAAAAGACATTACTGTGGAGATTATTTGATGTTAGTAGTTAAAAATAAGGAATGGATGAATACAACTATAGGAATGCTCAACAAAGAACTGAAAATGTTAGGATTGACTCTTAATAAAGAGAAAAGTAATGCACTAGGTTTTTTGGGAGAAATACATGGTATTACATCTAATGAAGAAGAAATTTTAGGAATAAAGTTTGGAAATGAGCAATTAAGAGAGCTGCAAGTTAAAAATATGATAGCAAGATTGAGGCCTTTATATATTCTGGAGGACATTTAGGCTTTCATACAGGAAAAAGGCATATTTATGCAATTCCATAATACTGGCTAAAATTATACAGTTAGCTGGTGTATGTACAGTTCCATCAACATTTGAAAGGATTTATTGAATGTAATTTTTACATTCATTTGGGGGTCAAGTCTCCTGTGAAAAGAGGTACTCTTTACGTAAATGACAGAGGAGGGTTGGGTTTGATGCACCAAATTGTATGTTCTTTTATTGAACATATACAAAATCTTAAATAGATAAGAAGCAATTTGGGAAAGGTTAGAGTATTTAAAAAGAAGTAAAAAAAAAAAAACGTTTATTGTATGGATGTGAAATTATACCAAGAAAAAAGATATTGATGTGATGTCACTCTCACCTTTATTCTTATGTATGGTGTTGGATCCTATCCATCGTATCTGTCTCGACCTTGTACAAAAGCTCATGGCCTTCAACCAAGCTCTCGGGCACCCTTGCCAGAATGCACCTCTCCATTGCTCCAGATCTCATTTGCCGCTTCGTGAAAGATGTGGTCATTCCCAAAGCTCCAGGCTAAGTTTACCATTTTTTTTTTTCTATTCAGCTACTTCTTCAGCAACTTATCACCCATAAAATACTTTATCAGCCCACCAACACCTATTCTCAGTAGCCTAATCTCTCCCTATAGTAATCTTACTACACTTCGCTCAGCAAATAAATTACAAGTAACCATCCATAAATCCTATCATAAAGCAGGTGACTCCCTCTTTAATTCAGTAGCGAAAATCTGGAACAGGCTTCACAGCAATCTACAGTTACTTTCATCATTACCACTCTTCAAAAATCAAATAAAATTACTCCTTAAAACACAATGGCTATGGCCATGCACTAAACCAGATTAAAATTAACTGTATAGCATTACTGTTTTCACCCTCCTTCAACAACCTAACCTGATTATTAAGCCTCTCTCTGGCTTTAATTTCTCAAGTCTTCTAATGTGTGCAGACTACCCTGTAGTACATATAATTGGAAAATGACCCCTACTCCAGGCACCTGTGTTTCAGCTTTGAATGTATTCTATCTGTTTTACTTGAGTGTATAATTCTGAACAAACTTAGTAATCAACTTTAATCTATCTTACTTTTCCTACTCTTCTAAATGACAAATGTCAACCCCTTAACCTTAACATTTACTTCTAGAACTACTGTATTACTAAACTGTGTACCCCTGATTCTTTTCATGAAGTTTCTACAATGTTGGCCTACAGAAATAATGTATATTAATGTTTTAATTGATTTTTTGTCTTTTCATTTATTCTTTGTAATGTTATATTAGCATAGTTTGGAGCTTATCTCCCCGGGCCTCTACTGAAAATGGACATGTATCCAGTTAGACTAGCCCGGTCAACAAATGTAAAATAAAGTAAATAATAAAATACCTTTGACTCCTATTTCTTTACCCTACTAGTTTTAATGTCTCTCTCTTTGGAAAGTCCCCTGTTCTTTATACTGAATTTTTATCAGCAGGTATATAAGAACATTGTCCCCCCCCCCCCCCCCGCTGTCAATTTAACGTAGGACTGCTTTCTTCCTTAAAAAATAATAATTCTTACCATCTTTCTTGTATTTCTTTCCACAATTTAAATTCTAGGTGGTATTGTTCTGGTTATTGTTTGCTAGTTTTTATCAACTTCTTACTATTGTTGCTAATACTGAATTGTTTTTCCTTTTCTTGCTGGTGGTTAACTGTTAAAAATGTCTCAGAAATGTGATAAACCCTTAGCGTTTAAAAAGTGTGAGGAGTGTGGCAAGAAAATACCGTTAAGCAATACAGTGTGTGTGTGTGTGTGCACGCATGCGTGTGTGTATTGCTTAGGCCCTTAACATTTGCAAGAATCTTGCAGCATTTGTCATGGCTTCAATCAATGTGCCACATTAGAGAGGAAGAATAAGCTAATGTTGAAAGGTTTATTGAAAAGCCCTTTTTGTGAAGCCATTACATGCCATAAATCTGTTAAATCCTCTTCATTGTCTTCAACAATGTCCAACAAACCAAAAAAAAAAGATTCCTTCATCAGCTCCAAAGGTATCTTTGGAGCCTGCACAAAAGAAATCAAAACTCTGCTCCGTTAAGTACTTTGGAGCAGAAGAGAGTCAGATCCGTAGGTTCTTTGGCATGCTTAACGCTTTCTGCTCCAACTCTCGCTCCAATGGCGGTTTGGATCAGAGACCAGTCTCACTCAATCGAACCAGTTTCTTCTAAGTTGCCTTCACAATTATTGGCTAAATCTAGGTCTCCAACCCTATCTACCCAGTCTGCTAGGAGCCTTTCAGAAGATGATGTGGCTAGTGTGGTACAGAGGTTACTTAAGGCACTGGTCAAGTTGTTGGATCTGAGCCCTACGGTTTCAGAGCCAATGAAGTCCTCCCTGGCAAGCTTCTCTTCGTCCTCAAACTCAACCTTTGCAGTTGGAACCGGAAGATTCTGATGTCCAGATTGTCTGTCGGATCAGAGACCTGCATTGTCATCTGCTCCAAGTTCCTCTGTTTTGTCAGAGTGGGAGGACTCTAGTAGCCAAAGTTAAGGAACTGACCACTTTTTCTTTGGATCAGAGCTTGCTTCTTGGAGCGTCTGCTCGAATGAGCTGTGCTTCTACCTTGGTCTCAGACGTGTCCTCTGGTCCAGAGGAACCTTCAGCGAAGGCTAGTTTTTTGTCTGTGCCAGGGAGTTCATCGGATCAGGGACAAGGGAGCCTTTGAGGCTACGAGGAGAGGGTTGACTGCTTCTCAGTCTCAGTCCTCTCAGGATCTTCTTCCCCCTTCCCTGCTAGTGCCTTCATTCTCAACTTTACCCCATCTACAGGGACAATGGGGCCCCAAACCTCAGGAAGTTTCTCAGGTAACCCCCCCCCTTCTGAAACTTCCCCAGATTATTCCCTTGGGAGAGTACTTGTAAGAAGAAACATCTAGACTCCCAGAGGAGTCGGTCACTTTTAGATACTGATCTTGAGGAAGCTTGAAGGGTCCCCATGGTCACCTCCTGAAGATGTCTCGTTTGGAGACATCTTGGAAATGCTTAAACAGAGAGGTGACTCGCAGTCCAGCTCCCCTTCGGAGGAATCTGTATACTTGACAGCTTTTGGGTCTCACCCATCCAACTCTGGGGTGACCCCTCTTTCCATTGAGCTTGTTGCCGTAATCTCTCGGAAGGCTTGGGAGACCCCAGATACCATAGATCCTATTCCTAGGAGGCCAGATATGTCACATCACCATCTTTCAAGAAATTTCTTTCAAAAGGGAGTAGCTGTGGATGCCATGGTCATGGAGGTGGCCGCCAAAAAGTAACTCTCTGACGCCAGTTCCACTATCCACCCTCCTAATAAGGACTCTAGGATGATGGATAGATACAGGAAGTGTGTCTTCTCTTCAGCGGGCCTTGCACTTCACTCGCTGAATTACCTTACCCACTTTACGAGACTCCAGAGGGATCTGCTAAAGGAGTTGACTGATACCGTACAAGGAGATGTAGCTGAGGGGGGGGGGTCACAGACAAAGTAGCCTCTCAGCTCGCCACCCTAAATTTGGTTGTTAATTCCTACATGAGACTGATTTCGTATGCAGCAGATGGAGTGAGTAAACCTGCAGGTTCTGGTATCTGTATTAGGAGGCAGGCCTGGATGCGACTTTGCAATTTTGCGGAGCTTTTGAAGTCTTCCTTCGTGAATGCCCCCTTTGATGGCTCATCTCTATTTGGGCCGAAAGTGAAAGAAATGCTCACTAGGTGTGAAGTAGGTAAGACCTTGTCAGCCGTAGCAGTTCATTTTTCTACTCCTCCCAGACCCTATCCCAAAGGTCAGAAAGATGTGGTTCCGAAAATCTCAACGGTCTGTACAGGACACATGATGAAAGTTCTCCCAGATGCAGAGGCGGCCCACAAAACCATTGATCTAGAGACACCTTCTCTGGCAAGCCCTTTCAGTGCTCCTGAACAGAGGCCGGATTGTCCACCTCTAGAGGCAATTGGGGGTCGGCCGTCTCTGCATCCACAAGCCTGTCAAGAAATTACAAATGGCAAATAGGTGCAGCAAATAATATCCAGAGATTATTTCATCCCCTTCCCCAAAACAAAAAAAAAATCACAGATATGCCACCCAATCAAAGGGATCAGTCAATCAAAGAAATTCAAAAGTTGCCGAACAAGAGAGTCATCTAAAAAGTACCCACAGACCAACAAGGATTCGTAACTTACTCAAGATTCTTTTTAGTACCAAAGAAAACAGAAGACTGGAGACCCATTCTGGATCTCAGCAACCTAAACAAGTCAATCAAAAAGAGCAAGTTTTGAATGGCCACTTTACAGTCTATTATTCCCTTTTTGGGAAAAGATGGTTGGACTTTCAAGATAGATCTTCAGGATGCGTACTACCATACAAAAACGGACAGACAGTCCGGAAGACATCTGCGCTTCCAGCTGGGAGCCAGTCTCAACTCATAACTCATAATTCAACCAGGCATTAACTCATACAGGCAAGAGAAGCTACCTTGCACCTTTGTTCACACCTAGGAATCACCATAAATTAGGAAAAGTCAGCTCTAGAACCTTTTCAAAATTTGCTTTTCATAGGAACTCATCTATGTACATGAAAAATTATATCAAATCTTCCATCCAACAGAATGATGTCATTGCACAAACAAGTGAAAGTACTGATTTGCAAGAAAAGAGCATCTGCAAAATTAGTACTACAGGTCTTGGGAACAATGGCTGCTTCAATATTAGTGCCACTAGCTCACCTACACATGTGAATACTGCAATGGTTGTCGAACCAATGGTCCTTTTTAGAACTGTCTCACAAGATCTTGATTATAGATTCACACAAGAAGGATCTTCAATGGTGGATCCATTCCAGTCAAGTCAGTCTAGGTAATTTATTTGTTACCCAGTCAGCCCCAAGTCACAGTGACCACGGGTGCCTCCCAGATAGGGTGGGAGGGCATTATCTGAGAAGGACAGCCTAGGGCACTTGGTCCCCTTATGAGGCCCATCTGCCTATAAATGTTCTAGAGATGAGAGCACTGCTCCTAGCGTTGCAATCCTTTAAGACTCTCTCCCTCTGGGAACAGCAGCAATCCAGTCAGACAACATGTTGCTAGTCTGGTATATCAACAAACAAGGAGGAACCGGATCTTAACCCCTTTGTGGGGAAGTCCTCCAAGTTTGGCAGTGGGTGGTATCTTCCAACCATTTTCTGATAGCAGTGCACATCCGAGGAGATCCAACATCATAGCGGACAAGTTGAGGAGGGCAATTTTGATGCTTCATGAGTGGTCTCAAACAAGAAAATGCAGAAAGAATTTTCCAGTAATGGGGCCAGCCTTGCTGCAACCTTTTTGCTTCTCCAATAAACAGCAAATGCAGCAGCTACTTTGCCCTAATCCCCCCTCAGGGGGAGACCCCAAGAGATGCACTTGTTCACAATTGGCCCCCAGGACTTCTTTATGCTTATCCCCGAACACGCTTGATTCCCAAATTGTTACACAAGGCAAGCATGTTGAAGAAAAAAGTCATCCTCGTTGCCCCTTACTGGCCTCTGCAGATTTAGTTCCCTTTCCTTCTGCCTCAACTGGCAGAACCATGGATACTGAATCTAGTTCCAGACCTCCTCTCGCATCTGCAGAAAATGATCATCCTGATTTACAGAATCTCAAACTGACGGAGTGGCTGCTCCAATTCCAAGGATAGCCTGGCGTCCTCATCTTTTGTCCCCAACAAGTTATATTTTACTTTCTTCTCATAAAATTTCCACACGTAAACTTTATAGGAACAAATGCAAAAAGGTTTGTTGTGTGGGCTACAGAAAATAATGTGGATCCTTTTGTTCCCCTTCATTTTATTTTGGATTTTTTGGCGAAGCTCTTTAATGAAGGTGTTGCAGCAGCAGCTATAAGGGTTCAGTTGGCCGCTATTTCCAGTTTTCATCTGTGGGTAAATGGCTCTCCAGTTATGTCACACAAGCTATGTAAGACCTTTTTAAAAGGAACCTTGATAAGACCTCCTTATAAAAGTCCATCTCCTCCTTGGGATCTAAATTTTGTACTGTCCCATATCATTTATTCCCCTTTTGAGCCTTCAGCCAATTGTGATCTAAAATTCTTGTCATGGAAAACAATTTTTCTGGTGGCTATTACTTTAGCAAAGAGAATATCTGACTTGTAGGCCTTGTCTGCTAATCCTCCTTATTTGGTGTTTCATAAGGACAGAGTTTCTTTTTGTACTAATCCTTCATTTCTTTCTAAAGTAGTATCTGACAGTAACCTAAACCAGTAATTTGAACTCCAGTGATTTTTCCAAATTTCCAAAATAAGGGAGAGTATATGTTACGTTTATTGGATGTTCACAGACTATTGAATTTCTATTTGCACAGAACTAAAGATTTTAGAAAGTTACAATTTATTTTTTCAGAAACAAGAAAAGGTTTAGCGGTATCCAAGGTTACCTCATCTAAATGGCTTTCTGATTAAATTACCTTTGTTTAAACTTCCCAGAATAAATAACTACATGAACCTGTGAAAGTTCATTCTGCTAGAGCTATTGCTACTATTTCATTGTTTCTAGCTAGAGTATCTATGGGCAATGTTTGCGGAGCAGTAACATGGTTAAACCCCCATACTTTTATTACTCATTACAAACTATATTTGGCCTGCAGGAGTAGAGCTTCCTTTGGATCTATGGTACTGAGGAATATTCTCTCATGAGCCACCCATGATTCAGGTTGCTAAGGACGTTGCCCCATACGTGAGAATAAAGGTGAGATTGACAACATCACATAAAGAAGTTATGTACTTGCTATAATGTTCCATATGTGTTGTCCATCTCTGCCTTTATTCTCTCAACCCTTCCACCAAGCCCCATCCTAGTTTTCTAGGAGAATGGGTAATACAAATTCCTTTCTTCGTGAACTCATTGGCTTCAGAACATGGGTTATAACATAGTTCTTAACATTATTTATGTTCATATATACTATGTTTTTGGCAGATGCAAATCTGAGGTGATGGAGAGGTGCATTCTTGGAAGGAAAAGATGGCTGGGAGCTTGGTTGAAGGCCATGAACCTTTGTATAAGGCTGAGACTGATCCGATGGATCAGATACGACTCCATACGTGAGAATAAAGGCAGAGATAAACAGAACAGGTGGAACATTACGGCAAGTACATAACTTTTTTATTGAAAATTAACATAGGGAAGATAGAGGAAAACAGAAGAATGTGGTATGAAAATATAATGGAAAAAAGTTTATCCTTGGAATCAAATAAGTGATTTAAAGGTCAAAGCAGTACAAACAAGTATGAATAGATTTAAAAAGCAGGTAGAATATACAGACTTTTTGTAGTAGTTGTGAATAGGTAGATTGCCAGTTAAAGCACATATGCCATATAAAACCATAAAATATAACGTTTGTGTATGCTGTGGTGAATTGGAGACAACTGAACATGTCTTCATAAAGTGTAAAAGGACTTTTGAACTGTGGAAAGAAATATATGAAGGGGCATTTGAAAGAATTGAGTAACACTGAGCATATTTAATGTAGACATGGTTGAATATGGACATTATAAAAATGTAAAACAAAAAGACAAACTGGATGCAAAAATATTTTACATAATAATATGGATATATGGAATGAGAAAATTAATGGACTGAAATATAATTGAAAATGGTTATCAGAGATCTTGGAAAAAAGTAAAATTTTGGTTGTGGAGAAAGGAGTGGGGGCTAAAATTTGAATGTAAATGTAAAATTATGAATATTGTAAATATTGTAAGTGTAAATATGTGATGAAAAATAGTACATAAGATGCATTTGTAAATAAAGAACCCCTACTCTCTTTGGAGCTTATGGGGACACGGTTCTTTTTTGCACTTAGTCTTCCAGTTCCCGGTGCGGAGGCAGCTCAGAGAAGCAGGAAGTCTGAAAATTGAGATGAAAGAAAGTGTTTTTTATATATTTGAAGAACAAGAAGCTGTTAATCGAACAGCTGAGATGTCTAATGTGATTAAGGATGAGTCTGAAATGAAGCGTAGTGAAGTGAATGGAGAGGAGAGTAAAGAGAACAATGCAGTATCAAGTAAAAGGCAAGATGAGGGAGTTGAGGTAGATATGGCAGATTCAGAAGAACTTTTTAAGCGAAATTTGTTTGTGTCTGATTCTGCAACACAGGATGTGTTGTTAGAACCCTCTAGTTGGGAGGTTTGTGGGATGTTTATTTAAAAGAATTAATGGAAAGGAAAGGAGAGCCAGAAAGCGAGAAGGCAGCATCATGGGAAAAAGTAATGGATAGAATCCAAGTAGTACTAGTTCAGGAATTAAAGAAGGAGGCAAAGAAGTCCTACGCACAAACTATCTTCACCCATCCTAACTTTTCTCCTCCTACTGCCTTCCCTATTTCAGATATGTAATCTGGCTCTCGTATTTTATGCTAAGTATACTCTCCTTATAGGGTTCTCTACTAATGATGTAACAATGACTTTTATTATACTATAATATGTTTTGACTACTGTATTTTTCAGAGTTCTGTACTGATGAAACAGTCACTTTTATTGCATCATATTTTTGACTGCTGCTTATCAGCTTCTTGCATTACCTCTTGTATATCTCTCTTACCACTGATGTAACAACGTTATTGTATCATATTTTGACTATTGCTTATCTGCTTCCTGCACTAATCTCTTGTATATCTCTCTCTTGTGTAGACAATTGAACTATTACTGTACTGATTTTTTTTATTACCATTTTTGTACATATTCATTGTGGAGCCTTTCTCCCCAAGCCTCCATTGAAAAAGAGCTTATCTTGGCCCAATGGAGTTTTCCGGTTAACAAACTGCAAATGAACTAAAAAATAAATAAACTGAGAGAAGGTAAAAGAGAGAGAGGCAGAAGTAGAAAGCACTGGGTGAGAATAAGTAGTAAGATGGGAAAGGAACTGGACAGGTATGAAGTATGGGACAGCATTATTTCACCACTGAATATTGATCCCAGAGAGGTAAGTGTGTTTGTTTGTATCAATAGATACTTTTTGTGACATTTTCTTCAAGAAGGCACATTATATGGAGAAATTTTTAGAACAGTATGAAAAGAGAAGGAATGAAAATCCTTGCAACCTGTATGTGGTGCAGGCATTTAAGAAAAGCTAAAAAGGATATTTATACAATTTTGAACTGGAGTTGAAAGAAACTATCTAAGACCATTTGAAAACTGTGTGTAGAGATGTATTGGACATTACAAAAATCTATGACAAGAGGTTTATGGACTGGGGCTTGGGAATGTGTTGTATTGAAAATGCAAAATGACAAAATAATGCATTTGCGGAGTATACTTACTGTGGAAGAGATTAAAGGGATTGGTTAGTTACTGGGGACAACCAAAGATGTGTTTTTTTTTGTGTGGTAAAGATGACCATTTAATTAACAATTGTGATAACAGGAAATGTTTAATTTGTGGTAAAGTTGGTCATGAAGCTAAAAACGTGAGCAAATGTGTATAAAGTGTTACAAATTGGGCGTTCATGAATGGAATGCTGTGGAAAATGATACAGGGGTAACAGCAGCAGACCAAAACAGGGTGGATGTGTTAGATAATACAGACAAAACACAACAAGAAAAAAATGGTTGAGATAGGTATAGGGATGGAAGTAAATGAAAATATAAGAGGTGAAAAGTAAAGAAGGGGAGAAAGAGGAAGAAGTACATAATTCAAGTAATGAAGCATATGGTAAATGGATAAAAGTCAAAAGTAAAAACTGCTGTTAGAAAGAGTGAAAGATAGACAACCCAGATTTAAAAAATATATGTATAGAATGAAATAAAGGAAAAAGATAAATGTAACAAACACTATTTCACAAAGTGAGAATCCCAGCAATTAATGTAAATAGTATGAGGCTAGGATTCCGCGGTGGTGCAGCCTCACATCAAGAGGTTCTCACGTTTGATTCTCGGCTTGGGTTGGGAGTGCCTTTTATGTGGAGTCTGCATGTCCTCCCCGCGGTCGAGTGGGCGTTCGAAAGACGTGCGTTGAATGGGCATGCCTTCGTTGAAGGTTGGGCATCGGGCTGGCAACTCGACACCATAAAAAAACAACTGCCAATCATTAGCGGACTGGAGTTCCACTGTGGCGACCCCTAACCGGGAAAAGCCAAAAGACAAACAACAACATGAGGATAGGAATTTTTGAATGGTATAAATGGCTAAGATATTATAGTACTAATAGATATAATAACAGAAGATGAAATCACGTTAATGGGTTATGGGAAGGCAAGGTTATGTAGAACCTAGGAGATGAGAAATGTCCGGGCATAGCAATTTTATGTAAAGAATGTATAAAGATTCTGGATTATACACTAGTAGTAGTAGTAGTAGGAAGAATAGTAATGTTAAATATAAGATAAAAGAACCAAATGTATAGGATAATTGCATTCTATGCATACACTATACGAAAAGAGAATATGTTTAAGAAAATACTTGACCGAGTGTAAATATGCAAGTAATAATGTGAGACTTCAGTTGTGATTTAAGACATAGGCGAAAAGAAGGGGTGGACGTAAAGTTATTTCAGAAATGATCAAAAGCGGTGAAATGTTTTTATGGAAAAACAGACAGGAGGAGTAATCTTAGAACTGAAGTTAATTATTTTTTAGTATCGGAGGGCTTAAATATGTTTTATCAAGGAGTTAAAATTACAGTTTTCTCAGATATAGCAATCTGGATAGAAATTCAAGTAAGAATAGGTTATATAAGAAAAGGCAAAGGAATAAAAAGAATTAATCAGAGCTAAGTGAGTATGTAAAGGTAGTTATACATCAGTTACGGCTAGATCATGTAAATGAGAGGATTTTGTAAAGATTGGACAAATTGGCA
This sequence comes from Protopterus annectens, assembly GCF_019279795.1. Classification (NCBI taxonomy): domain Eukaryota; kingdom Metazoa; phylum Chordata; order Ceratodontiformes; family Protopteridae; genus Protopterus; species Protopterus annectens. The sequence continues at coordinate 1,301,079,990 of NC_056745.1, read as the reverse complement.
GATTAGTTTAAAAGAAAAATATAAAAAGGGTATTACAGTGGAAAATGACAAAGAATACAAGATAGTGACAAATATAAAGAATTTAGTAATCAAGTAAAAGGGTTAAAGAAAAAAATAAGTTAAGGAATGAGGAAGGATGTGTAGTGAATATACAAAAAGAAATTATCCAGACAGTTAAGACATATTTTAAAAGCTTTTTCTATATGCGACACTATAAGAAAAAATAGATGGAAGTTAAAAAAAAAAAAATAAATAAATAAAAATGAGGATAGTAAGAGAATGGAAGAAAAGATCACAATGACAGAATTTAAAAATTTATTGAAAATCGTAAATGTAGAAGCAGCCACATGTTTAGATGGACTTGAATATCTAATATATAAGGACATGCAATAGTGGCAAAAGGAGTATTTTTTAGAAGTACTGAATGAATGGTTTGAAAAGGGTGTAGATGATGAAAAAATGTGTGGGTACAATAAAATTTATATGGAAAAAGGGAGAAAGAACAGCTATAAAAAATTGGAGACCAATAGTATTAAATAATGTGGATTGAGATCTTTATGAAAATAGTAGAAAAAAGAATAATAAGCAAGGCTAATAAATTACTGACTAACAATATTTGGGATAAAAAAAGAAGTCAAGAACTGTTAATGTTAAGAGAATTGGTAGACTTATTTAATAGGGAAACAGAATTGACAATACTAGTAGGGGATGTAAGTAAAGCATTTGACAAGATCCAGCATGAAGCATTATGGGATTTCTTGACAGAATATACTATAAGTAACAAAATAATCAATGTGTTGAAATCTGTGTATAGCAAAACTAGTGATGTTAGTGGTAAACTATTAAGTAAAACAATAGAAATAGAGTGGTATTAATCAAGGGTGTCCAGCAAGCAGTGTATTATTTGCATTAATTATGAATGTGATAGTTTCTAAGATAAATGGGCATTAGAGGAAGCTAAATGATCGTGTTTCACTGTTGCAGTCATTACAGTTGGGTTATCCTGCTGGCAGGCTACCCGCAGTCGGTCTGAATTCCAAAGTCTAGGTCCGGCGTCTGTTGCTGTCGCCTCCTCCCTGACATCAGTGCGCCAGAGGTATAAAAGATGCAGCTGACACCATTTTCTAAAGTTTTTCTTGCCGCACGGTGCACGAAGCAAAAGCAGTTTGCAAGTGCCGGTCGGCCAACTCCTGAGATTTTCGTGTTCGAATTTCAGATCCGAAGTCTTCATTAAAAGCTAAGTACCCCGTTGGGGAAACTTTTTTCTTGCTCCAGACCGATGTCAGAAAAAGTTAATTGTATTCATTGTGGGAAGCAAATACCTCTTAAGGACTTCCATTCTTACTGTATTCCTTGCCTGGGCCCTGATCACGATGTTGCTAATTGTCGGTTTTGTGCTAGATTTAACCAACGCACTATTAAGCGTCGGTACGATTTTGCATTTCACTGTTTTGGCAGAAGATTTAATTACAAGATGTCTGATAGCCATCCGACTACTGCAATTCAAAAGAAACGCAAAGAAAAAGAGAAGGACAGGCATCCGAGGTCCAAAATTGATGACGAGGCTTCTTCTAAGCCAGTCACCGGTTTTCAGTGAGGAGCCTTCGCAGCCCCTGACGCCCGCTACTTTAAAGCCGTGGAGCCGACTAGGCCACTGGAAACTCAAGGTATTGGAACCTCGGAAACTATTCCCTCAGATGAGTCCGGAGCCGCTGAGCAGGCATCGGCTTCTGAGGGTGTTTTCAGGCCTACACAGTTATATGTTAAAACGACTTCAGCTTCAAAGGCAAAGACTAAAGCTTCTCCAAAGACAAAGAAACAAGTACAACAGCCCCTTGGACAGGCCTCCATGCCTAAAAAACAGATGCTCAAAATGGCCGAAGACCTAATTACTTTGGTCAGGGGTTCCCATCCCCCTCCTGATAAGAGGCCTAGGCAAGAGACAGAATATGACTCTTCAGATCAGGTTTCCATTTCTTCTGATTCCTCTTCTGATCAGGAATACTCTCTTCCTCCCTATGAGGATTCTGATGCTGAAGAATCTATCCTTTCAGCCTCTCCTCCCGAGGATTATTCTTTTGGGGAAACTCTGCATACCATGAGGGAGCATTTCCACTGGGAGAGCCAAGATTATTCAGAATCTAAGAAAAGGCTCAGAGTCTTCCTTTTACTACCTCAGCACAGGCCCCTTGCTATTTCACCTGTGCTAGACATTGTAGATGATGTATTTTCAGAGTCCAATTTGACTCCTGACACTCTACCTCCAGCTCCTGTTAAGCCAGACAGATACTACAGGGTTCCTGAATCACACAAATTTCTTTTTAAGAACCCTGCTGCTGACCCAGAAACTCTCTCTCAAGGTCGCAAAGGGGTCAAGGCTTCCACTGCAAAAAACCCTACCCCCTCTGACAGGGATTCTAAGGCACTGGACAGATGGGGAAAAAAGATTTACACTTCTGCTACCTTGGCTATAAGGGCTTTAAATTGCCAGTTTTATATGCTCAAATATCAGCAATATATCATGTCACTGCTTAAACCGAAAATGTTGATAATTTCTGAATGTGCAGAAAACAAAGAAATGCAGGATTTATTGCATGCAGCTGAACAAGTGGGAAAGCATACTTTGCAATGTGGTTTTGATTCTCTCTAGGCCTCCTGCAGGGCCGCTGTTACGGGTTCTGTCATTCGGAGGCATGCTTGGTTAAAGGAACAGAATCTGCCTGATCATGTTAAAGCAAATTAGATGCTCCATTACAACATGATACCTTGTTTGGTGTTAAAGCAGAAGAGGTGTTGAAGAAAATGGAGGATAAAGCTAAATCTATGCAAACAGTCAAGGATTTCTTACAGGTACAGCCTCCAAGATTTAGCAGGCACTGGCCTTCAAAGAATTGGTCCTTTCCAGTGTCAGACAGGCCACAGAGGCAGATACAGACACCCTAGAGGCAGATCCCAGCCCCAAGGCTCATACGGGTCTAAACAATGGGGCGCTTCTACCTCCAAAAGTGGACAAAACAAATCACAGCCATACAGGAAACCGTCCCAATGACTTTCCCCTGCTTGCGCCAAGCACTTACCTTCCAGCAGCACCTTTAGGGGGAAAACTAGCACTTTTTTCTCAATTGGCACGTAATAACCCAGGACAAATGGATCTTGGATGTAGTGTCTCAAGGCTACAGGTTTCACTTTCACACCCTGCCAAGGGCAAACGGTTTGCCAGACCTGCCAAAAAATCAGTGGGCAGAGGCACAAAAGCAAGTGTCATCCCTCATGGACAATGAGGGCCATTCAGCAAGTACCACAGCAAGAGCAGGGACAAGGATTTTACTCAAGACTGTTCTTGGTGCCCAGAAAGGACAAAGCCTGGAGACCAATACTGGACCTATCTATTCTAAACACATACCTGGATATTCCAAAATTCAAAATGTTGACTGTGCAGCAGTTTCTGCCCATGCTGAGCAAGAAGGCTTGGCTTGTGACTTTAGACCTAAGAGGCATACCTGCATGTCCCAATCCGACAATCATGCAGAAGGTACCTCATATTCATAGCTGGCTCAATGCACTACCAAGTCTCTGCACTGCCCTTTGGCATATGTACTGCGCCCAGGGTCTTCACAAAATGCCTGGCTCCAGTAATTGCATTTTGCTGAGAAAGAGGAATACAAATATATCCTTACTTGGACGACTGCCTTATTCAAGCAGAGAACAAGGACATTCTACTATAGCATCTGGCGTTTGTAAAAAGATTACTAACATGCCTGGGGTACACAGTAAACGAAAAGAAATCAAAACTAGTACCCTCTCAAGAGATAATATTCCTGGGTGCAAGCTTAAATACAACTGCCCAGATGGCTTATCTCACGCCATACAAACAAAGGCAACTGACTACTTATTTCAAAATGTTGGCAACAAAGACCCAGTTATCTGCAAGAAAACTTCTGCAGGCTTTGGGCTTCATGGCATCCTGCATTCTGCTAATTCCATAAGCAAGACTGCATATGAGGAAACTTCAGTGGTATCTAAAAAGTGTTTGGACTCTACATTGCCACAGCCTGGAAACAATAATTACCCTCATTCCCTGCCTGCAACAGGAGTTTCGATGGTGGGCAAAGGCCTGTCACCACAACAAGGGGCAGCCATTCGCTTTACCCACAGCCAGGCAGATATTAACAACAGATGCATCAGATTATGCCTGGGGGGCCCACATGGCAGGAAGATGTATTCAGGGCTTATGGTCCGCAAGCCAAATGCATCTACAAATCAACCAAAAAGAGATGCTAGCTATTCAGAATGCCCTAACAGCCTTCAAGGATCTACTTCATCCAGGACAACTACTGATAAAGATGGACAATACTCATTCCTACTCCCTATGCAGACTAGCCATGAATTTGTGGGACACAGCATTGACTTGCCAATTACATCTGCAGGCACAATTCCTGCCAGGAAAGATAAATACTCTGGCAGATGAACTAAGCAGAAACCTCATGGACCCCCACGAGTGGAAATTGGATCCGCAAGTCTTCAGCATGATAACAAGGAATTGGGGATGCCTGGACATAGATCTGTTTGCCTCCCCTCACAACTGCCAACTGAAGAGATTCTGCACAAGGACCTATCGCAAGCAAGCGTGGAAAGTGGATACTCTATCTTTCAGCTGGGAAAACTCAACAGTCTATGCCTTTCCTCCACTGCCTCTCCTCCCCAAGGTGCTCCTAAAAGTCAGACAAGAGAAGCCAAAAATGATACTTATTGCCCCAGACTAGCCCCGCCAGCACTGGTACCCAACCCTGAGGAACTTGTCTCAATACCCAGCCTGGACATTACCTCAACTTCCTCACTTACTGTCCCAACACAACAATCAGATCCTGCGCAGCCAACTCAAGACCTTAAATCTGGCAGCATGGCGGATAATGTAGTCATTCAAAACACACCTCTCTCTAAAGCGGTGATGGATGTTAGTTTGGAGGCCTAGTACCAGAAAATCTTATGTTGAAAAATGGAAGACATGCTGTGCTTGGAACCAGGCACAAGGTATTGACATGACTGTACCAAATATTCCTCAGATTTTGCAATATTTAACTGAGATGCTGGACAAAGGCCTATCCTTTTCATCAATTAAGATTCATGCCTCTGCCATTTCAGCAAATTACAATACAGAGCCACCTATTTTTTCTCATCCTTTATTAAGGCAGTACCTCAGAGGAGCCAAAAACTTAAGGCCTCCAAGGAGATCACCAATTCCTGCATGGGACCTCAATATCATGTCTTGGAAAAACTCACACTGCCTCCTTTTGAGCCAGCCTCCTCAGCTGATATAAAATTTTTATCATGGAAAACAGCTCTGCTCCTAGCAATAACCTCTGCAAGACGAGTTTCAGAGCTACAGGCACTCATGGCTGTGGAAACTTTTTTTCCATTTTCCATCCAGATAGGGTTTCTCTGAGGACAAACCCGATATTTATGCCTAAGGTAGTGTCCAGTGTGGCCCTTAACCAAACTATTCATTTACCTACTTTTTACCCAAATCCACAGAATAAGGTTGAGAGACTTCTGCATTCTTTGGACGTACACAGCTGCGCTTCTACTTGGACAGAACCAAAGCTTTCAGAAAGACTGAGCAATTACTAGTGGCATATGCTGCAGGATCTCAAGGAAGGGCTATCTCAAAGCAGACCATTTCAAAGTGGATAGGCCACTGCATTCGTTTCTGCTATTCACAACATGGCAATTCAGTGCCTAAGGGCATTAGGCCACATTCAACCAGAGCAGCAGCCACTTCAGCAGCCTTCCTCAGAGGAGTACCAACCAAAGACATTTTAGAGGTTGCAACCTAGTGTTCAGTGCACACTTTTACAAAGCACTATCAATTACCACTCTACTGTAAATCCAGGGCAGGCTTTGTCACTGCAGTTCTGCAGGGCCTCATAGCCGCTCCTAATCCTATTTAGCTCCAGCCTCCCGACTGCAACAGTGAAACACAATGAACATAGTACAGTTGTGTACTTACCATAAATGTAAATGTTCGAGTGTATTCACTGTTGCAGTCCAGGTTACCCTCCCACCATCCCCTTATCTCTGCTGGAAGTTATCTGTACTGCTCTATTCTATACAACCTATGTGATGTATTTGCTTGTAGAGGAAGGAAAAGTTTACCTTGGTGCATTCATGCTTTATTGACATATTTTAAGCCTTCCCTTTTGGGGGCACCTGACATCTGGGGCAAGAAACTGAAGAAAATGGCGTCTGCTGCATCTTTTATACCCTTGGTGCACTGACGTCAGGGAGGAGGCGACAGCAACCGACGCCGGACCTAGACTTTGGAATTCAGGCCAACTGCGGGTAGTCTGCCAGCAGGATAACCCAATTGTAATGACTGCAACAGTGAATACACTCGAACGTCTGCATTTATGTTAAGTACACAACTGTACTTTGTTCACCAGAGGGAGTTCAGATTCCAATAATGTTCTCTCATGTAGATAATTTAGTATTAGTTGTTATAAATAAAGAATGGATGAGGATAGCTATGCAGACATTTAATAAAGAACTAAAGGTGTTGGGTCTAAGTATTAATGAAGAAAAAAGTAAAGGAGTGGGGTTCTCTGGATAAGAGGTATTCAGTTTAATAAAGAAGAACCTATTTATATTCTGGGAATAAAGTTAGGTAGTTAACAGTGAGTGACAATGGAAGGATATGATACTTAAAATAAGAAGTACATGTTCATTATGGAGAACGTTTAAACTAATGTATAAGAAAAAAGCATGATTAATTCTGTGATTGGGTAATATGGCGCATTTTGCAAGTGTGTTTTATGATGCCACCAGAATGTGAAAATGAATTATTGAATGTGTTGTTCACATTCATATGGGCATCTAGATTGAGCTCTATTAAAAGAGGGATTCTTTGTTACCAAAAAAGGTGGTTTTGGTTTAGTAAACCAATTGTATACATAGCTTCAGTAAATTTATATAAAGTATTAATAGGTATACAAAAAAAGGAAATTTGTTAATCAGGATTATAGAGGAAATTATGAATATGGGGAAAAGCTTAAATGTTTAAAAAGAAGTAAAGGGATCTCTTGTATGAAAATGAAACTATATCAAGAGAAAACATTACTATGGAAGATTGAGTTTGGAAACTTAGACAAGCACAGGAAAACATGGTATGAAAATATAATGTTAACATTTTATTATGTTTACCCTTGGAATCAGTTTGAAGATAAAAAAGTAAAAGTGGTAAGAGCAAGAATGAAAAAGTGAAAAATTTGTAGAATATACAGATATTTTTAATGGAGGTTGTCTATAAATAAGCTAACCAGTAAAGACAAATATGCCATATAAATAAATAAAAGAATTTGTATACATTGTGAGGAATTACAGTCCACTAAACATGTTTTTCTGAAATGTGAAAGAGTAAATCAGTTGTGGAAAGAAGTATTGTGACAGACTGTTTAAAAGGATTTGAAAAAATGTTATGGATAAATATGGATACTATGAAAATATGAAGCAAAAGGATATAATCAGGTGAAAACATGTTTTGTATAATATGTGTCATATGGTATGAGATCAAATATAATGGGAAATGGGTATTGTCAGAGGTTTTGAAGAAAATAAGATTTGGGGTTGTGGAAGGAGGAGTGGGGGAATTGAAAGTTTAAAAATGTTTTGTTTTGATAATGTGTGACTCACTTGTACGTACTTGTAAATAATAATAAATACGTTGTGAATTTTGTGTATAGAATGTGTGTGTGTGTGTGTGTATATATATATATATATATATATATATATATATATATATATATATATATATATATATAGATAGATAGATAGATATATATATTGTATTTTAGTAAAGGACCCCTACTCTTTTCAATAACTTCCATGGGATCTTTTACATCTATCTATGCTACCAACAACTTGGCAGGTGGGACCTCAGTTTAATGTCTAATCTGAAGGAAGGCACAATCAGTACTGCAACCTCCAAATGCTGCACTACAGTGTCAGTATTAAAGAAATTAATCCAAGTACTTGGTGTGAAAACAGAACCCACAGCCTTTTTCACCAACGCCAAGTGTGTTACCTTTTGAGCTGATGAGACTTCATGCATCTTTTATGCCTTGTTAATTTTAGGGGTTTTGTAGATATGTCTAAGTTGCCAGTGTTCTTCTCAAAACAAAAGGGGAAAGATTAATACATACCTTAAATGTGCGTAAGTAATATGGATACGGAGTGAGCTGAACCGTAGACATGGGAAAGTCTGATCAACTTTTCCTTTTTCATGAAGGGCAAAAACTCTCTATTGTAAGCAAACAAGCCTTCACAGCATAGTATGCCCACTATATTTCTATTTGCTGTGACAACTGAAACAAAATACATTCAGTCCTGTGAAGTCTATTGTACTAGAACTGCAGCCATTTTTGCAAATTGTATCTGAAAAACTGGAACTTTATCTGTGCATGAGTTTAGGAAACTGTTAGAGATCAATCTAGATGTAGGACATCAGCAGGTACTCCTGTCTCAATTGCCCACCTTTGACCAATACTGTTGCAAGAATCCTCATAGCAAAGTTTGCTTCTTGTTTTTGACTATGGTAGTGGACTTATCCAAGATTGGACCCATTCAGCCACAGCCCAGAAATATAAAACTGAAGAGATGGAAAGAAATAGAATAAAGTACAGTCAACTAAGATGAAGTACAAATTTAGCTGCAAAGTGAAGTGTGTATTAAAGAAAGGCAGTTTATATAAGGTGTCTTCCCATAAAAAGATGTATTTGAGGGAGAGATTCTTGAACCATTTTAGATACTCTTTTTGATCTGGTTTTGAATTTAGATTACTAGTGTAACTTACATGCTGTGAATTTATAATTTCTGCAGTCATAGTGCAATTATAGATAAATACTATGCTCTGTACACATTTCACTTGAACTGAGGGTGGCACAAAGTAATGCTGATTTAAATCTGATGATACCGCACAAGATAGACATTACCCTTTGCATAGAGTGGCCTTCAGCTGCTGGAAAAAAGTGTGCCAGGTGATGTGATGTCTGTAAGCAGAAATTCATTTGTTATATTACTGCTGTAAGTGACTTTCAGCAGGCTGTAGTGTTATACTGAGTGCATCACACAGTTACACTTTCAAGAGTAGGTATGTCCGTTACCTGGCCCTTTTTAGCAAGACTGATATGTTTTATTCTTATAGATGAAGTACTTGCTATCTTTTGTGACTGAGAGGTAATACGCTACTATTGCTGAACATGTTCTTTGATAACCCAGTGACCAAAAAGCTACTATTTGGAGATGAATGCTATGTGTAATTTTGGTTTTACTTTTTTTCCCTTTAATATTTTGAAGTTTTATCTCTGTTTTACATTGTTTACTGCTAATACTACCACCACCACCACTACCAAACTTAATGTACAAGTAAATTTCACACTTTTGCCTGCCTCATTTGGTAAAACAAAGAAACAGTTAAAAATGATGGTGAATCCTTTAAGAAAAACTCTTAAAACATGGTCATATGATTTGATTTGAAAGCTCTGAGAGACTTGAGTGTTCCCTCATACTGCACTTTTACTGCATCACATTTGGTCAGTTGTTAGGAATTCGGATCTATGTCAAAATAAATTACCATAACGTCGAGTTGCAAAATGGCGAGATAGAAATGACAAAAGTTTATACTCACAAACGTCCGGATTGTCTTTAGTTTTCACCACAGAAGGAGTCAGGTGACCAGTGTGGTGAACGTTCCCATTTTCCCCACTGTATTGCGATCGTGGACTTGGTATACTTAGTTGGAGAGGTGGAGGCAAAGCCCCCCACCTCGGTGGGTTTTATTTGCTTCAGTTTGTTTTTTTAAGTTATGTTGACTGATTGTTTACTTACCAGGGGAAAATTAATGACGGTCCAGACATTCATGAATATAAACTTTCTTTGTTTCTGTTTTGCTGTTTTGCAACTTGATGTTATGGTAGTTTATTTTGAAGTAAATCCAGGAATTAATCACTTGTATACACGTACATGGTACTCCCTAAGGTATCACTTGATTGTCTTCCCCATTTCAGTTAATTAATAAAAACTCACTTTCCATTATTATGTATACACTTTTAAATGCAGAATGATGTGCCACCTTATCCCTTCTGTATAATTTGTTGCAGTACTGTTATTTTAAAGTTACAGCACCTACGGTTTAAAATATGTTCTAATTAGACAATAGCATTGCCTTAGTCACTGTTCCAAGTTACTTTATAGTTAAACATCTAGCTTTTGCAGGCATATTCAGACCAGAAAATTCTCCATTTTTATTGTTAAATTAGTCTAATGGGGAAAAAAGTGGGAGCTAACTTAGATGTCAGACTCAGTCCAGCCCATTTACAGCTGAAGTTTGGAGATGCAGTCAGAAGATAGTATCAGTCCGCAGCAATGGTGGCCTTCAACTGATAAGAACTAGGAAGTATCTGACTTCCAAGATGGCTACGCACTGCACCAGCTTAAATTCCGCTCTCTCCATGTGAATAAAAGAAACCGAGAAATAAGTGTGTGTAATTCTACCACCTTGAGAAAAATGCAGTTACTGGCTAGTAGGTACACTGTCTAGATTCCAGCAAAGAAGAAATGTAGGTAACCTGAAAGAAAATAAACTAGGAAAAGTAGAGAAAGCACTGACTGGAAAGAATATCTAAGCCGTTAAGCAAAAAGCAGTTCATGCTTCAGCTTTAGTACAAGAGATGGCTTCCAGTAATATAGAGGAAAAATAAATCAAATGTCCTTGGAGGTGATTAAAATAAATTAAACATTGAAGAAGAATATCATCTAAAATAGAAAAAAGAAGCTTCAAGTAGTTATTCAGATGTACTGATAAAACTGCAAAAATTTGAGGCCGAAATGAAAAAAAGGGTTGGCTGAGTATGAGACTTCTCAGGAAGGGCTTTTTAAAAACAGTAAAGTTAAAAGAGCATGCAGAGAAAACCTGCAAATTTCTGCTCTATCATTGAAACTTGTTGGAACAGACTGTATTCATTTTATGAAAGCACAAGTAAGCAACTGGACTAGTATTCCACAATAGGATTTAATTCAAAGGGCCACATAGTGATGCTCCAAACTTGGCCATGATAAAGAATCCAAGACATGTATTAGTAAAGATGAAGTCATCCAATCAGAAAGTTGATATTGACAAAATTATGGCAGAAGGGAAACGTATTAAAAATTGAGGACAAAAGAGCATTTGTGAAAAATCATTATTCACTGTAAACAAGGGCAGAAGTGACGCAGGTTTATCCCAGTGATCAGGGAATGTAGAGAGATGGATTCAAGCTGCTGTATTCAGCTGTTTTCAGAATTGTTTTCTGGAGGATCAAATACATTTTTGATGCAGGAGTGGCTAAGGAGGGCATACAAAATTTTTGTAACCAAAAGTAAGCCATCAAAAAGAAGAGGAGACTGCTGCTTGTTTTTTTGACAATAACATTCAGAGACTTTGCCAGAGAAACCTTTCCAAATGTTCCAAAGGAAAAGCACATGACGTGAGTAGAAGAATCAGGATGATCTTGGGCTTGAACCAGAGTCTGGTGGTGAGAGATTAAGATGAATAGGAAGAGGACCACCAGCACTGAAATTAGTGAATAAATGTGAGATTATAATGCATAAATCACATTTGTGAAATATGGGTTTGCAAATAGTGACAGAGACTGAAATTTTGTTGACTGTTAAACTTGTGCTTGGAGTTTAAAGCATGCACACCACTTTGTGTCATTAATGTTTAGAAGGACTCTAAAAGGAAAAAAGTAAGTAAAGACTGTTTTTGTTAATAGTATTTATATAAAACATTTCACAATGTAAACTGCATTTTGTGTAGTAAAGCAGTTTTGTGTAGTATATAATCTGGAGTATTTTAAATGTTGGTATTGGGGAGGGGGGGGGTCTTTTTAGTGATTACATGTGATATGTGTTTGAGACATGGATACCAAGAACACACATTTAAGGGTTATGGTCAGTGAGACAATCATAACTGTTTGTAGTGCATGGAACTTTATCTGCTCCATGTACTCCTAGTTAGAGAAAAAAAAATCACTAAGCGTTTTCCTGGCTTTCAAAGCCATTAACCACTTAGCGAGCACTGTCACAGAGGTAATGTAACGCAGTCTGTTATGTTTACACTTATCTCCATACCTCTCAACTGTCTAGATTTTTGCAGGACATCCAGACTGCTTCATAGTTTGGTCTGTTTCTCATAAAACGTGTGGTTAAGGACATGTTAAGGGTGCAGACAGCAAGTGGAAACAGACATTTTGTTCTGCTGCTGTCATTTGGTATTCAGTACATGCAGATTTGACTGCCTAGCTTGGGACCCACCCTTAACAATGTAAGCAGGGAGTGCTTAACATTTGTTAGTCTGGTCTTGGGGGCTATTCTGGTACTTAGCTGGTTTGTCTTTTTCTGAATATCGGAGTGCAATCAGCATGCTTCATACGCTATAAAGGTATTAAACTAAACAAGTACATTTTTTAGTTGTAAGGTACCTAGACTTTATGATATAACAGAAGAAAGGCTGGATGAAGGCAAGTTTGTTAATCTATGATATTGAGCTGCTGGGATGGGGGTGGGTGTAAAAAGTGCACTGATTATGTAGAGTTGAGATGTTTTATCTTACTTTTGCAAAGGTGAATATCTTGATTAATGCCTTTGGCTTTATCTATAAACAAGTCTTTTTGTAAGCAAGAAGCCTTGAAAGAGAAGACAAAATGATGCCATGAGATGTGCCAAGTTTCTTTCATATGCAGTGTTGGCATTTGTTTTCCCATTAGCAATTGTTCATTAGTAGTAAAGAATTCTACAAGTGAAAGGAGGTATGCATTGTGTTGAGTGAAACTGGCAAAGATTCCTTCATGCATCTTCAGAGTTGTTAGCTTTTTTTTCTCTTTGCTGACTAGATTTCCATGGAAAAGAGTGGTCGGCAGATGAGTTCTGAGCATTCTTTGCTGATGGAAATGCAAAATTTGAAGGTACAAGGGCAAGCAGTTTAGTGAAAAGTAAAGTTAAAAATTATTAGATGCCTTTAATGCAGTTAATAGAACAGTGTATAACGCAGTTTTAGCCAGAGCACTTTTTCTTAGGGCTAAAAGTTTGTTTTCTGAAAATATACAAGACATTTTTCACATCTGGGAAAGAAATAGGGATCATAAAAGACCAAGCACCAATCACTGTAAGTGGGGGGCGCACAAGCTGTAACGTGAGCTTTAGCATGCGTAACCTTAATTTTACGTTGGGTAATGCCTGTGGGTGCAGCTGTTGAATTGGGGCAGTTGTTCCTATCTGGAGAATTAAACTTCCTGTTTTTGATGATATACATAATTTTGTGTGTTCTAAGTTACTAGATGTTCTGGAAAAATGTATTTTGTTTTTGTTTTTTTTGAGGGTTTTCATTAAAAACAAAAAAAAAGTTTTGAAAGTGTGACCGAGGTTCAAATGGAGATGACAAGAAACTGCATAAAACATCAGTTTGCTAAACAGTATGTGTATGAAACACAAAAGCTTGAAATACGTATTATTTGAGAACAATAACATCATAATGGCCAACACTGTCTATATTGGAACATAAATGGCCTTACAGGTATAGACAAAAAGGAAAGAGTACTGGATGATACTAAGAAATGCAGAGTGCAAACAGCAGTGCTACAGGAGACATGTTTGGAAAAAGAGCATGTGAATTTGATGGATTTTCAGGATGGATATTCAGAGGAATATCAAGGACAAAGGAAAAGGGGAACAATTATTCTAATTGCTAGAGGAGCTCCAGTAGTGATAGAAGAGGAAAAAAGATGATAGAGTTATTCTAGTAAAGGTCTGTTGGCAAAGAGAAGGATTATACTGGCAAGTATTTAAATTCCACTTAAATTGTTAGATTGAAAATTTTGAGAGAGAGTAATCATCTTTCAACAGGGAGTATTACTTGTAAGTGTGGACTAGAACTTGAGTTGCACCAGTGAGGCTGTATCTGGAGAACCTAGAATGGAAAATATAGTAGATGGTAGATGTCTAAAGAAATTAATAAAATAATTTTGTGTAGAAGATGTGAATTCAGTAGTAGGAATGTACATATTATTCCCCAATGTGTAATCATTGGGCTAGACTAGATAGAAATTGTATTTCACAGAAACATGCATATTTAATTGAAAGATTCAACACATCCAGTAAGTATTTCAGATCATGCACCAATAAAAACTAAGATAAAAATCCAGGGCTATGAAGTAAGAGACATTGACACTTTCCCACCTACCTGTTAAAAATGAGGAATTGAATGAATGAGTAGTGAAAATTACTTGCTGGTTAGATATACATTTCTTCAGAAGTTTAGCTGGTGAGCAGGATAAAATGAAAATGGAGTTGGAAAATAGGGGAGAAATAAGAGAAAGGCATATGGTTAAGTAATGCAGATTATTTAAAGGGGCTGTCAAAAGTTAAAGTACAGCAGAATAAGGGGAATTTCACAGAAAAAGAGGAGGGGCAACTGCAAAGTGCTAAAGAGAAAATATAGGAGTGTCTGGATGATATGCATGAGTTTTGAAAGCTTGCTGTTAAGCAACTACTTTTTGATGATAACTCGAGAGCACAAGAACGTTTAGTACAGTAAATTAGACAAGAGAAAGTGTAAAGGGTTTTCGCTAGACTTGGGGAGCAGATAAGAAAAATAACCAAAGATCCTGTAGATTATTAGAGATGTTTCAGAAATTTTATGAAAACCATGTAAAGCAAATGGAAACCAATCAAAAGCACAAATGGCAGTTTTTATGGAAGACTTAATTTTACCAAGGTTTAGGGGTAGATGAGGCTTAACAACTGACTGTTAGGATAGGAGGAGATGAGCTAAAACAGTGATATATAATCAGTGTGCAGGAAAGTCTCCAGGACCCGATGATATTACTGAGAAAATTGGGAAGTTAGGAGGGAAGAAAGTGATAAGGATCTGTTAAATTTTGGTTAACACTATTTTATAAGGAAGGGAAGCACCAGCATCTTGGAAGAAAGCTGTGGTGGCTGTAATTCCTAAAGTCTGTAAAGACCCATCAGACCCAGGTTCATATAGACCCATTTCAATTTTAAGCCATTATTATAAAGATTTTGTCTATACTAGATGAAAAAATGGCAAAGATGATGTCAAAACTGTGATATGAATTAATATAATTTTTTGGAAGGTTGGCAAACCTTTGACAGCATTAATAGAACAGTGATGATTCAGAGGGAAGCAGAATGTAAGAAAGTACTCCCGCTGCTGCTGGTGATTCTTTATGCAAAGAAAGCAACAGAGTAAGCTGGGATTTTTGAGAAGGGCAATGGAAGCATTTGCATTCCCGTGATAATAAGGTTGATTATGAGGTTATATGAAGGATCAGAGGCAAGAATTAGTGTGAGGGGTCCTCTCTAAGTTTTGTATGACCAAAGGAACCAGGCAGTGGTATTTTCTTTCACCTTTATTTGCTTTATATTTATAGAGCCGACTTTATTTGCAGGTATTATTTTATACTAGATAAATCCAGAAAAGGACATCAGTGTTGAACATTTTGAGATAATTTAAATTATTTTTGGGATATCATGTTAGTGAAGGTAAAATGAAGGCTATAGTCCAAAATTATGTACCCATACGTGAATTGGTTCAGCAATACCCATAGAAGTATTTAGGAGTATGGATTAAAAAGGCTTTTGTTATGGCAGCTAAGGATAAGTGGTAAGAAACTAAACAAAAGATAGTACAAAAAACAAGAACCTGGAAGCTCTTGTTTATGGATGTGGGTAGTAAGATACAAGCAGTAAAAATGTTTAGTCCCTTTAGTCTAGTTCTCTGTACAGGTCAGGCATATTTATCAACCAGAGGGGAGGTTGTGGGCAATAATAAAGGGTTGAAGGAATTTACTTGGGAGGAGAAGAGGGCAATAGGTAAGTGGGATAAGTCGATCCTTTTGACAGAACAGGGTGATTTTGGATTATCTGATCAAAAGGATTACTTTAGTGTTATTTAGTTAAGGCTTATATATAACACTAGCAGAAGGGTAAAATTCAAAGTGGAAAGGGGGATGATGTATCAGGATGAAGTTCAAGAAATAAGGAGATAGTGGGATTTTGGATGCATGTCCTTAAGGAGAGTAACAGCCATACAGAATATTATATTCCTAAAGTAACAGAGTAAAGAGCTAAGCCAACATGAGAATGGAGAAAGGAGATTTTGTCAGTGGGGATGACTGCAGAGTAGGCAAGAGGAGCTGGAATTTACTGGAGAAAACTGGCAAAAGGAACCAAGGTATTAGAAGCAAATAACTGGAAAGGGACATATACTAGAATGGGAAGAGGCTAAGAAGACATTTAGACTGCAGGCTAGAAGACTGTCCTCCCTACTAGATATTGATATCAGAGTGTAGGGAAAGAGAAAGGATGGGGAAAATTTAGAAAGACCTGCTTTGGTAGAGTTTTTAGTTGAATCTAGATAAGAAATTTCTGTTAAAAGGGATAATCAGAAGGGCATATAAGATATTTATTTAAAAATGCAAGTTAATCAGAAGTGGTTAGAAAAAATTGGGAATAGAGATTGGTTAAGGAATTTACAAGGGGGACTTCCAAGATGACTGCACCTTGAGTAACAGCTTAATTCCTGCTCTCCCAGTTTGAAAACAGAAACCCAGCAGAGGTGGCCAGTGGACTCTTGTGTTTCTGGGTAAATTTCAGTAACTGGTTAGTAAGTGTACTGCCTGGATGCCAAGAAAAATTAGGTACTGAGGACCTGAAGGAAAATCCGCTACAAAAGGTGAGGAAAAAAACAACACTGACTGTGAAAAGTGCTGCAGCTGTTTAGCCAAAAGCAGGTCAAGCTCCAGACTTGACTTCCAGTAACCTAGAGGAAAGTATAAGACAACTGCACACAGGTTAAAATAAACAAAACACTGATGGCATATATTAACTCAAACAATAATTTGGCTTTTAAAATTGCCCCATTTGTAGACGTCAGTAAAAGTAGTTAATGGTATTGCTTTTTGTATAATCATTTCCTAATTTGTTGGTAAGCAGTAGCATTATTTGTGGGTTATTAAAAGGCCTGATGACTTAATTGATGAACTTGAACTAAATGTTCAAACCTTGAAAACAAAATGTGGTATTCAAGCCTGTCTATTAAGCAAAACAGCTAGAAAGCTAATACACCTTTCGGAAGTAGTAAAAGTACTGGTAAGAACTTTTAGTAGTTGCATTTTGTAAATAAAGGCTTTTAATTAGAATATGCAGCTGAATGCCTCAGTAGCATTTGCCTCAATGTACTAGTAAATGCTTCTGAACTTTTTTTTTTGTTGTGACACATGCTCCTTTAATGCATATGGTGCTGAGAGATGTGAAATGTACAGTATTATAAAGTACTCTACTGAGATTTATGAAGGAAATTGAGGGAAGGGAGTTTAGTCATTCATTTGGGTATTTTTATCTACTAATAAATGAAGATCACGAAGTATGAGCTGGAAAGTTTGACTTCTGGTTGTTGCGTCTTTCGGCTTTTCCCGGTTAGGGGTCGCCACAGCGGAACTCCAGTCCGCTAATGATTGGTAGTTGATTTTTACATGCCGAGTTACCAGCCCTGACGCACAACCTTCAACGAAGGTATGCCCATTCATGCACGTCTCCACGCAGAAGATGCTCTAGCTGAGAATCGAACCAGACTGAGTCTTTCTGTGAGGCAACAATGGTACCGCAGCACCACCACCGCGGGATACCATGGTTATATAGACCTTCAAAGGACTGGGATAAAAATGATTTATTTTCATTCTCTGTATAAACTAAATAAATTATTTAAGCAGTAAATCAGTTTAAAAGAAACAATAAAATCAATAAGGAATGCAAGAAGTAATTGTGGGCGTGAGAAACAGTCAAAACTAAATAACAAAGGCTAAAAAAATATAAACATAGGTGAACAACTGAAATATTAACCCAAAGGTCTCTTCAGGTTTGTTCTAAATTGAGACATTTTGCAGACAGTGTTTTTAAACTCTAAAGTAGTTTCCTTGACTTATTAAAGCTCTTTAAGACTAGTTATGACCTTGATTTTGTTAGTGTAAACAGGCTGATGTAAAATAGAAACTGAATGGTCAGAGAAGGAGCCATTACAATAATCAGAAAAAATGTAATGCTGTAGGACTATGGGCATTTTTGTGATATCCCCCAAACATTATTGAATCCTTACTTTAAATTTCTGCAAGTATCACTTCTAAAAGTGAAAGTGATGAGATATTACCTAAGGGCATAAGTATGTTCTAACAGAAGTATTTTAAGTGTTAAAAGGCAGGTCACTGACCTTACAAATTTAGGAGTGATGAATGAACGTGGATTAGTCTGTAGTAGTTCCTCTGTGGTTTGGTATAGGTAACTCTTTTTCTTGGGGGGGGGGGGCTAAAGTGGCTCTGGTATCCTTAGCAATCGTTCCACTTGAGTTAAATGCAAGCCATATGTAGCGAAAATGCTTTGACACAAGTATAATGTAATTATTTCCCATCCATTTTTTGATCGCTCACACTGTGGCACTGGTTAAATAAGTGTTCAAGGACATAAAATATATTGTCTGGCTTCACAGCCATATTTGGATAAGCATTTGTAGTAAAAGGAAGGTTAAAGCATGTGTCCATAATACGCAACTTGCAATACTCTTTGGATGTTTAACAGCATCTGTCAAGGAACATAATACTTTTACTCTCAGCTTCTTGAAGAAAGTCAAGCTGAGAGCTGTAAGCTCATCAGGGAGGAAATAATGTGGATAAGATGGTTAGTACATCTATGAATTAGTGTGCATAGCGTAGTCAGTAAATTCTCATAGTAGTGTATGTAGCACCACCATCTTGTCCTTGAAAAAGTTTGTTTGATGTTAGTAGATCCACAAAGTGGTATGCATTGTCAAGCTCTGTAGCTCCATGAAATGGTATGCATTGGCAAGGTCCATAGATCCATGAAGTATTGACTTGCAAGCCATGGGATTTCTATAAAGTTTCATGGTGATGCTGCCCCCCTGCCTGATAAAATGAAGTCGAGATATTCAGTTTGTCATGTATTTTTAAGTATACTTTTATCAAATCAATGAAAAAGTGGAATCCAGGTAATTGAAGCAGCCTTTATTAAATTCTTAATGAATTAATATAAGAAAATAAACATTTCAAATGGTACCTTGTCATTTTTAAATATGTCCTGCATAGTCATGCATTATGTATGTCTTCCTTTACTGATACCCAATTTATTCTAATGAGACTTATGGGGAGCCATCGCCTCTCTTAACTCATAGTGGGTGTAAGACATACAAACCTTTCTGAATGGGATGTTAAAGCAGTTGGTAAGATCACTAATTTAAATCTGTTGGCATCTCTTTCGAATTTGGTATGGCCGACAAACTACATGAGTACAAGTGTGCAAGCAGGACATACATTTCACAAAGAAGGCATCTCATCTGGCAAACAGACCTGAAAGCAAGCATTTTAATACAGCAGTGTTACTACACCACTGTGCTGCCAAAGTAAATTTGCTACTATTCCTGAATGAACAGTTGTGTGAATTTCTGAAGTGTAGCACCCTGCTCTTATGTACTTGAACTCTGCTTCATTTCAGAGCTTCCTCTCTTCTGAATAATTTTTCAATCTGAATGCATGGCATATCCCTCATTTTAAAGCATTTGCTTTGCCCTTACACCTTAGGACTCTGTCCTGAGTCACTTGAGAATTAAAGCTAGATGTTTTATTAAAGATGCCAGATTCCAACTTCATGTTCTTTAGGTTTACCATATAATGGGTCGGTGTCAGATTATCGACATTTGAAAATGTCGAAGCACCTTTATTTGACACGAAAATGTTGAATACTGAGTTTGTCGAACAGCCAAAACAGATTTCTTTCCAAGGGCAAGAGGCTGTTCTGTCACATCTGCCCTTTCCTCAACTGTAGTGCGGTCTCAGAGTTAGAATATTTTGTTGGGGGGGTGGTTTGGAGGGCGAAGCACCCCACTTAAATAAGTTAGTTTTTATGTCATGTTGTCTGTTGGCCTTCTGATTTCTTTCCCTTGGAAAGAAATCTGTGTTTTGGCCATTCGACAACCTTAGTGTTCGACATTTTCGTGTCGAATAAAGGTGCTTCAACATTTTGAAATGTCTATTCTGATATAAACGCCATATAACATGCCAGAAAGGTGAAGCACAGATGAAGGCCGGGTGATGTAGAAATGCTCGTCAGAACTTGTTGAATTCATAGAATTGCTGAGCCATTACAATGAGGTTTAATAACTTTATTTTTACTTTCACTGTCTTTTTATACTCTAAAGTGAAAACAGACACTCTCACCAACTATTCCCATGATGACATGGGCATCTTGCTTAAAAATCACTTTAATCTTATAAGCTACCTTGTTGGGAATGGAGCAACAAACACATGGGTCTTCCTGAGCACCTCAGGAATCATAGTAGAAATTTAGATAATTATGAAGTGGTAACCTGAACCAGGACAAGTCCATAGATATTGTATTCTTAATCTTTCTTGCTTGTGTTTTAGGCTTCAAGATCCATTGCCTCTGACTAAAGTTCTTATAAGGATCACACACTTAGCTTTGGTGGTTTCAGCTTCCATATATACCACTTCTTCACCTTTTCTTTAAAAGTCCTCCAGGCATTCTTTGGCTTGTGGTAGGTTTTGCACTAACTTCATTGAGTATATGTGACAGAGTACAAAAATCTAAATCTGAAAAGAATAGAATTTCTATTTACAACTTTACTGATGTTAAAGTGACTAATGATTTTTTTGAACTCTTCACTAGGGGTTTCCAGTTTGTACCTAAGCGAAATGTTAATTTAAGTAGTGTTTTAGTGGACTTGAAAATGTTTACTAGACGTTTGAATCTAGCTTTGTATTTCGAAGGTCAAACTCAGACTATGGAAGGGCTATCTAGACCTAGCACATTTAATCCGCCTTTGAATTCATTTTTAAAGAGTTAGTTGAAGCTGATTTAAGAAATTATTGTAATAACAGAACACACATTTCATACTCTAATTTGAATCAGGATTTGAGTAGATTAATAGATAAGTTCAGAGAGGAAGACATTAGGGTGATGAAGCCAGATAAAGGTGGTGGTACTGTTCTAATGTGCAATATGGTTTGACACATTTATTCATAGCATGTTACAGGACACTGAACGATATGAATTAATTTCCAGGAATGAGTTGAATTTGGCATACTCCAAAATTAGTTTTTTGCTTACGGACCACTTGTTGCAGGGAGCTATAAATGAGAAATTGTTTAATTACCTTTGTCAAAAACCCCGGTAATATTTGGGATACCTAAGATTCATAAAGGTTTAGCTCCACTGAACTTTAGACCCATTGTTGCAGGGGCCGGTGGCATAAATGAACCACTGGGCAAATTTATTGATTACACCATTAATAAATTAGCATTTTTCCTGGATCATGTGTGCAAGGACTCGTGGGACTTTTTGAAAAATATCCAGGAAGAATTCTATAAACCTGACTTGTTAATGGTAACGATTGACAGTCGAGTTATTTCCCAGTATCCTCCACGATTTGGGTTTGGAATGGTTTAATGACACACTAGCAGCTGGCTCTAACTTAGATGGTAACATTATTGGGCTATTGGTGGAATTTATGGAAATTGTTTTAGAAAACAACTTCATCTATTTCAGTGGTGAAATTTTCAAGCAGAAAAAGGGTTTAGCAATGGGGACTGCTTGTGCCTCCAGCTACGCCAACATTGTTTTGTATTACTGGGAGAACAAATTCATTTTTTCCTCACATTGGGCCAAGCACATTAGTCATTATAAACGATACCTTGATGACATATGTTTATTCTGGGATGGTACTCTTGACCAATTTTTTGACTTTATGGATTACATTAATTCCACCACCTCTTTTTTAAAATTCACCCACAATGTAAGTCACGATTCCCTGAACTATTTAGATATTACTCTTTTCAAAGATACTCAGAATGGTACTTTTCAGTTTAAAGTCTATAGGAAAATGTCCTTTTCTAATTCCTATCTACACTTTGATAGTGGGCATCCCTTTCACCAGAAAAAAGGCATAGTTAAGGGGCAGTTTATACGTGCCTCAAGAATGTGCAGCACAAGAGAATACTTTTTGGAAGAGGTTAATTTATTAAAGCAGCTTTTTGGAGAAAGAGGATACCCAGCACACTTGGTTAACGACTTAGCTCAGGAGATTATTGTTGGCAGGGATGATGTATATTTTCCCTTGTTGGGTAAAGGGACAACACAGGACATAGGTTTAAAACCTTTGGAGAAGTTTGACTCTCATAACAGCTTTGTTTACACCTTTTCGGAGGACTTTTCTTATGTAGAACAGTCAATTTTAAGATTTTGGCCTATTTTGAAACAACATGAAGAGTTTAAGCAAATTATCAATGAACGCCCCTCTTTTGTTAGGAGGAGGGACAGGAATCTCAAAGGTCTGTTTGAAGGAAGACCTAGAGTTGGTGGCAAGCGAACGTGCTCCAAACTTGGGACTTATAATTGTGGTGCATGTAAGCAGTGTCCTTATGTGATTAATGACAGTGTATTATTTATTCCATCAAGAAGGTTTAAATTCAGGGCTGAACATCACTATAATTGTGGGGTGAAGGGTGTTGTGTACTTAGGTTTTTGCACACAATGCTGCAGTTTTTGTGTGGGCAAAACCGAGAGAACCCTTAGAAGAAGGATTTACGAGCACTTATACGAAGTTTCTAAAAAGAAGGACACCAATGCCTTTTGCAAACATCTTGGCACATGCCCCAACATGCAGTTGAGATTCATGGTCCTAGAGGAAGTCCTGCAGGATAGCAGAGGAGGTGACTGGGAGGCTCGGCTTGAGTATAAGGAATTGTTGTGGCAACTCAAACTGAACGCCACTAAGCCCCCAGGCCTAAATGACTGTGTTAGTATTGCGAGTGTTCTAAAATTAAGAAGGGCTAAATTATAGTTTTATGTTAGTCCATCTTACATATATATAGTGTTATTATTTTTTAACTAAGAATTTTTATTCTAAGTATTTTTACACTCAGAGTATTGAACACATATATTGTGCTTTTACAGTGTTCATTCATCCATTTATTTATTTTGTTGAAGGACTTCTATGGTTGTTCAACGATGTGTTTTAATGTTTCAACATTTTGTTGTTTCAAAAAGTTCTTATTGTGATGTTTATAATTTACTGACAAACATGTTTTATTTAGTTTGTTTGCAGTAGTTTAACAACCCATTTGCATATTTATTCAAACATTTACTTAATTAATTTATTAACGCATTGATCATGTGATTCTACTACTTGGAGTATATAAACCTGTGATTTTTTGAGTGCAAGTTCATCTTGAAAAAGCCTGGTATTATCCAGGCGAAAGCGCTTGATTACACATTTTCGTTTTCTTCTTTTGAATAAATTTATCAGTGAGCTACTGTTGGACTGGTTCGCTATTCTTTTCAGCTTTGGATTTTTGTACTTATTGGTTTAGAACTTTGTTCCTGTTTTCCATGTGTGACAGAGTACTTAAAGGTCATGTGCAACCATTGTTTGCGCATTCCTGCAGTCTTTCTCTTCTGTGATGTCAGGATGGCTTCATGCTTTGCAAATTCAATTTACTCGATATTCAGTTTAATTTTACTGTTATTTCCTTCATAGGTTCATAGGTTAGTACTAGGCTAACTGCCCTTCTGGACCATTTTAAGCCTAGCCAATTACCCCATGTGAGAATCAAACCCTGCACCTTGTGTCTGTAAAGCAAACACCTTAACCATAATTCCAGCCTCCCACCCTCTGTCAAACTTTGGTTCTCTACTGACTTAAAATGCAGTACTACTTGTCTTTGCATCATCACGTTGTCCCTTTGATAATGCAAAGCTGGATCTTTTCTGCACTTACTGCACTAGTATTCTGGGTCTTTTTCCTCTTTTTAAGTAAAGCTCATTAGTGCTGAGCGTGGGCTGAGTGCAGTATGCCTGTTTATTAATGGAACAGGTTTTGCATTAGCATGCTTTTTTTTCAGGCAAAATTATGTATAAACTGTGGAACTCTACTATCTAGAAGTAGTGTCTGAGTGTAATCCTCAGTGATTTTCTAGAAGATCAGAAGTTTTATGAGGTATGTGCAGGGTAAAAATATGATTCACAATCAGGGGCATTCAGCAAATCTCTGCTACAGATTTAAGGTAAGATACAGTGACTTCAGGCAAAATCAGAGACTATTAAGCATTATAAATTTTGTGCTACATGCAATGTACTTGTGTGATAATGAAACAGATGCAGCCTTCACATTCTTTTTCACATAAAAAGCAGGGGCGGCTCGTGCTATCAGACTGCAGCCTTCCCACCTAGAAAACACAAGAAAAATCTTTAAAACTAAAAAACAAAAACACAAAAAAAAAGCACCAGTCCCGACTCCTCTGCGCATGCGCAGAGGCATTTGAAGACCTCAGACTGCCTTTATCAGCAGTCCGGATAGAGACAGACAGGTACCCAGCAATCATTGCTGCAAATGCACCCAGGAATCAGTGTGGTGACGACCGCACAGAAGAGGAGGTCCGGACTGCCTCGGCTGCAGGCAGACCCAATGAGGACTGAGAGGTGAGCTGCTCTCGCGGGACCTTCATTGCACAGGTTTGGCTTCATTCAGGAGGTAGGTGTTTTGGTCGTTGGCTGGATTGCTTCGTTTGTCTGGCTTTTGAACGGGTGGGACATACAGTGGGTAAGTGAAGAGGGGTGTGTGTGTGTGTGTGTGTGTGTGTGTGTGTGTGTGTGTGTGTGTAAAATGCCCCAGTTCCTATATACTGGTGGCTAGAGAGAGCAAATGGTGGTGGATAAGAGATACTCAGGCTTGAACCTGTGTACCTTGGATGCAGGTGGCAAGGACCTGAAATCCCTATCCACCACCATTTCTAAAAAAAGTTGCAGATTTTTGCCTCATATTTGTTCTGTTCCTCATAAAATTTGTGGTTTCTATATCTACATTTTTCCTTGCAAAGTCTGTAGTGTAGTGGTGTACTGGTAGCATTGCTGCCTAACAGCTACAGGTTCTCTGGTTTGACTCTTGGCTGGGGTGCCTTCTGTGTGGTGTCTGCATGTTCTCCCATCTTGCAAAGATGTGTCTGGCATTTCTCTCTGCTCTGCTGAAAATTGTCTTTTGTTCCAAGTCAGGCTAGTTTCCTGGTTAAATGTTTAAAAAATAACAGGCATTTGAATTTCAGACTTCATATTCTTCAGAAAGTACATGGTAACACAAAATTGTTCTAGCAGTTGTCTAAGTTTATAACATGGATATTTGAAATTTGTCCCTATTTGTGGGACTGTATTCCCCCATTATTGGCTTTGTCCAGGTGTTTTGTGCTAAGATTGAGAGTTATGTATGGTGAGAACTGTATTCATTGAATGGTTGGGGGCTGTATTCCCCCCCATTACTGGCTTTGTCCACATGTTTTTTGCTAAGAGGTTGAGAGCTATAGTGAGAACTGAATTCACTGAATATGTTTTGAGGCTGTATCCCCCCCATTATTGGCTTTGTTCAGGTGTTTTGTGCCAAGAGGTTGACAGATATGCTGAGAACTGAATTCACTAAATGGTAGCCATTTAAGTTTGTCTTCCTCTCTTTTACAAAACAGCTGATTTGGCATAGTGGTATGTTTCTCTGACTGTCTTGCGCAGGGTCCCCTGGGTTAAAGACGTAGCAGTGAAATGTATGGTGGTAACCCAGCATTTTATTCTAGCAACTTTCCAACATTATACAAGCAATGTTTAAAATGTGTCCCTGGTTTTTGGACTTTTGCCCCCCCCCAAATACATTTCGGCTTTTTCCAGATTTCTTGTGCTGCAAAGTTCAGAGATACAACTGCGGGTCGAGTAGATTTTGCAAGGAGCTGAGAGCTGCAGGGGAACAAAACTTTGGTGCTGCTTATTCTGAATCTGCTTGCATTAATAGCACAACAGGTAGTGTACTTGCTTTTGATGCAGAAGGCTGTGGGTTCTACTCCCACAGTAGATAGATGCATTGCTGATGCTGTACTGTGTTGTAAAGTGGGAGGATGCTGCAGTCCTTTTTGGCAAAGATACCTAGAGTAGTAACTGTGAACCTGAACCTGTTATCAGTTTGCCATACAGTCCCTATTGTGATATTACTATCTTATTTTTTTTTAATGCATGCAACATAGGCAATTTATTCCTCAAGGGCAACAGGCACTTTATTTGTAGATGAATAAACAGTGACATATAAAGTTGTTTGCTAGCAGTAACCTCTTTATTGTTACAGATTTCTTTAATGTGGAATTATTTAGATGACTTTTACTACTTTAGAGATTGTGCATATTTACTGATACTGGTGGACTGTAGAAGGCTGAGTAGACTTTTATGATGGAAATGTTTTGAATTGGGTAGATTTGTCATTGGTGCATGCATTTTGTTTCATTGTTTACTGGAAAAATGTTCAAAACAATAAATTTAAAATGCCGTCTAACAACTGTACTGTATTGCACAAGGAATATAATTTAGTAGAATCAGGAAGTTGTATCAAAGAGCACATGTATGTTTCATGTGCAAGGGTCCTGTGATTTGAAAACAGCCCAAAGTTGATCTTTATCTGCCGCTGGCAAAATGTATTTTCTTTGAATGTGGGTTTCAATGCTGTTTCATTGAATGTGAGTTTCAAGGGCAGAGAAGTTTTTAATGCTAAGCCTGTTTTCATTGTGAGACTGCGTTGCTTTGTTTAGCAGATGTCTTAGTGTTTGTGCTGTAAAATGCAAAATAAAACTTTCAAATGAAATCCAAATCATCATAGAAGTAAAGCAGTATGCACATTAGTGTTTATGGTAAATGGAGTGAAATAGCCAAGTAATGGATCATTGGAATGGCTGCAGGGGGGAGGACTCCATTCAACCATGATTTTGTGAGGGGGAAGGGCGGCAAACTCACAGTCCCAGCTGAACTATACCTCCCAACTGTCCATATTTTCACAGAATGAATAGATTTTTGCTTCTTATTTTTGGTTTGTTCCTCATAATATTTGTGGTTTTCTGGAAAATCGTTTAGGAATTAAGTCACTAAATAATGACACACTGAATTTCAGACTTCATAACCTTCAGAAAAATGCATGCTAAAATAAGACCTGTTATTCTATCAACTATATCAGTTTATACAAGAGCAATTTTTAGTACTGTTTATATGTTCCCCCAATATATTTGGCCTTGTCCAGATTTATTGCATTAACAGGTTGAGAGGTACATGCAAATAAATTGCTTTATAGAATTGGGCATAGCCAAACCTCTCAACTGTCCCTGAATTTCGCTCAAAATGTTGCTCTTCCCCTAATAATCCCTCCGCAAAATAGCAATTTTGGAAGAAAACATGGAGGGTTTACAATTAAGAAATAACTAATAATCAGAGTTATATATTATTTTTATTTCAGAAATGCACGTAGATTCGTTTATTTTGTCAGCTGCTCAAGTTAGCAGTACTATTATTTAAAAAGTGTCCCTTCTTTGACAGGTTCCCAGCTGTATTGTGTGGCTATTTTATATTTTTGCATTACATTTTTGGTCCATTTTTCATAAAATTGTTTTTTTGGCAAATTAGTGGTAAATCATTAAAGACTGAAGTTAGAAAATAATGACAGACATTTGAGTTTCAGATTTCATATCCTTCAGAAAATTCATACTAATGCAAGACCTACTATTCTATTATCTTTCTAAGTTTATAAGAGCAATATTTAAAAATTGTCCTTATTTTTGGGCCTTTGTCCCACTTCTATGTATGGCTTTGCTCTGAGGGTGAGAGGTATGACAAATGTGTCAGGGCCATCACAGTCAGCCAGACACATTTCAAATTGTAACATACTTGTTGCACCCCACTTCCCCATGTAACGACTCTGGATGTGTCCAAGCAAGGCAAGGAGCAGTTATGCAATGTAAATGTGCAGGGTATCCCCCCATCCAAGGTAGACACAAGTACTACAGTGGCTTTTCATCTGTTCTTGATTTTGCAGAATGGTCTGGTTTCTGTCATATTTTTGTACTGTTGATTTATGCTTATTACTCAAAGTGCCTGTTGCTCTGTGTTTTAAGTAGCAATGCTTTAATGACCATCAGGTAAGCTTGTCCGAGATCATAACATGCAAGTAAGCTTTAATAAGCATACTGTTAAAGAATTGCCAACATTGAAGCCTTTCTGTTGTTGCCATGCAGAGAATACTTAACTAGATAATGTATAAGCGTTGGGTATTGAAATGCATATGACAGTATTTGTAATAAAGGACAGGATTACATTATTTTAAGAAGCTCATTACATTTGTTGGAGACTTCCAATGATCTCTGAGGGCTTTACCTGTAAACTAAACAGAATGCCATTCGTGTGTGGTCCATAACCTGTACAGTAATCCTTTAAGCAATGCATCTTGAGCTTGTTTGCTTTTAATTTTTTACTTTGATCATGTTTTCCCCATGAAACAAGTAGATAGTTGTCAGGCAGCAGGTCTTTTGTGGATAAGAAACATTTTTACAAGTAGGGGCATCACAGAGATTGCTACTTTCAGCATGTTACTTGGTACTTTAATAAAGCTGAATATAAATTATAATTAGAACTGCAGTGCAAGGAGAAGCGGTTTGAGTCGAGTGCTGCTTGTTTTTATTATACTTGATTTTGACTGGCATTCCAGTAATGTACTTAAAAAGTAATTTATTTTTTCATGCCTCACAACCTTTGTGTTTCCATCTAGATAATTAAGTAAGCTGTCAAGCAGCCAATGCATTGAAATATTTTTATTCTTTTACACTTCATTTGTCTTGATTGGACTCTCATAATGAGGGTTTGGCACCCAGGGCAGCATATTTAATTAATGTTTAGTTTTTGTGGTTTTGAGCATAGCTCCTCCCCTTTCTAGTTGTCCGCACCCCTTCCCATTGACCCCACCCATTCAGCTATCTCCTGCAGCCCCCCTTTGATTTGAAGTCACCAGCCGCCACTGATAAAAAGAATGTAGAATGCATGGGGGTTTGAAGACCAGAATTACCAACAACATGGAACTAATATTTATAATTGAAAATTAGACAAAAAAATACAACTAAAACTGCCCCAATCTGAAAATTCTCTGTGTACCTTCCTCTCTCTTGCTGACTGTATAATGGACTATCCTGACCCCAACGTGATGTCAACGCATCAACAAGGAAGCAGAACTTCCTTCATAGTAATCCATTGGGGGGCAGAGCATGTTATGACTCTGCAGGACATTTTTTGGAGGAGATATTCCTTAAAAAGAAAGTTGTGAATGCATAAGTGATGAAGACAGTCAAGGTAAGAAACTACTGAGGAAATGCATTTTGAAAACAGATGAGTACTTTGATTTTTGTCAGTGTGCATATGAACTTTAAGACCCTTTTGGTTGAGGATCTTTACTGGATTGTTCTGTTTTCTTGGTAAAGCCACTGCTAGGAAACATTCCTAAAATAGCCTGGTTAACGGTGTTAGATATTTTCTTTCCCTCAGGATCTGCTTTTGAGTTGCCATGTACAGCCTTTTAGTTTGATGTGTCAGTATGGGGCTGACATCACAGGAGACTTCTTCCCTTGCACAAGGTGCCAAGTCCAGGATTTTGATAACATATGAAAACAAGCAAATCAGAATTACTATAATATTAAGTTCCTGTCTTGCCAGGTGTTATGCAAATTTCAGCATCATATATATTTTTATTTTATAAATCCACTAACTTCTCCGTTATAGCCCAAGTATCCTGGAGAAGCTGAACCATAAGGCATTTGAATGAGATGTGGCCTTGTATCTAAATTGGAATGCTTTTGCTATTTTAGGATATATTAATCAGTGATTTTTTTTACCATTTGTTGGGCAGGGAAAGATCTCCAAGGACGACCTCTTAGTCTGAAAACACTTCAGTCAACTACATCAATGCTGACGTATCTGTTATTAAAGGTTGATTCTTAGGGCCACACACTAGCCATGTTGACTGAGGCCTTTCATTTTGACCTCAATACAGTTCAGCCGAGGAGTTAATGGAAGTACTGCATGCACAGTTTTTCTTTTCTATTATCACTTATGACATAGGCAAATTTGCATTCATATTAAAGTCATTACACTATAACATAAACATTTTACTTCAGATATTGCGCTCTCTCTCTCTCTATATATATATATATATATATATATGTGTGTGTGTGTATGCATATATATATATATATATGTATATATATATATGTATATATATATATATATATATATATATATATATATATAAGCTAAGCAACATTACATAAATTATTCAATTTTTGTCTTTTGAACAAGAAACATCTTTATTAAACCATCTCTTAACTACAAAGGCAAGCATACTTTTATACAAATGAAAACAAGCCACACCAATACAATCCTAGTTGCAAGCATTTTACATCACAAACCATACTGACACGCTTCCAGTTGCAAACAATACATCACTGATCTTGCTAATCTTTTTCAGTCAAACATTACATAGAGTATTTTAAGTCCTGCTGCCTTTTAAACAGTATTCCTTCCTTGTATGTATTGTTCCCACAATTCCCATTTTTCCCTATGTAGTTTGCTCCTACCCTTTTCTAAAGATCTCAATTCCAGTTGTTTTATCTCTGTTACTGTATTCACTACTTCTAGTACAGTTGGTTTAGAGTTTGATTTCCATTTCCTAATTATTGCTTTTTTTTTTGGTAGCCACCACTATTAGACACAGCAAGGCCTTATCTTGCCTCGACTAATCCAGTTCTCTCAGCTTAGAAAACTCAAGTCAAAGTAAACTTTATTGTCATTTAGAACTACACACATGTAACATAAAAGAAATTTTGTGCATCAGCTCAATTCTTGAGATTACAGAGGAAAGTGAAACAACACATAAAAGTAGAAGAAAAATAGAACTAACAAATACAATACTACTCCCAGTACATGCAAGAAAGAGCAGAGACATTTACCAACACTCGTATACGAAAATAATAACCTTCCCTGAGTTAAATTAACTACCCTATTTAAAGTAATACAAAACACTACAGATTGAAATGCCTAAGTTAGTTGTCTAATATTGCACCTGAGTGAGTTAAATAATACTGACTATGGATATAGTATAGATATATATTGCACAAATAAGTAACTGTGCAGCTTCCAAACCACACTTAAGTTGCAGGTGAGGATGCTTTCTATTGCACCTCTATAGAAAGTGGAGAGAATATGAGGAGGAAGTTTAGCGTTTTTCAGCCTTCTTAAAATGTGGAGGCATTGGTGCACTTTCTTGACCTGTTGGCTGGTGTTTCCCAACCATAACAGATCCTCTGTGTACACCTAGGAATTTCATACTGTTAACCCTCTCCACACTCTTGCCATTGATCCTAAGCAATAGGTGCTTTGTTCTCCTTTTCCTGAAGTCAATGATAATCTCTTTGGTCTTGCTTACATTCAGGTCAAGGTTGTTCCCCTCGCACCAACTAATTAGAGATGCCACCTCCTCTTTGTACAGCCTTCCATCCTCCTTTGTGATGAGCCCCCCATGACTGTGGTGTTATCAGCAAACTTGATGATATGGTTGGACTTGTGTTAACATAGCAGTCGTTGGTCAGGATGGTGAGTAACAGTGGGCTGAGAACACATCCCTGTGGAACCCCGATGTTAATCATGACGCACTTTGATGTGTTCTTACCTGAACAACACCCTCTATGGTCTCTCAATCAGGAAGTCCAGGATCTAGTTACAGAGATGTTTACTGATTCCTAAATGTGCCAGTTTTTCTGTCAGTTGCATTGGTTACCACCATATTAAATGCAGAGCTGTAGCCTGTGAGCAGCATCCTCACATAGTTGTCTTTGCCTTCTAAATATTCAAGGGAGATGTGTAGTGCTATAGATATGGCATCAGCTGTAGATCGATTAGCTCTGTACGCAAACTGCAGAGGGTCAAAATCAGGAAGGTAGGTATGATGAAAGATATTTTTTGATCAGCCACCCAAAAGATTTCATAACAGTGTATGTCAGCGCGACTGATCCGTCGTCGTCAGGGTTGGAGGAAGTGGTTTTCTTAGATAGTGGGATGATGATAGTTTCCTTGTAGCATGAGAGTACTTTTGCCATGGTAAGAGAGGTGTTAAATATTTCCTTGAGCATTGTGCATAGTTGATCAGCACAACCTTTTAACACCTTGCCCAGTATGCTGTCTGGGCCAGCAGCCTTCCTGGGGTTCACTCTCCTTACTTCCTCTATGCTGAGGCTGAGTACTGCATCCTTCTCGTCAGTGGGTAGCTTTAGTGCTAACCTGTTTTTTTTTTTTTTTGCTGAAATATTTCTCTTCTTCAGAAGCTCACATACCTTAGAGGTGTGGCATGGCTTCTGGTTAGCTGCAATAGTGATACACTTGGTATTTGTTACTTCGGCACAGTTTGAAATGTATAACATCACTACCTCAGTGTAGTCATCATTGTTCAGGTGTTGATTTACTGTGGCTGCCTCTTTGAACATATCCCAGTTGGTTCTTTCAAAGCAGTCTTGGAGGGCCTCCATAGCCCCCTCGGGCCGTACCCTGATTTGCTTCTCTGTGGGTTTCTCTGTAACCAGTGCAGGTTTATAAGCTGACGATAGCAAGATGGTATAATGGTCATTGTTTCCCATTTGTGGATGCTGCACTGCCTTACAAGCTTTCTTTGTTTCTGTACACCTTGTCCTGGATATCACCCCTTTTAGGAGCATCCACATACTGATGGTAGTGTGGGAGTACTACTTTCAGATTTGCTTCTTTAGTCACCAGCTGCCACGAGTACAAAGTCGGGGTATTTGCTCTGCAGCTCAAGCATATGATTGCATAGTTTTAGAGCCTCAGTGGTATTAGCACTAGGTGGGATCTACACCACTGCTACAATGACCCCATTCAGCTCCCTGGGCACGTAAAATGGTCTACATATAATGGACAGGAACTGGGCACGTAAAATGGTCTACATATAATGGACAGGAACTCTTAAGTTCTCACAGAAGTGTGGTAGTATGATTTCACAGTTGCTGCACCATCTTTTGCTAACAAAGATGTAGACGCCACTTTGGCCTTTCCACACAGTGTATGTTTTCTGTCTACGTGAAACCGCATAAAATTATCTGAGTTTACTGCTTTCTCGTTTATTTTGTCATGCAGCCACATCTCAGTAATCAAATGTAAACAAGTGTTTATCACCTTGTTCCTGTTAGAGTTCCAGTCTCAAGTAGTCCATCTTGCTATCCAGTGATCTCACATTAGCTAGTAGTATAGTTGGTAGTACAGGCCTGCAGGGGGTTGCTTTTAACTTTACATCAATACCTGCTCTGCAACCTCTCTTCCTTGATGTTCATGTTTCACTGTTGCAGTCATTACTTTTGGGTAATCTGCTGGCAGGTTGCCCTCAGTCGGCCTGAATTCCGAAGTCTTGGGTCCTGCGTCAGTTGCTGTCTTCTCTTCCATGACGTCAGGTCTTCAGGGGTATAAAACATGCAGCCGACGCCATTTTCTCCAGTCCTCCTTGCCGTGCGGTGCCTGAAGCAAAAGCATTTTGCAAGTGCCGGTTGACCGACTACTGAAATATTCGAGTTTGAATTTCAGAACCGAAGTCTTCACTAAAGCTAAGTACCCCGTTGGGGAAACTTTTTTCTTGCTTTTTACAGATGTCAGAAAAAGTTAATAATTGTATTACTTGTGGGAAGCAAATACCTCATAAGGATTTCCATTTATACTGTATTCCTTGCCTAGGCCCTTATCACAACGTGCCTGGCTGTCGGTTTTGTGCTAGATTTAACCAACGCACTTTTAAGCATCAGTATATTTTTGCATCTAAGTATTTTGGAAACTGATTTAACTACCCAGAAATGTCGTCTGATAGCAATCCGACTACCAGAGTACATAAAAAACGCAAAGAAACGGACAAAGAAAGGCAGTCGAGATCCAAAACCGACTAAGCTTCTCCTAAGCCAGTCGCCGGTTCGCCGGTACTCAGGCGCTTTCGCAGCCCCTGATACCCACTACCTTCGAGTCACAGGCCTCTACCGACACCCATGTGGAGTCTGGCATGCCGCAAGATACTCAAGGTATTGGACCGATGGATGTATCTCCCTCGGATGGGTCCGGAGCCGCTGAGCAGGCACCGGCTTCTGAGGGTGTATTCAGACCTCAACATTTTTATATCAAACCGAAAGCTGCAAAACCAAAGGCAAAGACACCTTCTAAAACTAAAAAAATGACACCTGAGCCACGTGCACAGGCCTCTATGCCTAAAAGACAGATGATCAAAATGGCTGAAGACCTTATTACCTTGATCAGGAGTACCCATCCTCCTCCAGATAAGAGGCCTAGGCAAGACACTGACTGAATCTTCAGATCAGGTTTCTATTTCTTCTGATTCCTCTTCTGATCAGGAATTATCTTTACCTCCCTATGAGGATTCTGGTGCTGAGGAGTCTATTCCATCTGCATCTCCTCCTGAGGAGTATTAATTTGGAGAAACCTTGCATACTTTGAGGGAGCATTTTCACTGGGAGAGTCAAGACTTCTTAGAATCAAAAAAGAGGCTCAGGGATTTCCTTCTCCCTCAGCACAAGCCTTTAGCCATTCCCCCTGTGTTAGACATTGTGGATGATGTGTTTTCAGAGTCAAGCCTGACCCCTGACTATTTACCTCCGGCTCCCAGTAAGCCTGACAGGTATTTACAGGGTCCCTGACTATCATAAATATTTATTTAGAAACCCTGCTTCTGATCCTGAAACTATTTCACAGGGTCCAAAGGGAGTTAAGGCCTCAACAGCAAAAAACCCTACCCCCTCCGACAGAGATTCAAGGGCACTTGACAGATGGGGAAAAAAAGGTTTATACATCTGCAATCTTGGCAATCAGGGCCTTAAACTGTCAATTTCATATGCTTAAGTACCAACAACATGTTATGGGATTGCTGAAAAAGAAAATGATGATTTCAGAATGTGCAGAAAATAAGAAATTGCAGGAATTATTGCATGCAGCTGAACAAGTTGGAAAGCATACTTTGCAATGTGGTTTTGATTCTTTAGAGGCCTCCTGCAGGGCCGCAGTTACTGGATCTGAGATTAGGAGGCATGCCTGGTTAAAGGAACACAATTTGCCTGATCATGTTAAAGCTAAATTGCTAGATGCACCTTTACAGCATGATTCTGTGTTTGGTATTAAGGCAGAAGAGGTTTTAAAGAAAATGGAAGGCAAAGCTAAGTCTATGCAAACTGTTAAAGATTTCTTACAAGTGCAGCCACCTAGATTCAGTAGACACTGGCCTACAATAAATTGGTCCTTTAATGTGTCAGACAGAGCTCAAAGGGGCAAATCCAGATGCCCTAAGGGTTCCAGGTACCAGGCTCAAGGCTCATGCAGGTCAAAGCAATGGGGTGCATCCACCTCCAAATCTGGAGGAGATAAAGCGCAAACCTACAGAAAGCAATCCCAATGACTTCCCTCTGCTTACACCAAGCACTTATCTTTTGGCAGCACCCATAGGGGGAAATTAGCACTTTTTGCTCAAAATTGGCAGTTAATAACCCAGGACAAATGGATACTAAACATCGTATCACAGGGATACAGATTCCTTTTCCACACTCTGCCAGTGACAAATGGTTGGCCAGATCTGCCAAAAAACCAATGGGCAGAGGCACAGAAACAGGTTACGTCCCTCATGGATATGGAGGCCATTCAGACAGTACCAGAGCAGGAAAAAGGACAGGGTTTTTACTCAAGACTGTTCTTGGTACCCAGAAAGGACAAGGCCTGGCGGCCAGTACTGGATTTATCGATTTTGAACACATACCTGGACATTCCAAAATTCAAAATGCTCACTTTGCAACAACTTCTGCCCATGTTGGGCAAGAATGCTTGGCTGGTGACTTTAGACCTAAAAGAGGCATACCTGCATGTCCCAATAAGACAATAGTGCAGAAGATACCTCAGATTCAAGGCTGGCTTAATGCATTACCAATTCTCTGCACTGCCCTTTGGCTTATCTACTGTGCCCAGGGTCTTTACAAAGTGCCTGGCACCAGTAATTGCATTTTGCAGACAAAGAAGTATTCAAATATATCCTTACTTGGACGACTGTCTCATTCAAGCAGAGAACAAGGACACACTCCTACGACACCTGGCGTTTGTGAAAAGGCTTCTAACATGCCTAGGGTACACAGTGAACGAAAAGAAATCACAACTGGTACCCACTCAAAAGATAACATTCCTGGGTGCAAGCTTGAATACAACTGCCCAGATGGCTTACCTCACGCCAGACAAAGGCAACTGACTACTTACTTAAAACTGATGGCAACAAAACCCCAGTGTTCTCAAGACAAATTCTGCAGGCTCTGGGCTTCATGGCATCCTGCATCCTATTAATTCCATATGCAAGACAGCATATGAGGAAACTTCAATGGTACCTACAAAGTTTGAGTCAACATTCACACTGTCTAGAAACAATGATTCCTCTCATCCCCTGCCTGCAACAGGAGTTTTTATGGTGGGCAAAGGCCTGTCACCAAAACATGGGACGGCCCTTCACTCTACTCCCTCCCAGCCAAACCTTAACAGACGCATCAAATTATGCGTCGGGGGCCCACATGGCAGGAAGATACATTCAGTACATATGGGCACCAAATCAAATGCATCTACATATCAACCATAAAGAGATGCTAGCTGTTCAAAATGCCCTAACAGCCTTCAAGGACTTACTTCATCCAGGGCAACTACTGATAAAGATGGACAACACCACAGTCATGTGGTATATAAACAAGCAAGAGGGCACACACTTGTACCCCCTTTGCAGATTAGCCATGGCACTGTGGAACACAGCTTTGACCTACCAAATAAATCTTCAAGCTCAGTTCCTGCCAGGAAACCAAAACACTCTGGCAAACGATTTAAGCAGAAACCTTATGGATCCTCATGAGTGGAAACTAAATCCACAAGTTTTCAGCATGATAGCAGAGAAATGGGGGAGCCCAGACATAGACCTCTTTGCCTCCCCTCAAAATTATCAACTGAAAAGATTCTGCACAAGGACTTATCACAGACAAGCATGGAAAGTGGACGCCTTATCCTTCAGTTGGAAAAAACTATCAGTTTACGCCTTCCCTCGTCTGTCTCTTCTACCCAAGGTCCTCCTAAAAGTCAGATAAGAGAAGCCAAAGATGATATTAATTGGCTCGGACTGGCCCCACCAATACTGGTACCCAAGCCTAAGGAACTTGTCTCAATACCCAGCTTGAACCTTGCCTCAAAAACCACAACTACTGTCCCAGCAAAACAATCCGATCCTGCACAATCAACTACAGACTCTGAACCTGGCAGCATGGCTAATCCTGTAATCATACAGACGACACCTCTCAGTAAAGCTGTGATGGATGTCATTTTGGAAGCCAGAAGGCCTAGTACTAGAAAATCTTATGCTGAAAAATGGAAGAGATTCTGTGCTTGGAATCAAGCACAAGGAACTGATACAGCAGAACCGCAAATTCCTCAGATATTACAATACTTAACTGAGATGCTTGACAAAGGCCTATCTTTTTCATCAATCAAAATCCATGCCTCTGCCATTTCGGCTCATTATAATACAGAGCCACCAATCTTTTCTCATCCTTTTCTGAAGCAGTATCTTAGAGGAGCCAAAAATTAAAGGCCTCCTAGAAGATCACCATTACCTGCAATGGACCTCAATTATGTGATGGAAAAGCTCACCCTGCCTCCATTTGAACCAGCTGCTACCGCTGTTATAAAGTTCTTATGGAAGACAGCTCTGCTGCTAGCAATTACTTCATCAAGAAAAGTTTCAGAGCTACAGGCCCTCATGGCTGTAGAGCCTTTTATCATATTTTACCCAGACAGGGTGTCTTTGAGGACAAATCCTACTTTTATGCCTAAGGTTGTTTCCAGTGTGGCTCTTAACCAATCAATTCATCTGCCAACTTTTTATCCAAGTCCGCAGAACAAATGGGGAGAGAGTTCTGCATGCCTTGGACGTACACAGACAGCTAAGATTCTACTTGAGCAGGACTAAAGCTGTAAGAAAAACTGAGCAATTACTAGTGTCATATGCTGCAGGATCAGAAGGAAAGGCAATTTCAAAGCAGACAATTTCAAAGCAGACAATTTCAAAGTGGATAAGCCATTGCATCCGTTTCTGCTACTTACACCATGGCAAACCTGTGCCCAAGGGCATTAGGTCTCACTCCACCAGGGCTGCATCTACTTCAGCCTTTCTCAGAGGAGTACCAACAAGAACATTCTAGAGGCTGCTACTTGTAGTTCTGTTCACACCTTTACAAAGCATTACCATTTGCCTCTCTAATCTAAGTCCAGGACAGGCTTTGCCACTGCAGTGCTGCAGAGCCTTATAGCCTCACCTAATGCTGTTTAGCTCCAGCCTCCCAACCATAGCTTTGGGATTCTACCCAAATGTAATGACTGCAACAGTGAAACACGAGGAACATAGTACAGTTGTGTACACTTACCATAAATGTAGATGTTCGAGTGTATTCACTGTTGCAGTCCAGGTTACCCTCCCACCATCCCCGTCATTCTACAGTTTCTTTCCTTCTGTATCTTCTACAACCTATGTGGTGTATTTGCATGTAGATGAAGGTGAAGTTTATATTGATGCATGTGTATCTCTCTCTCTATATATATATATATATATATATATATATATATATATATATATATATATATATAATATTGCTACCTTTTTGGGGGCGCCTGACGTCGGGGGCAAGAAAAAGTAAAGAAAATGGCATCGGCTGCATGTTTTATACCCCTGACGTCATGGAAGAGAAGACAGCAACCGACGCAGGACCCAAGACTTTGGAATTCAGGCCAACTGAGGGCAACCTGCCAGCAGATTACCCAAATGTAATGACTGCACCAGTGAATACACTCGAACATCTACATTTATGGTAAGTGTACACAACTGTACTTTCTGACATCTTTCTGTTTTTTCTTGTCCAGCATATTCCAGAAACCTGTTGTACCAGTTTCATGCACTTGAGTGTGAAGTTAAAATATCCAGCTGTTGTAGCTCTGTGCAAGTAGAAGGCCCCAGGTACTCTGCAAACTTCAAGGCATCCGACCAGCAACCTGTAGATGTCGACTGTTTAATTTCTAGCAACCTCTGTCTACTATAGGTTATTGTGCCTTCAACTGGAAGTGCAGAAATTGATTTTATTCGAGATTTTCTGTGCGAAAGAAGAGAAAATATGCATAGCTCTAGAATGAGCAGACACAGCTGCAGCCACAGAGGGCACTGCCTTTTTTTTTTTCCCCAATCTGCCCACCCATCACCTCTGACAGTGCATCCCACACAGAATCCTTAAAGTCCGCCAATTCACCGCACTCCCAGAAAATATGTTCCCAATTACCTCTTTCTTCCACATCAAATCTCTAACATTGCTGTCTGAGGAAAGATTCTCTGGAGTATACTTGGGGTATAGAAATATCTAACATATGTAAATGTTTCCAGGAAAAAATCCTAAATCTTCTAGATTTTGTTGCATATTTGGGAGACATACATATATATCCCCCCCGTTGTTTCTCTGTGAATTGCTTATCCAGTTTCTCTTCCCAATATTTTCTAGCCTCCTGTGATTGATTCTTATAGTTAGGCAGTATTTTATATGCTTTACTAATTATTCCTTTTTAATGGCAGCTTATGTTCCAGATTCTAGTTAAAACTCTACCAGTGCTGGTCTTTCATTTAGGACCCCCCTATTGACAGTGTCTGACCTCTAGTCCAAATAAATTCTTGGCGTCTTCCCTTTGTCATCTTTCCCTGTCTAGTTATTTGCTCTCAATACCTTGGTTCCTTTGCCAGTTTTCTCCAATAAATTTCAGCCCCTCTTACCTGTTGTCTATATTCATAATTGCAGTAATTCCTATTGGCAGAATTTCCTTTCTCCAATCCTTTGTTGGCTTAGTTCTTAGAATACGTTCTGCTACCTTATGGATACAGTATTCTGCATGGCTATTCTACACACAGTTGTTGTCAATAACAAAACCATATGAAATATCTGTTGGCTGAAGTTTGTCAAATCAAACAGTTATGCTAAAGAATATCTGTTAGATAATTTGTTGAATAGTGCTTCTGCTGAATATATTGGAATAAATAGCCCTATGGTGAATAGTATATTTGATTTATCCAAAGTCCAAAAATCTATATCTGCCACTAAGGTAAATATTTGTTGTGCTGAAAGCAAAACTGAAGTAATAGTTAACTCTGTGTTCAGTAAATATAGCCATCACTGAGATTTCATATTTTATTAAATATTCTTTTGATTTGTTGTATAAACTTCAGTTATTGTTTCTTATATTGATTTCTCATTCATAATTAATATTTATATTCTGTTAAGGATGTTCTTTTTTCTAAAACTGTCAGTAATAACTTTTCCTTGATGGGCTGGATGTTGTGCAGTCATATAATTTTGCATGCTTTGAGAATAAGGGAAGGGGTAGCAGTGGGTGCTACAGTGACACCAAGTTATCCTAATTTCTTCATGTCCATTTGAGTAAAGTGTACATTTTTTACTTAACCTTTTATGTCTGATATTAAACTTTTACAAACATTTACTTGACTGTACCATTTTGTCTGGTGGGGAAGTGAAAATTTAAATTCTTTTATCTTGATCATTCTGAATTTGTAAATTTACTTTAGGTGTAATATGGACAGGATTGATTATTAAGATTTGATGCTTAGAAGGTAGATTGTTAATGAGCATTAAAAAAGTAATAATTTTGTTTGTACCAGTATCCCCCCATCTTCGATGAAAGACAATGTTATAAATAGGCAAGTTATTAAAAACAGCAGATGAACAGTACAAGACAGTGTATTCTGGTCAGAGAATGCATTTCTACCTAATAAAGTATTGCATAGAGGCTATGCATATAATTCTATTTATTTGCAAATTGCTGAAGTTAAAAAAAACGAATGGGTTCTAAATGTAAACCGTCTGCTGTTAGAAGTTGTGAATGTAGGGTCAGGAGTGATATATTTTATTTGATACAGCTGCCTTTAATAGCACAGATGATTATTTTTATGGTTATACCTTTTTTGGTTGATGTTGATACCATTTAAAGTATTGACACCAATTAGAAAATCTTTATTAGACAGGTTTAAGTAGGGTTTTGAAAGAAAAAAACATGACTTATAAGAGAAATAAGAACTTTTCTTTTTAAGGTTAAGAAATGCAATGAAATGAGAACTGTATGTGTAAATGTGCAACTTTTG
Organism: Protopterus annectens; assembly: GCF_019279795.1. Classification (NCBI taxonomy): domain Eukaryota; kingdom Metazoa; phylum Chordata; order Ceratodontiformes; family Protopteridae; genus Protopterus; species Protopterus annectens. The sequence goes on along the minus strand of NC_056745.1, from coordinate 1,301,038,718 downwards.
CACAATGTTCCTATATTAATACTTCAAATGGAAAATGTTATCAACAACAAAACCATGTTATGTACCTGGTTATTTCAACTGTTTGTCAATGACAGTGGTTTATGCTGCAGTTTGTTCATGTTGTTCAGTTTATTATATAGGCAGGGCTTCTGGGTGTTTGAAAGCAGAGTATATTGATATGTTAGAGGTATTTCTGTAGATGTGAATAATAATACCTTATTTTGAGACTTGTTAAAGTTGGTTCTACTGAAAGCAGTTATTTTTAGTTTCTGTATTTGGTAATGTTGCAAAATCAAGAGGTGATAACATTGAGGATACGTTGAATACTGTGGACTATAACTGACAGGTTAAGTTCAATGTTTGTACTTTCTCTGGTATCAATGGTTTTATAAATTTAAAGGTTGTTCGTATAAGGTTTTAAAGGATCGTTGAAGGTTTTAAATTTTTCAGTTTTAGTCACGTGACTTCAGTTATATTTAAATATGGAATTCATTATTCGTCTCACACTGATGAGCACTGTGTATTTTTATTTTATTAAAATGTTTTACCTTGACTACTGCTCTGTGTTTTTTAATAATTGCATTATTTAACATCATATGGTAAGTGGAAACACTGTTGCATACATTTTCAATTAAATTTGCTGCACCTGTAGCATGATTTAGCCTGCTCTGTAGGTAACAGACGGTGGAGTTGCATCTTTTGTTGTGGCAAAAGCTAAAATGAAGTCACAACCCTTGCACTGCCTGTAGCCATGCCTCCATTCCAGCCCTTTCTCTGTGCTCTTCATCCACAAGTACATCCACTTTGTGATGTACCTTTGTGCATCAGTGGGAGGTAGAACATCTTCCTCTCTTTTCTTGTGTCTTCCAGCCACTGACTTGACCACATTGCTTTAGCAATACATTTTTAAGAAAAAGTCAGTCCGAGGTGCATTTTTACAAACTCCTGCTTTTTGCTTTGCTACACAGAATACAAAAGTTTGCGCGCAGTTTTCTGGACTACCAGACAATAGTTCTCATTTCCAGGTAGTCTGGAGAAAAGGAAACACAAAACATCCTAACCTTGTATGTAGATAACGGATTGCGTTGTCACAGTCTCATTAATTTGTGCATACTTAGATACTCGTATGGCATCACTTAATAGCATATCTTAATTTTATTCTATTTGTTAGCATGTCAAGATTTTCATCCCTCTTCCTCTGTTCTAAAACTACCTTTGACATAAGAATATTTTTAAAATGAAAAGTCAAATGTTCTTGTACTTTAAAATTGAAAAAAATTAGCCTTGACATTTTGCACTGACATCAGTCAGTCTGTGCTCCGGGCTACATACCATTAAAGAAATCTGCTGCATTTGCAAATTTCTTTACAGTATTCATGTACTGAGTAGTAGAATTCTTGTGTGCTGCCTTGCCCCAAGGTTCTTGTACCAGGTGATGTCCAGTCCACGTGTGTTTGCATTTTATTGTTAATTGTTAAATGTATACTTTTACAGATACAGACTAGTAGTTACCATAATAGATGGGTCAAAATAATAGAACTGAAAGATTGCCTGCCATGAAAATAACCCTTTCCATACCCTAAGGTTGCTTACTGTGTATAATTTGTATGGTCAGCTATTTTGCATTTACACAAATGTTATGTTTTTTTTTATGGGACAGTACTGCTGTTACATGTACAGTAGCATCCAGTGCTTAGTGTAGTTTTTTTTATTTCTTAGTGATCCATAACATGGCTGCAGTTTGTATTTTTTTTTTCTCAGTAGATTAGTCGGGGAATCAAACCAGACATCTCCTTTTGTCAGTGTTCACTATTAATCATTTTTATTGTCCGTTGTGCCTATACAAAATGGAAGAGAATGATAGAACACACAGTAGTTGTATAACATAATTATCTCTAGTGGTTGGGTGTATCTTTTTTTTTTTTTCTGCAGGGATTACTGCACTGCTCACTGCTGAATTCCACATGCACAGGTGTGAATTCCACTAGCCCTACAACTTTTCTTTTAACCACTTGTTAACGAAGTTGGTACATTTGTCCAGAGAGCCTTTTCTGGCACAGCCTAACCCATGGGCAAAGGCGTACAAAAACATTTAGTTGTTAAAAAAAAAAAAAAACACACGCACAGTAATATTTGGAAAGATCACAGCAAATTGAATTCACCAATGTTAGGTGACTACACTCTACACAGTTTTACAAGAAATCATTGCCAATAAACCATTTCAAAAAGGTCTCTGTGCCCAAGTGAATTTGATCAAGCTGTGCCTGTATAGAGCACTCTGTGTGTACACAGCCCCCAACCACTCATACTTCCAGCAGCATTATTACTTAGTATTGACAAGGCACTCTGCTGGGCAAGGGCCTCAGAACAAATCCTCCCCTTTTGCAGGTGCACTTGGCACTGACTGCCGTAGATTGTTTTCACCCCATCACCACCACCACCACCACACACATGCATATACATACATTATGTCCTTGTTAAAAGTATTTGTCAAACTTCTGGGCATGTAAACTAGGAAGAGCTGTTATCCAGGTAGCACACACAGCATTTCCAAACATACTTTTGTAGCCTGCAGGATCATCTCTTAATGAAAAAAGCCTCTCAGCACCCCATTTGTTGTAAATGAGAACATTTTTATTCAGGTTTTGCCTGTGATGACCAACCACTACAGTGAGAGAAAAGGGCTAATGCATTCTCAGGCTGTTTACCATAGTGTTTGGTTGATGCTGGGGCTGATTTTTGATGAGGTGGTGAAGAGGGGGACCATACCTCTCAATGGTACAGATTTGAGCAGAATGTCCAGATTTTTGCCTCATATTTTTGGTCTGTTTTTCATAAAATTGTAGTTTTCTGGCAAATTAGTAGCACATCATTAAAGACTGAAGTTAGAAAATAGTGCCAGGTATTTGAGTTTGACTTCATACCCTTCAGAAAATTCATCCTAATATAAAATCTGTTATTTTATCAAATGTCTAAGTTTGTAAAAGCAGTATTTAAAAATTGTCCTTTTTTGGGCCTTTGTCCCACTTTTATTTATGGCTTTGTGCAGATTTCTTGCTTTAAGAAGTTTAGAGGTATAACAGGGTCTTAAAATTCTATAAACATATTTTGCATGCTGTTAGTGAACAGCTAGGACAGTATTTTAATTGGAGAACACCAAGCACTGTTTTTACTTTACTTAGCAGTCAGGATACTTGTATCATTAGAAGGTGGACAGTAGCAGCACTGAAGATAGAGGGAAGTAAACTGGCTGCACTCAAATTTTCTTAGTGGACCATCAAAAGATGGCCGTCATTACTGTGCCCTACCAGTCAAAATGTCAGCTGTTCAAATGATAAAGAAATAAAATTAGTGAAAACACAAGTTTAAACCCACAAAAGTATAAAACCTTTTTTATTTTTGCTGGGGGGGGGGGGGGTAGTGTCCCCACACTCCACTATATAATTATTTTAATTGCGGTCACACATCCTCAGAGAAAAGGCCATGTTCCTTTCTAAGATGTTGTAACCTGTAAGCTACAAACCCTGTCTAAGAGTTTTCAATTTCAACTTTTGTGTTTTGCCAGCTATTTTTTTGGTATGTAAAAATCTTTACAAACACCCTTTCTTTATATGCTTTGCTGAGTTGTATTCTCACAGACCCCAGGGTGCTGATGTCGGTTTCTAGTTGGTGACTTGCTGTGTGGAAGCAAAAGCAGGCTGAGTCAATTGCTTTTAAGTAAGGTTATCTGTTGTCTGACAGAAACTGCTGTATAAAGACTGTCCAGCTCTCTCTCTTCCAAGTTTGTAAGTGTGCCTTCTGCCTTTTTTGTGGTTACGCTTATGGTACACGTCAGTATAAAGTGTGCTGTCATTTGAGATGTTCAGAGGATAAAACTGTACTAGTCACAGACTTGAAATTAACAGCATTATCCTGACTTCAGGCAGAGGAACAAGATGAATTAATTCACACTCACTCTGCTTAGAATTAGAATATTAGAATACAGTACATGTCTCAAAGCTTAGTAAAGCTTACAGTTTAGGGCCAGAACGTTTTAGGATAATGTTGATATTCTACAACCTCCAACATTTTCTTTACTCCTTAGCGTAGTACTGGGTTCATGCTAGAGGTAATGCACCACGAGGCTGATTTTAGCAAAGAAAGTAAATGCCTATATTTATCATAATAAGTGGATAGCGACTTCTCTTCAGCTGAATATGAAGATTTGTTGACCTGAGCAGAAGATATTGACTGAGGGGGAAGCAAGGGTCAATATTTACCTCAATGGGCAATAATAAATCTTGTTATTGATTGAGAAAAAAACTAGATGCCAATACATTTATTGCAATAAATATTTTAGGAAATGTCTAGCTTAGAATCGGGGTTAATAAAAAGATTTTTGTGGTTACCTTTCACATTAATGCAAAACTGACTTAAAAGGTTTAATGGATATTTTTAAAAGTAAACAGAACTGTTTATGTAAGACTCTTCATGATGCATTTTTGAAAGGATCCTCATTGCCTTTCATTCTAGGGCTGATTTTATCACTTAACAGTAGCATTGCCAACTTTTTATCAATCATTTTCATTACTGGAGGGCTTAGACCATTTTTACTTATTTTTTGGCCAAATCAGCACTTAAAATTTGTCGTTCCTTTTAGTTTACTATTGCTGAGATAAGTGATTGTGTACAAGGACGTTGGGAAGTATACTGAGTGTATGCACATCAGTACAGTTTTTCAAAGGGGGGAGTAGCAGACAGGCACTAGGAACCAGGGAGAAACCCAACCCAAACTGAAAAGAAAAAGTCTTGTATTGCATGAAAATGCCTTGAACAAGACTGTATCAGAAAGCCATTTGCAGCTTATCAAAAGTTTGAATGCTTTTCTTTTATTTAACCCTGGCAGTTTGAAAGGCATTAATTGACCAATTAACTCTGTCTATAAAGTGGTGGAAAGCCGCAAGATATCAGACCGACTGACCTGGTTCTGTGATGTGGCTTTCCCTTAATCCTTTAGCTGGTACTGCTTCTGTAGTTGGTGGAGCGGTCTCAGTGATGACCTCAGCAGAAGGAGTTGCTTGGGGGGGGGGGGTAACTAAGGCTATTTATCTGCAGACTCGGAACTTCTACAGACGTATTAAACTCTAGCAAATACTTTTTACAGAAACAGGATATTATGTACTGTTGTGTAATGTGTGGTGGGGTTGACCTGCTCCTATTTATTTATTTTTTTTTTTGGAAAACTGCCCTGTAAGATTTAGGGCAGGGTAAGTTAAGCAATGCACTGTGCAACTCTGAAAGCATTTAAAAACTTGAAAGTTGCAGAGAATTTGTTTTATATATATAAACTTGAAAGTTGCAGAGAATTTTTTTTTATACAAATTGGCAAGTGCTATGCGTGTGTAATGTACGCATTACCTTCAGTTATTCCATTAAACTGTAAAGCCAAGACAGCAGTAATACTTTAGGGTGTGTGTATGTTTTCATGTGTATAAAAATGTGTGCGCGCATGTGCATCTTTGTGATAGAGCTGGCTTGTAAGGGGCAGTGTAAGCTTGTGTGTTAATCTGTGAAAAAAGTCATACCAGTAGATCTGAAGTAGGATATTCATTTGTCTGCAACCTGTGGGTTATGGATCCGATATCGGATCCGAACCGGCATGGTTTTCCAGCTATGGATCCAAGCTCTCAGCTCCTCCCCTCACCCATAATGCCCTGCTCTACCCTCATGACCTCAGATCTCGTTTGCCGCGCTGGTGACTGGATTGGTATTCATAGCTCTCAGCTAAGTGCTAGTTTCTTTACTGTTAATTCAGAAAATTTAAAGTTTTTTGTGCATTTTTGTGTGAAAGTTTAGGTTTCCCTCTTTGATAGTTTTATTTAGAGTTAAATTAAGTATTTTTTTCCCTCCCCTCGCTGTTGGCGTAGAGTGTGTGTGTTGGGCCTGTGTGTCTGTATTAGTTTAGTTACTTTATTTTAGTAGCTTTATAGATTTGGATGGCTGATCAGCCCAAATCTGTTTTTTCTAAATGCTCCGAGTGTGGCCATAAGCTCTCCCCGGCTGATGGCCACACTCGGTGTGTTAAGTGCCTGGGGGTTGAACACCTCACATCTGGATGCTCCATTTGTGCAGGGTTCAACCCCAGGGCACTGAGGGAGCGGAGGTCCAAGCTGGTCTTGGCGGGTCTTTTACCGCCAGACTCGGCTCCGGCCTCCGCTCCTTCGGGAGCAACCGTGGTTCCAGTTATTCCCTCCGTGGCACCCTCTCCTGCTCCTGGGACTCAACCTCCCGCTTCTGGAGAGGAGAGGGATGCTAGGAAAAGGACCGGAGGGAGAAGCACAGCGGCGGGCCGAGACCTCTGTTTCGTCCCCGCTAGCCAAGCGGGCTTCTCCCCCTGCTCCGATGTCGGCTCGGTCTCCTCCTTCTCGGCTCCGGTCCCCTGTGTGCTTTTCACCGGGTCCTGAGGAGGAGGAGACCCGATCTCCGTCGAGGCTATCGAGGAGGCACTCCAGGCCTACCTCGGTAGCCTCGTCGAGATCTACATATAGCCTTTCTGATGCTGATCTGGACCGGATGATGAGAAGATTCATCCAGGCCCAGATGCAGATGGGAGTGCTCTTGCCTCCCCCCCCTCTGGGGGGGAGCTCAACACCCTTTTTTAAGCCTATTGCTCCTTCTCCACCCGCTATTCGGGTTCGAGCAGCTGGAGCCGAGCAGCCGAGCGGGGTGGGTCGGCGCCGATAGTACTGGGTACTTCGGATCCGACCCTGCCCTCGAGTGCGTCGGATCCGACCTCTCGGAACCTGGATCCGAGCCTCGGATCCGGGGGGATCAGTGCTCCTTCGGCGCCGTCTGTGTCGGAGCGCACTGTCCCTTTGGATCCGAGCGCTTCGGCGCTGGCTCCGGTCCACTCTTCGGATCCGAGGGGGAGCCGATTGTCGGATCCTTTGGTCGAGGTCGGCTCCCCTTCGGCTTTGATGTAGTGGAGAGGGCTCTGTTGAGGGTCTCCGGACCCCGGCACTTGTTCCGGCTCCGTCCCGCTCCCTCTGCACTGGGCCAGGCTTCCACCATCCGGCCCCTGGGACAGCCCGCTTGTGCCCCAAGTTGCTCCTATGGAACAAATTGCTGCTGTGAGGACTCCTCTGACAGCCCCCAGAGGATGTCCCACGCAAGCATACGATGCAAAAGGAGGCACATTGACTCTGAGTCTCTCACAGAAGACACGGACTTGGAGGAAGGGGAAGGCTCCCCACGGTCACCCCGAGGATGTCTCATTTGGAGACATCATGGAAATGCTCCGTATAAGGGGGGGGGTGGTCTGCCCCCAAGTCTTCCTCGGACGAGTCCGTGTTCTTGGAGGCATTTGAAGCGGGCCGTCTACCTCTTGGGTGTCCCCTGCCGACCCCCTGGTGGACCTTATTACCACCAGGGCGTGGAAGGAACCGGACACCGTGGAGCCAATTCCCAAGAGACCAGATAGGATCCTTAGTCCGCCATCCGGCCGGCCCATTGGAGTAGGCCTCGGTAGATGCCATGTTGACGGCGGCGGCCACCAAGAGGAACTGGCTCAGGAGAGTCCTCAGTCCACCCCCGAGCAAGGAGTCTCGGATGATGGACCGCTTGGGGAAGCGGATGTTTAGTTCAGCGACCTTCTCGGTAAGGGCGCTGAACTATTTGGCACATGTCATTAGGATGCAGCGAGATCTTATAAAAGAATACGCTGCATCCCCCCCAGAGTCCATTTCGGAGGAGGACAGGGTTCTGCACTCCACCCATATGGCCACTCTAGGTCAGTTACTAATACTTCGCGGCTACTCTCCCATGCAACGGAAGGCGCCGCTAGAGCTGCGGGGACAGGACTGGTCACTAGACGTCAGGCCTGGCTCCGTCACTGCGATTTTTCTGAGCCCTTCAAAGCGCGTTTGAACGCCCCTTTGATGGTTCTGCTCTGTTTGGCAAAACCGTTCGTGACGTTGACCCAGAGCAAAAAGGACGGGAAGGCGCTGTCTGCCGTCGGAATCCGCTTCTCTGCACCCCAGAGGCCCTACTCTAGGAACCAAAAGGGTCAGAAGAAGATGTGGTTCCGAAGTCGCAGCAGTCCCAGCCTGCTCCGGACAACCAGTCCTTCCGTGGCAGAGGAGGACAGGGAGGACGCCGCCCTAGAGGCAGAGGGGCTCCCAGAAACTTCGGGTCCAGGGAACCTTTCTCTGAACGGCCCGCGCAGCAACCCTGAGGGGTTGCCCGACTGCTCCACTCTGGAGGCAGTCGGGGCACCTAGCGGCATGGGAGTCCATAACATCGGACCGCTGGGTTCTCCAAATCATATCCAGAGGATATCGCATCCCTTTCCTTTACCTTCCAAAGTTGAAGTCCCTCCCAGACGTCCCACCCGGTCAACGGGAGGCCGCTTTGGCAGAAATTGGCCATCTGCTAAAGAAAAGAGCCATCCAGCCCGTCCCCCCAGACCAGATCTGATCAGGGTTCTACTCCAGATTCTTTTTAGTGCCAAAGAAGACGGGGGAACTAAGACCAATCCTAGACCTCTCTCTTGAATCTGGCAGTCCCCAAAGAAAATTCCGAATGGTCACTCTGCAATCTATTCTCCCTTCTGGGAGAAAATCACTGGATGTGCTCGATAGACCTCAAGGACGCGTACTACCACATCCTGATGGACAGGCGCCCAGGAGGTTTCTCCGCCTCGCTGGGAACCAGTCACTACCAGTTCGGGTCCTTCCCTTTGGTCTCACCACAGCCCCCAGGGTGTTCACCAAAGTATTAGCAGTGGTAGCGGCCCACCTGAGGCTTCAGGGGGTGCAGGTCTTTCCCTACCTGGACGACTGGCTCCTTACCGCCAACAAGGCATCTACTTCTATTGGCGCGAGACTCCTTTCTCCTTCTTGCTCCTTTCTGGGCATCACAATAAATACAAAGAAATCCAACCTGGCCCACACAGCTCTTAGATTTTATAGGGCCAGGCTAGACACAAGGGGTTTACGAGCCTTCCTCACTGCGGACAGAGTTCAAAATCTGCAGCTCCAGGTGCGGGCCATTCTCCATTCAAGTTCTGTTCAAGTGAGTTGGTCCTGAGGGCTCTAGGGTCCATGGCATCGGCTATAGCACTTCTTCCTCTTGCCAGGCTCAATATGCATTCTACAGTGGACGCCTAGTACAGTGGTCATACCTTGCTCTCCCATGCATCATCCCATTGCGATCAGCAAGGCTTGCAAGCGGTCCCTCTTGTGGTGGCTTCACTCCCGGATCTCCACAGGGCCGCCCATTTTGTGCTTCTCCCCTCTCGCCACGGTGACCACGGACGCCTCCCGCCTCGGGTGGGGGCACTTTATGGCCGGACCGTCAAGGCACGTGGACGATTCAGAGACCTTACTGCATATCAATGTTCTAGAGATGAGAGCAGTGCTCTTAGCGTTGCTAGCACTTCAGGACTTTCTTCCCTTGGGAACAATTGCGATTCAATCGGACAACATGTCTGTGGTCTGGTACATCAACAAGCAAGGGGAACAAGGTCTTACCTCTTTGTCGAGAAGCCATGAGAGTTTGGGAATGGGCAATTCCACCAACCGCTTTGTAATAGCAACGACATTCCGGTCGGTCCAACATCCTAGCGGACAAGCTCAGTCGCACCATTCTGACGCCTTACGAGTGGTCTCTCAATTGTCGAGTAGCGAACGCATATTCGCACGGTGGGGAACCCTTCATGCGATCTTTTGCCTCTCCCTCAAACACCAAGTGCGACAGTTTTTCGCTTGATACCTCCTCCCGGAGGTTCCCCAAGAGACGCTCTGGTGCATGCTTGTACCCGGTCTTCTGTATGCTTATCCACCCTTGCCTCTGATGCTCCAAGTTCTTCAGAAAGCCTCTCGGGTGGGTTGCAGAATGATTCTCATTGCTCCGCTTGGCCTCGACAGCTCTGGTTCCTCTTCCTAAGGTCTCACTCGGTGAATCCTCCTTGGATTCTAGATCCCATCCCGGATCTGATATCCCATCCATCCTGCATTCCTCCTCGAATCTGGACAACCTGAAGCTGACCGCTTGGCTGCCCCAGTTCCACTCTTGATCAGGACTCCCGGTATTTCACACCTGTTAAGGCAATTTGGTGGCAGCTCATAAACCATCCACTAGAAAGGTTTACCGCAGCAAGTGGAAACGCTTTAGTGGGCGGAGCGGCAAGGCCTGAATCCCTTCACGGTTCCTCTTCCATTAGTGCTTGACTTTCTAACCACTCTCTTTAACGATGGTGCCAGCAGTTCATAAAATTGTAGTTTTCTGGCAAATTAGTAGCAAATCATTAAAGACTGAAGTTAGAAAATAGTGCCAGGTATTTGAGTTTGACTTCATACCCTTCAGAAAATTCATCCTAATATAAAATCTGTTATTTTATCAAATGTCTAAGTTTGTAAAAGCAGTATTTAAAAATTGTCCTTTTTTGGGCCTTTGTCCCACTTTTATTTATGGCTTTGTGCAGATTTCTTGCTTTAAGAAGTTTAGAGGTATAACAGGGTCTTAAAATTCTATAAACATATTTTGCATGCTGTTAGTGAACAGCTAGGACAGTATTTTAATTGGAGAACACCAAGCACTGTTTTTACTTTACTTAGCAGTCAGGATACTTGTATCATTAGAAGGTGGACAGTAGCAGCACTGAAGATAGAGGGAAGTAAACTGGCTGCACTCAAATTTTCTTAGTGGACCATCAAAAGATGGCCGTCATTACTGTGCCCTACCAGTCAAAATGTCAGCTGTTCAAATGATAAAGAAATAAAATTAGTCAAAACACAAGTTTAAACCCACAAAAGTATAAAACCTTTTTTATTTTTGCTGGGGGGGGGGGGGGGAGTAGTGTCCCCACACTCCACTATATAATTATTTTAATTGCGGTCACACATCCTCAGAGAAAAGGCCATGTTCCTTTCTAAGATGTTGTAACCTGTAAGCTACAAACCCTGTCTAAGAGTTTTCAATTTCAACTTTTGTGTTTTGCCAGCTGTTTTTTTGGTATGTAAAAATCTTTACAAACGCCCTTTCTTTATATGCTTTGCTGAGTTGTATTCTCACAGACCCCAGGGTGCTGATGTCGGTTTCTAGTTGGTGACTTGCTGTGTGGAAGCAAAAGCAGGCTGAGTCAATTGCTTTTAAGTAAGGTTATCTGTTGTCTGACAGAAACTGCTGTATAAAGACTGTCCAGCTCTCTCTCTTCCAAGTTTGTAAGTGTGCCTTTTGCCTTTTTGTGGTTACGTTTATGGTACACGTCAGTATAAAGTGTGCTGTCATTTGAGATGTTCAGAGGATAAAACTGTACTAGTCACAGACTTGAAATTAACAGCATTATCCTGACTTCAGGCAGAGGAACAAGATGAATTAATTCACACTCACTCTGCTTAGAATTAGAATATTAGAATACAGTACATGTCTCAAAGCTTAGTAAAGCTTACAGTTTAGGGCCAGAACGTTTTAGGATAATGTTGATATTCTACAACCTCCAACATTTTCTTTATTCCTTAGCGTAGTACTGGGTTCATGCTAGAGGTAATGCACCACGAGGCTGATTTTAGCAAAGAAAGTAGTAAATGCCTATATTTATCATAATAAGTGGATAGCGACTTCTCTTCAGCTGAATATGAAGATTTGTTGACCTGAGCAGAAGATATTGACTGAGGGGGAAGCAAGGGTCAATATTTACCTCAATGGGCAATAATAAATCTTGTTATTGATTGAGAAAAAAACTAGATGCCAATACATTTATTGCAATAAATATTTTAGGAAATGTCTAGCTTAGAATCGGGGTTAATAAAAAGATTTTTGTGGTTACCTTTCACATTAATGCAAAACTGACTTAAAAGGTTTAATGGATATTTTTAAAAGTAAACAGAACTGTTTATGTAAGACTCTTCATGATGCATTTTTGAAAGGATCCTCATTGCCTTTCATTCTAGGGCTGATTTTATCACTTAACAGTAGCATTGCCAACTTTTTATCAATCATTTTCATTACTGGAGGGCTTAGACCATTTTTACTTATTTTTTGGCCAAATCAGCACTTAAAATTTGTCGTTCCTTTTAGTTTCCTATTGCTGAGATAAGTGATTGTGTACAAGGACGTTGGGAAGTATACTGAGTGTATGCACATCAGTACAGTTTTTCAAAGGGGGGAGTAGCAGACAGGCACTAGGAACCAGGGAGAAACCCAACCCAAACTGAAAAGAAAAAGTCTTGTATTGCATGAAAATGCCTTGAACAAGACTGCATCAGAAAGCCATTTGCAGCTTATCAAAAGTTTGAATGCTTTTCTTTTATTTAACCCTGGCAGTTTGAAAGGCATTAATTGACCAATTAACTCTGTCTATAAAGTGGTGGAAAGCCGCAAGATATCAGACCGACTGACCTGGTTCTGTGATGTGGCTTTCCCTTAATCCTTTAGCTGGTACTGCTTCTGTAGTTGGTGGAGCGGTCTCAGTGATGACCTCAACAGGAGGAGTTGCTTGGGGGGGGGGGGGTAACTAAGGCTATTTATCTGCAGACTCGGAACTTCTACAGACTTATTAAACTCTAGCAAATACTTTTTACAGAAACAGGATATTATGTACTGTTGTGTACTGTGTGGTGGGGTTGACCTGCTCCTATTTATTTATTTTTTTTTTGGAAAACTGCCCTGTAAGATTTAGGGCAGGGTAAGTTAAGTAATGCACTGTGCAACTCTGAAAGCATTTAAAAACTTGAAAGTTTCAGAGAATTTGTTTTATATATATAAACTTGAAAGTTGCAGAGAATTTTTTTTTATACAAATTGGCAAGTGCTATGCGTGTGTAATGTACGCATTACCTTCAGTTATTCCATTAAACTGTAAAGCCAAGACAGCAGTAATACTTTAGGGTGTGTGTATGTTTTCATGTGTATAAAAATGTGTGTGCGCATGTGCATCTTTGTGATAGAGCTGGCTTGTAAGGGGCAGTGTAAGCTTGTGTGTTAATCTGTGAAAAAAGTCATACCAGTAGTTTTATTCGTAGATACGCAATGCATTTTGGGGGTGGGCATATAAAAAATCTGGTTGATGTGGATACTTGGGACAGTTTGGCCATTATTTGTTTAACTGTCATTAATCAAACTTTAGAGGTGTGCACAGAATGCATATATAACTTATCCAAGGGTACAATACTGTCTAGGTGAAACAATTTAGGAAACAATTTAGGATATGTTTCTGAAATTAATATTTTTTCCACTTTACTCTGTGAAACATCAGACATAGGAACAGGTGGCTATCATTTGTGGGTGGTGTGGGTAAGGAGGCATGCTGTGTGTACACAGTTTATAGCATCAAGTTGAATTGTGTTTGTCACTTTTTCACTTTTGTTACAGTTTAACAGCAGGGAGGTGCACAGAAAGTAGCATCCTTTTTGGGATAGGAGAGAAAAAGTATGCTGCTGCAGCAATTTTGTACCTGAAGTTGGTATATATAATTAAGCGGGGTATGTGGGCAAAACTTTTATGTTGGAGGTCTTTTGGTGCAAAATTGTGTGTATGTATGGAGACATATGCATACATGTCTTTGCTCAAGACTGGTATTGGTAAATTTTGCATATTAGTGGCAGTACTAGTCTAGCTGGCCTTGCTGACCATTTTAAGCTTACCCAATTTCCCTTTGTAAGGTGAAAAGCAAACCCTGTACTTCCCATTTGTGAGGTAAACCCCTTAAACATTGTACTACCCCCCTGGAAGATTAACACCAAAGGATTTGGTAAATTTAGCACCGACAATGTGAAGATAAATGTTTCTGCATTTTTTTATGAGATGGTTGTTCCCCACTAATGCACAACCATGGAGTTAGTATATCCAAGTAAAGGAGGTGCTGAAAGTTGTGGAGAACAAGCCTCCACCTGACAAAACCACATGCTTTCTGATTTTCTAGAGATTTTTGAGGCGGGGTAGTGTCACTAATGTGCACTAACTAGTAAGACAGCATTCATATTAGAAGTTGAAATGTCTAGCTGCTGTCGAGTTGATCAGTTTTAAATTAGGTGTAGGTATGCGAGTTGCATAAACTTTACAGTCCTCGCTACACCCTAAATAGGAAGTGTTTCAATGCTAGGATACATATTTGTAGAATAGTACTGTAGGCTGTTCACACAAACATGGTGGAATAGTAGTTCTTGCATGTTATTTGTGAAAGAAAAGTGTTTTTGAATCACTGAGTTAGCAGCCAGTCTTGTTAATGATAGGAGATTTGTATGTGTCTTTTAAAAGGTTAAGCATTTTAGACTACTGTTTGAGTTATTGTTTTTTTGGAACACTAGATAGCAATTTTCTTATGTTGATGATTGGTCCTTTACACAGAACTTTAGTTGGTATAACTTTGTGTTATTCATATGTTAAGGTGTGTGCTTTAAGTGTTGTGGTTATGATGTGTGGAAGTGTTTGAGTTCTCAATGTTGATCTATGTAGGCCATTATTTTTACTGTGTGCAACTCAGTTGTATTTGAAGTACTGATTTCCATTGTTAGCAGTAATGGGATCATTTATGTTATGTGTGGAAGTGTGTGTGTGCGCACAGGGTAAAGTTTTTTTCCCCTGAATGTGTATTCAGAATGTTAGTAGTAGTACATGAGTACAGGTAGTGAGGAGATGAATTGGGGTAAGAAAGAGGAGTTTGTCAGTAGAATCTGACAAAGGAGATGGTCTTAACTCCTATGTAAAAAGGTGATGCATGCAGGTTTAAAACTCTTCGTCCAGATGAGACGTTAAACCTAGGTCCCATCTCTTTGAATTGGTGGTAGCTTAGATGGCTGTAAAACATCCCACAGCATCTATCGATTTCCCCATGCCTTGGCTATATTTCCTCTAGTATACATACACCTCTGCTCTCTCCTGAAAAGAAACCATTAGCCTTGTGGGACTAATCAAGTCAACAAAGGATGGATAGATGTATAGATAGATGTAGAGTGAGTTTGAATAGATGTTAGTGTGAAGTGTAGGAAAAGAGAAACTAAACGAAACAAGGAAGCAGTCAGCTAAAGAGTGAAAAGTGCTTATTGACTTATCTGTTAAAAAAAAAGAAATGGAAGTATTGAGAGCTAGCTGTGAGGGTGAGAAGAACACAGAGGCCTGGGAAGGAAGTGTGATGGTGAAGAAAGGAGTATTAAGTGAGTGTGGTAGAAAGTGCCGGCAATTGGAGGAAGAAAATGGAACCGGAGGCTGCAGATAGCAAGTGCTTAGGTGTTCAAGCAAATACTAGCTAGGTTCAACATAAGCATTGTTAAAGAAATTGAGTAGCAGCTGGAATATGTTATATGGGTTAAATTATGTTCTGTTTGGAAAGTAGTAACATTCTACTAATTAAGTTAAGTAACATTTGAGAGCAATTCTGACTTGCAGCTGAGTTCTTACAGCTGGTGGTATAGTTTCCTAGAATTTGAGGCTTAATATGGAGAAGATGTAGCTGCTGCATTTTTAGTGGTAAAGGTGGTGTGGAGAGGTTAGGCATAATAGGATGAGATCCAAAGATGTAAGTTTTTTCCTTGATTGTGAATCTTTCTGTTAGGTAAGAGAAGGAGTTTTGGTTTACAGTTTAAATCAAGTGAGCCTAGTACTAGACCTGTTCTTTACTTGGATGGGAGCCAGCTCACTTTCTAAAGGAGTGAGCAGTGGTGTTTTGCCTTGGTATTAGTGAGATGGTATATTTTGCTGTCAGGTGTATGTTGTCAGATGATGCTTTTCTTTAAGACAGAAGTGATTACTGGAGAACATATTCAAGTTGGCCAATAATATTACATTTCCCTATGGCTTCCTTACCTGATGGATCATGGAGTTATAAAGTGTAAGATCATCTACACCTGCAAAAAGGTTTGCTGTGTTTTTGCTTTGGTTCTGTGAATGTAAAGTTGGAACTTCGGAATGTATGTGAATAAGGTTGTGGATTTTGGGGAGGTATGCTTTTTGTCAAGAATTATAAATCAGAAACTTATGATATGAGCTTTTCTGGCATTCCAAACAGCATGCATTTTGTTGTATTTCGGCTTTGTAGTCGTTATCTTGAGTTAAGCCATTTGGAAAAGGAAAATGAAAGGAGGTCTTGTTGAAGTTACATGTTAATGTTACGAGGGATTTGATGAAATCTCTAGAAGACCATGTTGTTGGCACAGAGATGCGAGTTCTTGAGGGAGTCTTTTGATATAAATTAAGAAATGTAGGGTGATAGAACAAAGCCCCATGGGACTCCTTTGAGAAGGGAGCTTTGGTTGTGGAGGAAGGAGCTTATTTTTAACTCTGAAATTGTGGTGGGAAAGAAGCATAAAGAACTGTTATGAATTTTGGGTGCTGGTACTGTGAACTTGAATGGCAGTGTGAAAGAGTGGATGGTCAACCATGTCAACCACTTTGGTTATGTGTAAAAATATTGCTACTGTGACTTGCTGTTTGTCTTTACCCACTAGGATGTCATCAGTTATTGTCTAGGTAGCTGTCTTTGTACTCCTTTTGGCCCAGAATCCAAATTGGTTGGGGGTTAGAAGTACATGGTCAGCAATACATTTAGATGGCTGGTCATGGTCTAAAATTTTTCTGGCACTTAACTAAGCACTGGGAGTATTGAACTTGATCTTTAGTCTAAGCAAGTCTGTGGCATGGTTTTGGAATCTGTTCAATAATGGCAGCTTTCTATGTTTTAGGGAAGATAAATGAGCCTTCTGTGTGGAGTCTGCATGTCCTCCCCACGGTTGGGTAGCATTCGAAAGACATGCGTGCGTAAATGGGCGTGCCTTCATTGAAGGTTGGGCGTCGAGCTGGCACCTCGGCATTTTGTAAAAATCTACTACCAATCATTAGCGGACCGGAGTTCCGCTGTGGCGACCCCTTACTGGGAAAAAGCCGAAAGACCAACAACAACAATGAGCCTAGAGTAAACTGAACGAAGTACGTCTGCACCATTCTTTAAGAATTACAGGTGCAAGTTATCACTGAAAATGTCCTGGTTGTTTTCAATGCCAGAAGCAGAACAATACAAAGAACTTGGGAGGGTGTGGGTTTGGTGATGAAGATCGAAAGTGATGGGTAAATTCAGAGTACCAGGACTCATGAGAGTGTGGTCCTTTGGTTATTTGTGTTGCTAGTGAAGACACTCGTCTATTCTCTTCTGTAGAAATGATTTTAAGCGTGCAGTGAGTTCAGCCATTTAGAAAACTTCTACCGAGAATTATGGAGAAAATCTGTTCAAGTAAAATAGGGGATGTTCCCCTGTGCCCTGGGCAAATTTCCCCTAGTCAGTATCAATACCACCTGGGATCTCTCTCCTGTACAGAGCCCACTACCCTAGAGGGACTAACCTAATCAATGATAGATAAATAGATGGACAGATTTAAATTTGGCATCATGGTTAACTGGAAATAACTGTTTACTGAGTATTTATGTTTGAAATTTGGAGTAAACAAAAAAAAATGTTAAATGTTCAGGCAATATCCTGTATTCAATATTTTTGTCACAATGGACATTGGCTGCATTTTTCTGTCACTGGTAATTTTAGATCTGATGTAAATCTTCATTCATTCCTTACTGATAGGACTTCGGTTCTGTCCTTGGAACTGACACGGCCGGTACCAAATTCACAACAGCTAAAAACTCTCAGCTAAGTCCTACCCACAACACCCCTCTCAGTCTCTTCAGATCTCGTTTGCTGCATTCCTCGTCAGACGTGCAAAGCCTTTCTCTCAAGCTAAGTGTAGCTTTTTTGTGGTTCTTTGTAGTTTTATAGAATAATTATCTTCTCTTAGTTTTTTCTTCTAAGGTTATCTCTTTTTCCTGAACCCTGTATTTCCTGACTAAACCCTACCCACTACCTTGGTAGTGCTTTCGTACCATCGTTGGTACTCCTTCTCTGCCTTGGAGGCACTTCCTTTACCTTTTGATATTTCTTAGTACCATTGCTGGTACTCATTTCCTTGCTATCTGTATATAAAAAAAAAAGAAATATGCTGTCCGTCCTTACTATAACTTTTTGCTGCTGTTTTTGGTAGTTATAGTTTATTGTTGGTTTATAGTACTACTGTGTTTTGTCGTCATGTCTGATCAGGCTAAGCTTGGGTTCAAGCATTGTGATAAGTGCGGGCGTAAGATGCCCAACTCAGATGGTCACACCCGGTGTGTTTATTGTTTGGGCGTTGACCACATCAATGTATCTTGTGATATTTGTTCTAGCTTCAGCAATCGTACGTTGGCTGAATGCAAGAACAAGCTTATTCTGAAGGGTGTGATGAAAAGTCCCTTCTCGGAGGCTCTTTCTGGGACACAGGTCTCGCCACCTCCTAAGCATAAGGATGTGAAAAAAATATAGAGATACGGAGTCACTCTGTTCCAACATCTCAGTCCTCGGAATCGAGATGACACCAGGCTCCTCCCGTGCCGTTGGCACAGACAGCTTCAGCACCAGAGTCCCTGTCTTCTTCCTTGGTGCCGACCTTGATTATGACACAGGCTCCTACCACTGTGTCAGCATCAGCACCATCCCCGGCCATGGTGCAGATGTCTTGCATGGCTCCACCTATAATGACACCTGTGGTTCCAAAGACTGAACACCTTGCCAGAACCAGGTACTCTTTCTTATGACCCCTTTTTGGGACAACAGTTCAGTCCATTTATTGAGAGACTAGAATATCCATCTGCAGCTTCCTTCAGATCCACCAGGAGTCTTTCGGAACAAGATGTAATGAGGGTTGTGGACCAGCTTTTGGCAGCTAGAGGATTACCAACCCCGACTAGGTCTTCCCTTCCTCTTGGAATGGAAGCTCTCATGGTTTATTCACTTCTCTATCCTCCTTGACCTCCTCCCAGGTCTCGCAGACTTCGTTACCGATGTCCATCCCATTGCATTCTGTCTCTGCTCCGAAAGCAAAGGCTTCCCTGTCAGTATCGATAACTCTTGATGCCACGGCTCCTTTGGAACTGGTGCACCCTCGGAGCAGTAATTGGGCTGCCAGCACTGTGACATCTAGTTCGGCACCGATTTTTTTTTTTTTTTTTTTTCTGAGCCGATTTCTACGGTCACGGCTCCTCTGGCAGCTACCAGTCCTCTTGGAGCTCCTCACCTGGAGTGGGGGGGCTCCTTGGGGTGGGGTGTGACCCCGGTTCCGAGGTTGTCTTTTTCTGTTCTGGGCTCCCATCCCTCCTCAGGCAGGGCCTGCTTTCAGGTGATGGAGAGAGTCCTCACTTCAACAGGCTTGCATTTGGCACCATTGGCATCGGAACCAGAACCCCCTTTAGCATGCAGCTGTCCCAACCTCCTACTCTGGGATATCGAGCTCAGGAGCCACAAGACCTTCCCTTGAAGGGAACCCTTTCTCCAGAGTTGTTCTCAGAAGACCCTACTGGGGAGCCACCCCGGAAGAAACTTTGCAAGAGGAAGCATTTTGATTCCCCTTGAGGGAATCCATCACCGAAGGCACCGCTTACGATGAGGGAGAAGGGTCCCTACAGTCTTCCCCGGAAAACATCTCATTCTGAGGCATTCTCGAGATCCTCAAGCAGAAAGGAGACTGGAAGCCTTCCAACCCTTCGGAGGAATCTGTGTTCCTGCAGGCTTTCTGTGCTCTACCATCTACTTCCTGAGTGACCCCACCTGCAGATGAGCTCATTAGGCTTATTGTGCAGCATGCCTGGAAGGCCCCGGACAACATAGAACCTGTTCCCCGGAGGCCAGATAAAATCTTGTCCACACCTGAAGACCAACCCAACTGGTCCAAGCAGCTGGTGGTAGATTTCCATGGTCGTGGCGGCGGCCACCAAGAGGGAACTGGCAGAAGATAGTTCCAGTGTTTGTCCCCTGAACAGGGAGTCTCGGGCTATGGACAGACTGGGGAAGTGGACTTGCGCTTCAGCAACCATTGCCATTCAGTTGCTGAATTACCTGGCACTCTTTACTTGCCTCCAAAGAGACCTAATCTCAGAAATGTCTGCCTCTTTGGCGGGGGTACTGCCTAAAGAGATGCGTGATACTGTTACCTCCAAGCTAGCTACCCTAGAATCCATCTCTAACTCCTCGATGCTCTTGTTTTCTCACACTACCGAGGGGGCAGCTCGAGCTGCTGCATCGGGCATTGTCATGAGACGGCATGCTTGGATGCATTTGTGTGACTTCACACACCCTTTCAAATCTTCCTTTGTCAATGCACCTGTTGACGAATCTTCCCTCTTTGGCCCCAAGGTAAGAGAGACACTATCACGTAGTGAGAAAGATGGAAAGACCTTGTCTGTTGTGGGCATACATTTTTCCACCCCCCCAGAGATCCTACTCCAAGAATCAGAGGGGAGGAAAATTGTGGTTCAAGAAGTCCCAAGGATCTTTTTGTTACACTCGTGACGAGCAATCCCCTCTGGGCAGAGTGGGCAACTCATCTGGAAGAGGTCCCTTTCGGGGCAGAGGGGGTCCGCCCAACCAGGGTGCTAGGGATTCTTTCTCTGGCCAACCCTTCCAGCTCTCCTGAACAGCGGCCCGATTTGCTTTCCTCTGGAAGCAGTCTGGGGACGATTTTCTGTGCACCTACAAGCCTGGCAACTCCTAACGGATGCGTGGGTGCAGAGAATAATATCCAGAGGCTATCATATCCCATTCAGTCTCACTCCCAGACCCGTAAAACGAATCCCCAATGTTCCACCCGGTCAGAGGGAGGCTGCAGCCTTAAAAATCAAAAAGCTGATAAGAAAGAGTCATCCAACCAGTCCCACCAGATCAAATAGGATCCAGGTTTTACTTGAGGTTCTTTTTAGTGCCAAAAAAAGACAGGGGACTGGAGATCAATCCTGGATTTCAGCCTACTAAACAAATTCATCAAACCTCAAAAATTCTGGATGATCACGGTGCAGTCCATTCTCCCCTTTCTGGGGAGGGACAACTGGATGTCCTCTGTAGACCTCCAGGACGTGTATTACCACATAAAAATGGACAAATGCTTCCGGAGATTTCTTCGCTTCCAGCTGGGAGCCAATCACTACCAGTTCAGGGTACTGCCTTTTGGTCTCTCAAAAGCCCCCAGAGTGTTTACCAAATGTATGGCAGTCATAGTAGCTCATCTGAGTCCACAAGGATTCCAGGTGTTTCCATATTTGGACAATTGGCTCCTCACCCCCCACAACCAGGAATCTTCTCCTTCTTGATCTCTTACACTCAAGGCCTTGCTCTTCGTCTGGGTGTCACAATCAATATGGGAAAGTCAAACATGTCTCCAACGAGAACACTGAAATTCATTTGAGCGATCTTCAACACAATGTCCTGTCAAGCTTCCCTTCCTCCTCACAGGCTTTCAAAAATAAGAAATCAGATTCAAGTTCTCCTCCCACAGACCATCGTACTGGCATGCCTAGTACTACAGCTATTAAGCTCTATGGCAGCAATCATTACCTTAGTGGCCTTGGCGAGATTGCACATGAGACTACTACAGTGGCTCCTCTCATCGCAATAGTTGCTCTTAACACACTCAACCACATGATATGCCTTACAATACTTTGCAAACAAGAAATGCTATGGTGGATGAAGTCAGAAACAAATCTTTGATGTCGACCGTTTTGTCTTCCGCAGCCCAAGGCCATGGTGACCACGGACGCTTCCCTGTTAGGGTGGGAGAGGGCATTTCCAGGGAAGGACTGTCCAAGGTACTTGGTCCCCCATAGAGGCCAATTTGCACATAAATCTCCTGGAATTGAGGGCAGTTCTCTTAGCGTTGCAAGTGTTCCACCCATCCCTTCCTTCTGGGACTATTGCAGTACAATCGGACAACATGACTGTCATCTGGTACATCAACAAACAAGGAGGAACCAGATCTTACCCCCTGTGTAGGGATGCCATAAGAATATGGCATTGGGCGATGCTTCCAACTGCTTTTTCATAGAAATACACATTCCCAGGAGCTCCAATCTTATTGCAGACAATCTGAGCAGGAACATTTTGATGCCTCACGAGTGGTCCCTCAATCCGATAATAGCTCAAATCTTCTGCTGCTGGGGCAGGCCTTGCTGCAACCTGTTTGCTTCACCCGTAAACAAACGCAGAAGCTACTTTGCCCTGATCCCCCATCGGGGGGGGGGGTCACCAAGGGATACTCTTGACGCACGATTGCCCCCCCCCCCCGGGTCTACTGTATGTCTTTCCCCCATTTCCCTTCATCCCAAAATTTCTACAGAAAGCTCAAAGGTTGAGAAGCCAAGTGATCCTCATTGCCCCTTATTGGCCCCGTCAAGTCTGGTTCCCATTCCTATGGCCTCACCTGATTCACAGCCCGTGGATCATGGATCAATCTCAAGGACTGCTGTCTCATCCTCAGGGACTGATTCACCCCAATCTCCACAGCCTCAAGCTCACAACTTGGTTTCTCCACTTCCGATGATTGCCAGGCTATCTGATATTTCATCCTCTGTTCGCGAGATCCTTCTGGCTTCGCACAAACCATCCACCAAAAAGATTTATTTCAGTAAGTGGACTAGGTTCTCTAGATGGGCCAAAGAACAAAACATGGATCCCTTTTCTATGACTATTCAGAAGATCCTACAATGTCTCACTACCCTGTTGCACGCAGGAGCTTCAGCATCGACGATTACAGTACATTTAGCAGCTATTGCAAATATTCACAATGGAATTGACAATTCATCTGTTATGTCACACCAACTGTGCAAAACCTTCATGAAAGGGAGTATTACATATTAAACCTCCTGTCAAGCCTCCTATAGAGCCATGGGACGTGACATTGGTGCTTCAGTCGTTAACAAGTCCTCCTTTCAAGCCTTGTAACTCGTGATATGAAATTTTTGTCTTTGAAAACTCTACTTCTAGTAGCTCTTACCTCAGCGGGAAGAGTATCTGAGATCGTCGGTCATCATATTGACGCTGACATCAGAGCGCGTCCGTACAAATCGCAGGTTTGCGGATATCAGCGTTCTGAAATTTTATGGTCGATGTCAGACTTTTGCCGCAGTTGGCGTGCTAGTAAGTGTGAAGCTGTGCGCCGCTTTTCTGCCGTGGTTTTTTAAATTCGGAGTTTCAGACCGTACTGTTTGGTTTGGCTGCTAGATGCTTTACGGATGATTTGGTTTTTCCATTTAAAGTTTCTTGTGGGAAACAGATACTAATAGAACTTACCCGTGTTTGTTGCAGATTTGTTTGGGGATACTATACTTGGTTGGTAGGTTTGAGCCCTTGGATCGTTATGGAGCGGTGTTTTCGCGAAGGTCAATGGGATGTCTAGATACCCTCCGGAGGAGCGGTGCTGGAGTCTCATTTTGAGGCACTATAGCAAAGATTAAACCTCCAAAGGGCGCCGCTTGGTTCGGCCGGAAGCCTAGGTTAAGTACAAGTTCGAACGGGCCCTCGAGGGAATCGCAGGACGGTCAAGTTTAAGGCTGTGCCTCTGGAGTGAGAGAAAGGTTGGAGATTTTACAGTTCTCGGCCTCTGGCACTCAGGGTGGAACACCCTGGCCCGGCAGGAGCCTCTTCCTGCTTCAAGAAACTACTAGGCCCTCTCTTCTAGCTTCAAGGGGAGGCCTGTCCTGCTAGTTCTTTTTTTCTCTTGTGGCAGTCCTCCTAGTTCTCTGGAGTCTGATTTGAGAAGACTTTCTGTTATGGCTTGCCTGCCTTAATAAAGGCCTAGGATTCCTATGCAGTTTTAGGATCTGAGGCCTAGGATGGAACCAGTGTTCTTCGGCTGGAGCAAGCGGCCCAATATTCTGAGGGTTGGCTATGTCTCTGATTCTGTCTGATGTCTATTCTGATTCTGATGTGGCTCATTCTTTTTCAGCTAATCCTCCTCCCCTTTGAGTATGAGAGACCCAGGTATTCTTTGACTTCTTTTCTTCAGGGAAGGTCTGAGCTTCTCTGATCATTTTTTTTTCTTTTGGAAGACTTGTTCTTCCATGAAGAAAAAGGGTGGAGAATTTATCTGGAAGGCTTGGAAGCCCCTGATGCCTTTGCTTCCTGCTTCTGTGTGGTGCTGAGGCTTCCTCCTGAGCCTCCTAATAATCCTCCTAGGGTACCTGAATCCTTGCAAAGTATCCTGAAACTGTTAGCTAGGGGCCACTAAGGCTAAAGGGGCAAAGGGCTGTTGGGTGTTAAAACTGTTGTAAAGAGGAAGGCTGGGTGGCAGGATGGGAATCTAAGGCCTTGGATGGGTGGCCTTCAAATCTGCTTGGGTGCCCACAGGGAGCCATGAAAGCTTTAGTGCCTTTCCTTCATAGTGTTATCAAAAAGGTTTCTGCTTTCTTCCTGTTCCTCTCAGGTTTGAACTCTGGTGAGTATTGATTATGAAGTTAATGGATTTTGTAAGGTTACAAAACAACAGGTGGTTAAGCACTCTTTGGGTGGTGATTTTTGGCTGTTGCAGGCCCTCGTCCAGGTTGTGGGGGCCTGGTGTCTGTTCCGCTTCCATGCCTGCCTGCGGAGGCAAAATTTTTCTGCAGACCTTAAAAATAGGATAGGTTTGGCCTTTGAGATGTTGAGGCAGTTGTTTTCCTTCTGATGTTGTTTTTGGATCTCCTGTTGAGACGAGGCTAAGAGCTAGCAGACTGTTGGAAAAAGTTTTAATTGTTCAGCTAAGCCTTAAATAGTGAGGGCCTGTTCAGGGTGTAGGTACAGTTCTTAATCAGGGCAGAGTTCAGTGGGTTAAGTAGGTCCAGGGGGCCCAGCGGAGGGGGGGGTCTCAGGCAGAGGGACCCAGTCTAGGGCAGTTTTCCACAGGAAGAGGGGCAGTGAAGTCCAAGTCTTCAGGGGCTTCACCCAACCACCCTTCGTGCACCTGGCAACCACCTAGCCTGGCAGCACCTTTAGAAGGAAAGGTTGGCCTTTTTTAAAGAAGGGTGGAGGTTGATGGCCCTCCTGGTCCGGACTTGGACATCATACATCCGCGATTTCACCTCCTTTATTTCCATAGTATGCCTCCTTTCCTAATTCATAGCCTCACATTCCTGCTCGACATTCTCCTCCATTCTCAATAAACAAGATCAAATAGGTTCTCCAAATAGGGGCCATATCCCCAACATTTATGCCAGAATTTTTTCTAAGCAAGAAACTGCGCCTGTTCCTTCTGGTACTTCTGGAAAACAACCGGAGACCAATTTTGGATTTAATCATCCCTCAACGCTTATCTGACCTATCACCAGGAGATATCTAGGCATCACCAACAACTTTTTACCTGGAAAGGGCACATGGACTGGTGATGGTAATCTTGGATCTCAAGAGGCATATCTTCATGTTCGGATGGGGACTTTAAATCAGGAAGTCATGCGTTTTCTTATCTACTGTTCACTTATATCAGTTCAGTTCATTCGTTTTCTATCTTGCCTTCATTATTGAAAGAAGTTCAAAGTCCTTATTTGGTTCTCAACTGCTTGAAATTCCTTGAAAGGAATATTTTCTTCCTTATTTGAATGATCAGGAAAGGAATCCTAGGATCCTCGGAAAAATTCTGCTTCTTAGATCACAAGGAATGTGTAAGAGCCTCTTAAAAGATGTTTGGTCTATGTGTAGAACGAAATAAAGTCCAGTCTAGTACCCTGAATAGAATAGATCTTTCTGGGTGTAAGAACCCCATGACAAATGTCCTCTTCTTCCAACCCGGCATCTGAAATCAATCTCTCCCTTTCAAGGAACAGTTCTATCTCTTCCTTCGGTTCTGGTGTTTCAACAGTCAAACTTCATATGGGGTTCAATGCACTGCCAGTTCCTGGGTATATGTCAAACATGTTTAGATGTAGTTGCAATGGTATCTCAAGAATGTATGGACACAGCACCAGGATCTGGACTGGGTCATCAGGAATGTACCTTTTGCAGGGAGGAAGGACACTGTACTCTCAGGAATGCTGTGACCCGAAAGATTTTTTCTCTGTGACCCGGTCAGCTCACCTAAACAAATAACGACAGATGCCTGGGACAAAGCTTCAGTTTACAGCATAAGCGGATCAACTTGACAAATCTGAGCTCATCCAGTAAGCGGGCATCTGCATCCAAGACAAGTGGAGAGGTTTACTACAGATTCTAATTAACAGCTTTCTTGAGATATGTTCTTCCAGGGCAGGTGTTGATGTTAACAGACAACCTCAAGTTCATGTGGTACTGATTTTGTGGGAGACACATTCTTATCCTCATAAACAGCAAACATTCAGGCAACACATCAACCAGGAGCACAGGTTTGGGCCAGCAGATGTGTCATGAGAAGCAGATGTGGATCAAAACCTTGGGGCCAGTGTTAAGCTCTCAAATCCTTATGTCCCCTGACAGTGACTGGATCTACATGTCAACTGGAAATAGACATGTTATCCCATCTGCCAACCAGTGATTGCACAAGCTTCTCACAATGAACATCTCACTCCCCAGTTTTTGCTGGAAGGGTTTTCTCCAACCAAATCTTCAAATGTGCTCCTTCTTTCAGTTGGACCCCTCTCCTCCCAAGGTACTTTCCACCTCTCTTTCAGTGAGACAGTACTTCTGAAGGTCGTCTTGGGACAAGCGCCTCGATGGCCTTTTAGGTTGCAGTCCCTCGGCAGCACTGGTACCAAGCTATTAGTCTAGTCGGGCCTGAGCCTCACATCTTTTGTGATTCCCACATCTGTTGTCCTTGGCTCACAGTCATTCTCTCAATGTCTAAACAGTAGCCATCCTTGTTTTAGGGCATATTCACTTTTCTCTAATAGAGAACTTCATTCTCCACAAAAATTTAAAGTTGTAGTTTGGAAACTAAAAGAGAATGTTTTTTTGGAAGTTGGAAATTTTTTTTAATGGAAAGAGATTTTTGTTTTGGAGTGCGTTGCAGGAGCCAGATGTAAATGTGCCTGATTTAAGTAGAACCTCTTCATTATCTTACTTGGTTTCTTCTCTATTAAGATGTCCTTCCAGCGTATTAAGATTCATGCTGCAGCTATTTGCTTTCCCTCTGCCTTTGTTTCTTCATTGTTTTCAGGGCCTTTTGTTCTAGCAATTTGAAGGACTCAGTTCTCTAATTTAAGGCCGCGAAGGGCTCCTACTCCTGACTGGGATTTGAGCCTTTCACTGGACAAACTCACTGATATTTGTTTTGATTTTGGAGAAACTGCCTCCGCAACCTGCTGCATTACAGGTACCCATGAAGACTGCCTGAATATTTTCTCTCTGCTTTTCTTAATTTGACATACGGGTACTTTCTCAACTTGAGCCTTTCTTTCCTTTTTTTCTAAATTGGTTTTTCTCCATAACTTCTCCTTAATTTTTGTATAAAGCTGTTTCTAGCAACTAAAAACCTTTCTATATTTTTTTGCAAATTTTATGCAATTCACAATAAAGGGAAAAAGATTGTGCACAGGCAGAACTACACAGATGTTTTTTATCATTACAGATACAGAACTAAAAGGGCAGTCTCAAGGTCAGCAGTTATTAGTTTCTCTATTAGTTTGGTTTTCAAACAAACTATTTCAAAACAAACTATTTCTAAGTGGATTGGTTTTTGTTGGGCATTGCATTCATTCCATCCCTTTCTGTCTCATTCCAGCAGCTTTGGAGGGCTTCCAATTCCACTAGCCACTTGGGGCTTTGGCCTTTTCAAGGCAATTTTGGATGTTGGAACTAGGAGAGCATTACAGGCTGCCACACCTCTCTAGGCAATTACCTTCTCCATTGTGTACTAAATCCAGGGCTGGGTTTTGCCACTGCTGTGTTGCGGGGCATTCTGGCTCTCGCTATTTCTGTTAGCTTAGCCTTCCTGCACTCTGTTTTGGGGGGATGCTGCAATGTTGTTAAGTGAAGAGCCAACACATAGTACAGTTTGTACATAAATGTAGATGTTCCATAAATGTAGATGTTCAGTCATCCACATCCCTCCCTCCAACCCTCCCTTAGTTTGTGGTTGTGTGGGTTGGGTTATCCATCATTGGTATTTGTATCTAATTTATATTATATGTATTTGTATGTTAGTCTTGGTGGTGTTAGGCTGGTTGGTTTGTTTGCGCTGTTGCCTATGGGTTTGACCTTTCTTCTGGGTCAGGAGACATGGGGGGGAAAAAAGACTGAGGATATGGGCGTCATCATCCGCATTTGTACCCTGGCGTTCTGATGTCAGTCAAATGACCCTGAGACGACGTAGATCTGATATTGATATCCGGGCGGACACAGGACGGACTACCCAAGTGTTAGGACTGCAGCAATGTGGATCTTCGAACATCTACATTTATGGTAGGTACAAAACTGTACTTTGCAGGCCTTGAGTGTCAAGAGAGCATACTTAATTTTCCACAGGGAAAGAGTTTCTCTACGTACTAACCCGTCCTTTTTTGCCCAAGGTCATTTCTGTTTTTTCCATCAACCAATCTATTGACCTACTGATTTTTTTTTCCCACCATTCTAATAGAGGGAAATACGTTCTGCATACCCTCGATGTTCATAGGCAACTTCGTTTCTACTTGGACAGAACTAAATCCTTCAGGAAAATGGATCAATTGTTTGTAGCTTTTGCAGGACCCAGAATGGGTAAGCCCGTTTCCAAAATTACCTTATCTTCTTGGCTCAGAAATGTCATTACTTTCATCTACCATCAAAACAGTGTCCTTGCCTTCCAAAATAAAGGCTCACTCTACTAGATCGATAGCTACTTCAGTAGCCTTTAATTCCAGAGCCTCTATGGATATCTGTGCAGCAGCCACTTGGGCAAGACCTCATACCTTTCTCATGCATTGCAAATTGGATTTGGCCTCCAGGGGAAGAGCATCTTTTGGTTCTATGGTGCTTAGGAATGTCCTTCCTTAGGGCCACACAGGACTCAAGTAGCTGGGGACTCTGTCCTATCAGTAAGGAATGAATGAAGATTTACAACATCAAATAAAGAAGCTGTCTTAGCATAATGTTCCATCTGTGTTGTAGATCTTCATTCATTCATTACTTCCCGCCCTCTTTCCCCCTGCCTGGACTCCTGGTGGACTTCAGGATCTCCTTATTAGTTAGGGTATCTGCTCAGACAGAGCCTCCTACTATCATTATTAATCTTTTTATACTATAAGGGCGGGCAAACTCGATCTGAAGAGACTATGAGAGGGGTATTGTGGGTAGGACTTAGCTGAGAGTTTTTGGCTGGTGCGAGCTTGGTACTGGCCGTGTTGGTTGCTAGGACGGAACCAAAGTCCTATGAGTAATGAATGATTGAAGATCTACAACACAGATGGAACGTTATAGTAAGACATAACTTTTTTTTATCATGGTTTATTGGACAAATAGTGTGTACCTGTGAGAAGCTGGTGATTGTTTTGCAGTTCCATGCTTGGTTGCTGGGGTTTACTTGTAGTTAGGAGTACTTGTGTAAAGTGCTGGTGTTTGTCATTACCTGGTTTAGTGTGTGTGTGTGTGTGTGTGTGTGTGTGTGTGTGTGTGTGTGAGATGTGAATGGACCTCTGTGTGACTGGCTAGCTTGATGTGGTACAAAGACTATTTGTGGAGTAACACTGACTTGTACCACATTGCTACTGCAAAAGGCCAGTTATGTGAACACTTGTATGCTAGATGTCTGAGGACTGTGTCACACTATGTTAAAATGCACTCATGAATTGTCATCCGGGTACAACTGCACTTTGTTAAAGGCAGCCATAATGTAAATGGGAAGCTACTTTGTGCTTTTCCACACTTTGACCGAAATGTCCATTTTTGTTTTATTGTTTCATCATGTACATGATTAGTATCCTGGCATATATTTGCCAGAGGTGGGAGAGAGGGCAGTATTGTGAAGGAGTGTGGCTACTGTCTGTAACAGTACTTGGAACACATCTAGAGCCTGTTTACTGCATTTCCTGTGTTGCACTGAATTTAAAATCATTTTTTTCTCTAAAAACTGCATTTTACCTGATTTTGGCCTAGCACTCAAGTGTGGGGTCATTTATTGCACTGTTGTGATTATTTTGCTGCTTGGGTATCTCTGCTACCTTTAAACTACAACAAAAAGAAAAAAAAATAAAAAATCTTGCTTTTTTCCCACTTTCTGAAAGTTAAGAAAGTTCAGTTACAGATGTGCTGTTCTGAACTGTTTGGAAGTTTCTAGGCCAGTGCTTGCTTGGGCTAAAGGGAAGACTCTGTGTTCACCAGTGGGAGTGGTTAACACTGAACAGCCTGCCTGTCCCTGGAAGAGTGGTTACTACCTAGAAGCTGTAGTTTTATTGGCCATTTTGGGTCAGTTCCAAACTCCTTGATCTCTCTCTCTCAAAACCCTATGACACTCTTTTTGCCCGGTTTTGCGCACTGAGCAGCGTCGGGCAGCGCCGCCTAAACAGGTTTAAACTATTCCAGGCTCCACAAAGTCTGCTCTTCACCTTTTCCCTTAGAACTGTTCAAACTCTCAAAGTAATCACTCTGTTCTCTTTCTAAAGCCCTGCACTTGCTCAGCTCTTATAAGGAAACACTAACTAAAGCACTACACCCTCCTTGACTTCTCATAAGTATTAGGCTCCCGATTGGTCCTTCCTGATCAAGTGAAAAATCAGTTCCCTTCCCTAATCTGATCAGTAAAAAAACAGTTCCCTATACTAATCTGTTATGTCCAAGGGTCAGTTTCAAGGTTACTCTCCAGTCCAGCTGGTGAATCTGGGAATTTTGAGGCAATGTTACAATTGCCTTATGTACACAGACAACCCTCTCCTCCTTCCAACAAACTCTAATACATGTGAGAGATGCAGTTACACAGCCAAACTGGAGGCAGAGCTCTCTCAACCCAAGACTGGCTCAGTCAGGAGGAAAAGGTAACTACCCACACCACAAATCCAGTCTCGCACAGACCTATTGCATCTGCATACCCAACACATAAACGCACAAAAACATACTCGGAGGCTCTAAATAAAACTCTGCCTAAACAGCAAAGACCTCCTAAGCGGATATCCAAGCAACAGCCACCCCTCAACAATACCCACGAATCACATATCTCACAAAATCAGTGTGCCTCACCGTCACAGCCCTTGAGGCCAAACACACCAAATACACTTGTTATAAGGGACTTTATTGTCCGGCACACTGACGTCCCGCTCACCAGACTGAACAAGGAGAAGGTCACTGTAAGCTGCCTGTCGGGTGCCAGGATCCGCCACATAACGCAAGCACTCAGGTCACTCCAAAGCAAGTACAAGTATGACTCCGTCATTGTCCATGCCTGTGTGAATGACTTGAGATGTACCTCCCTGGACTACATGAAAAGAGACATAAAGGAGCTCTCTGACCATGTAGCACAGGCTGGTATGACCCTGACCTTGAGTAGCATCTTGCCCTCACCAAGAATGATGCCACAGTATAAAGACAAAATGACCAGTTTCAACAATTGGCTAAAGTATTGGTGTCATTCAAAAGGGATCCAGTGTCAGCCTGGGATGACATGCTCGACAAGCCACGTTGCTTTGCTAAGGACGGCTTGCACCTGTCACCCTTAGGCTTTCGTATACTGGCCAAGGCTCTTGCCACCCCCATAGTGCCTTTTTTAGGCAAGGCTCAAAGGACAAACCCACCTCCATAGACAACCCAAGGATAAAAAACTAAAGGTAATGCTACTCAATGCCAGAAGTTTAAACCTCAAGATGCACGCACTCGAGGCTCTCCTCAATATGGAGAAAATCGATGTCTGTGCAGTAACAGAAACCTGGTTCAAGGTTCCTGAGCACCCCAGCACTACCAGGTTATAACTCATACCATGCGTTTTGGCCCCAAAACTCAGACCGAAGCACAAAAGGAGTGGGGAGTATCTATATTCATCAAAGATACCTACACCTCCAGGTTAGTGGCACTGCACGAAGCATCGGAAACCATCCATGTGCAACTAACAGCGGGCAAAACTGCTTTTCAGTTTGTAGCCTGCTACAGAACACCCTCCCTATTACAGGAATCCCACTTGGCATTCCTGAGAACACTGGAGAATAGGAAGGTCTCTCCAAACACTATGTTATTGGGTGACTTCAACTACCCAAACATTGACTGGGAAAACTACTCAAGCCCAAACACCCTCGCCCAACGGTTCCTTAAATTTATAAACTCTAACGCGATGGAACAACTGGTCACCTCTCCCACAAGAGGGAGCAACATATTGGACCTGGTCATCACCAACATGGGGACTCTGTTCCACACCAGAGGTAAACCACTCATTGGCAAGATCAGAAGATAAACACATTTCCCTGGACATCCATATCCCGTCCCCACCCCCAGCCAAGGAAATCACTGTAAAGAATTTCTCAAAAGCCAGCTTTGCACTTCTCAAGACTGAGGTGGAATCCTTCAAAGCCCCCGGGCTAGAGGATAATACAGCCCAATCCGCAGAATCCTTTACAAATGCATTCTATGAGCACCTGCAGGAATGCATGGATCATGCTATCCCAAATAAAACCAAGACTCTCTCCTCCAAAAACAGGAGACCGGTCTGGTGGACCCCGGCCATAAATAAGCTATACAACAGAAGGAGGAAGCTATTACATGATGGAGCAAAATCCCAAAAAGGGAAGGCATCCCTGATCAGTATTAGCAAGAAACTTCGATCCCTCATAAAATCATCATAGGCCAGTTTCGAAAGAAAAATTGCCCTAGACACTAAAGATAATCACAAGGCCTTCTTTAGTTATGTCAGGAACATGGGTGGAAACTCCCAGATATGCTCTTAATTGTTGCATAACGGTACAAAATATACCAAACCTACAGACATAGCCAACATCCTGGCAGACAGATTCAGCGCAAACTCCCCCCCCAAAGGAGCAAATGCCTATCCCAACTGAATGCAACCTCCCTGACATCACAGATGCACAGGTGAAAGCTGTCCTCTCCAAAGCAAAAAACACAGCATCTATGGGACCGGACGGTGTCCCAGGCTATGTCTTACATGAGCTCCAAGAAGAACTGAACCCTCACATTAAGTCACTGTTCAAACTTAGCCTTACTACAGGATATGTACCCAAAGAATGGCGTACAGCTACAGTGGTCCCACTCCACAAAGGTGGTGCCACAACGGACTCCGGGAACTATCGCCCCATAAGCCTGACTAGTCTGGTCTGTAAAGCTGTGGAGCATATTATCATGGAACTCGTAAACAAAGACATTGGGAACCTCCAGACACTGGACCCTACCCAATTCGGCTTTAAGGGCAGATCTTGCCTCTTAAACCTAGTTGATTTCTTTGAAACAGTTACCAAAGCCATAGATTAGGGCAAGGTAGTCCACACAGCCTTACCTGGACCTCGCAAAAGCCTTTGACACAATACCCCACTCGGGCATCATAAATAAGCTTACCAGCTTAAATATCAACCCCTATATCACAAGATGGGTTGCAAACTGGCTCAGAGATAGAACCCACATGGTCAGAATCGCAGGTGCCATGTCCGAATCCAAACCAGTTACAAGTGGCGTCCCACAGGGCTCAGTTCTTGGACCTCTCTTGTTCGGTATATACTTCTCTTTAGGTTCAGGCTAACACGGGGAGATTATGGCTGACAGAGTTCGCAGATGACTGCTAACTGGGGGCCATAATCGAATCTCCAGCTGACACAGGCATCCTTCAAAAGGGTCTCTCAGAGATGGATGCTTGGTGCCAGAGCCACGGCCTCAAGCTAAATGCTAAAAAGTGCATAGTCATCCCCTTTGGGAAAAACAAGGTGCCTACAAATTACCACATAGGTGGTAATCCATTAAGTACAGAAGAAGTAATTAGAGATTTGGGGACCAACGTAGATAGTAATCTCTCCTTTGATAATCACGTTGCCAAAGTGGTTAGAAAGACCTTCTATATAGCCCACCTTATCATGAAAGGGTTCACATCTAGATCAAGAGAGGTCATTGTGCCCCTCTACTCGTCACTCATCAGGCCCATAATTGAATACAATGCCCCTTTTGGGGGAGGTACCTTACCCGACACCTGCAGCAACTGGAGAGACCCCAAAAGTACCTCACCAAGAGGATCATGGGCTACAAACAGATGTCCTATGCAGCTCGACTAAAGAAACTCTAGCTCTACTCAGTTGCTTACCGCCTACTCCAAGGCAATCTATGCCTGACGTACAAAGCCATGTCAAACCCAGAATTAATGGACATCCTCAACCTCAAAAAATCCAAGCCCCTTAGAGCTACACGCTCCAGGGACCTAAACCTCAGCACAAAAATAAATAGGACATGCTGGAGGGACAGATTCATTTCCCAGAGGCTCCCCTCACTCTGGAATAGAATCCCAATTCATGTTAGACATAGCCCCTCGCTGACCCTCTTCAAGCGAAATCTGGACGCTGGATGGGAAATTGCAAATTCACCCCTGGGATCTCTTCTGTGTCCCTGCTAGACAGAGGCACAGTAAACTAATCTTTCTGTGACCTACTTTACAGAGGCACAGTAGGCTAATCTAATAGGGAGGCGGAAGCCAAATACACTCTGGCTAGGCTTATAAATGCCCTAGGGCAGATAGCCTAGTATCTACCTATGAACCTATGAGAGCATTTTGTAAGGAGTGTGGGCAGAGGTCAGTGTGTTGATGTCAATGTAGCTTAGTGGAGGGCAGCAAGCTGGGAGGTTAGAGTACAAATCTTAAAAATCTAGGCTACACCCCTGATAGTGTAATCTGCCTCTAAAGTTTTGTAAAGACATCTCCAGAACAGAATACAGAAGTGTGATAAACTCCTGCTGATAGCTCAAGTTTCCAAAGCTTGTAAACACTAACATAGTTGTGAAGGCTTGTTGTGATCTAACTGTATTCAATTTTTTGTTGGTTATTTTAAGACTCAAATAGGTACTCCTAGTGCTTTTGGTCCCTTGGCCTGCATGTAATATAACATTTCTTCTAATTTAGCAGAGATGGTTGAAACTACTTGAGTTTGATTCTGTCAGTCTCCAATTGCTGCCTGTGCAGGTCTGAGCAAGTCACCTAACCAGATTATAGGCTGATGGGTTCATAGATCTATCCTATGATAACTGCTCTTGTGGGCCATTTTAAGCCTAGCCAGTTAACCCCATATGAGAATCAAACCCTGCACCATGTGTCTGCAAGTTTAAATACCTTAGCCATTATGCCAATTTCCCACTCAAAAGGTATGATTGCTCAGGACTTGAACCAGGGACCTATTACATTGTAGGTTGTGACTCCACCAGTTATGCACCTGTCACCCATGAAAGGAGACATTTGTAGTAGAGGATAAAATAATGTGCTGATTGAAACAAGAAGCCTTTGTACTGCAGCACTCAAATTGATTGTTAGCATGCAACTTGTCTCTGTAAGTAAAGCATACCTCTCAACCTCTTAGAGAAGAAATCTGGACAAAGTCATAAATAATGGGGGGACAAAAGCCCAAAAATAGGGACACGTTTTAAATATTGCTGTTACAAACTTAGTTGATAAAATAGCAGGTTTTGTGTTAACTGAATTTTTTGAAGGGTATGAAGTCTGAAACTTAAATGTCTATTTTCTGATTTCAACCCTCAAAGATTTGTCAGTGATTTGCCAGAAAATGACAATTTTATGAGAAACAGACTAAAAATATGAGGCGGAAATCTGTACAGTTGAGAGGTGTGATGTGAAATAGTGTAGCTTTCAAATATTTGTCATGTTGTAGTGTGATTTATGTTGCCTCAGCTTTGTGGGCACTCTTTTCTTAGAATTTTACTGCAGTGTATGTATGTTGGTATACCACAATCCCAGCCCCGACCGTAAGTGATTATGCATTTGAAGTGTTAAGTTGTATTCAATTGAAGATTGAGGAAGCCTGGTGCCTCAGTTTAACATTAACTGCCATATAGCATTTTGTTCTCCAGTTCATTTACTTTTGGCTGGGGTGCCTTATTTGCTACTGTGTGTGTGTGTCCCCCCTTTGTCCCTTTTTTTTTTCTGTGCACTGCTTTGATTCCCTGCCTCAATTTTTGCACATTTCCCGTAGATGTGCTGACAGTGTACGACTGAGTCTTTATGCATCCTGGAATTGGCTGAAGCTCTGACCAGCACTAATTTCTCTGATTTGTGCCCACTGAGGACTGAGATAGGATCTGTCTCCGTGTGACCCCTAAATTAGACTAAACAAGTCATGGGAAAATGAAGTATTTGTTCTCACAATATGATTGTAAAGTGGTGCTGCATGTTTAGGTAAATGGCCACAGGATACTTGCATGACTTAAATTCCAAAACAATTAGTTAAAACCCATCAGTTGATCCAGGTTCTGCTTCAATTTGTCACATTTCTGATTAATTGCCCACATTTACTGTGCAGTTTCTGATATGCTGAAAACCTACGTATCATTTCTTGTTTTTCTACAAAAAAGACAGTTTTCAAGGACCGTGAGCCTTTTTGGTTGTTATCAGTAACTTAATGCAGTTGTGCTGTAGTAGTATAAGGAGATGGCTACGAGGTTGTAGTTTAAGTGCTGTTTTTGCAGTTTTACTGAACGTTGCATGCATGTTTTAATTATTTATGAGGTGGCGTGCTGGTAAGTTATGGCTTTGTGAGCAGAACTGTGACTTATGTTTAGACTTGTAAATGTCAATCCATGGCTGTCTTGCACAAGATAGGATTTGTGTGCTACATCATTTCTGCCTTTTCTAATTTCCTTTTGTACTGGTGCTGATTTGTTTGACTTGTAATTGAGTTTAATCCCTGGAGATGTGCCCTCAGTAGTCGACCACTTTTAACTACTGCTTGACTGTTCTTGATTATGCAACCCTGATGGAGCCACTAGGGTAACGCAGCACAGTAGTTATTAGTGTTAAGCTGTGTATGGTACAGAGCTGAGAAATCAGAAGTTGCTTGCAGTCCATTTCATAAATATATTGAATGTACAAAGGGGGCAGAGTTTCTGTTTTATTTGGCACTGAGAGTTTCAGTTAATGGTGGGGGAGGTAGCTGTGTTTGTTCATTGTGATTTTATTTTTGATAGCATTAAATTGGTTTGAGTACCAGTCCCAGGGATGGATGATCACTTTGGGGAAAATTAAAGTGAGTGGCTAATGGTCAGTTGTCCTTCTTTGCAGTGTATGGTATTAGGATTTCCCACCACAGCAGTTAAGGAGACCAAAGTTGTACCAAGGAACAGTCCATTTAGACCCTACGTAATACAGTGGCAGGACGAAGTGGATGTAGGAGAACATATGCATCTTTTTGTACTGTAGCCTCAATCGTAAGCAGTGTGTGCAATGCCTGAACGGAGCTATAGATTCATAAAATTAATTTGTGCTGCTAAGGTGAATACTTAGGCTATACTATTTTTCTTTCACATCACCTTTTTAATCATACAGACCTACACTTCAATTGAATTTGTAAACTGGGCAAGTACTCCAGTCTTTCTGTGATCTTAGGCAATGCGTTAACAATTTCTCTTGTAGCTATCTGTGTATGCATGTACATGACTTACAGCAGAATCTTATTTGATCTGTTTCCATTTGGTCAGATTTGTTTAACTCGAACTCAAAAATGAAAACAGATTTAAAAAAATGATGGAGGGGGCTGCACCTACTACACTGAAAATCTTTGGGAGGCAGAGCTATGATCACTACCCTCCTAACTTGTTTATACTAACTAGGTTGCACAAAAGTCAACTAAATGGATTTAATAGGCTTATGCAATGACACAGGGACCTCACTTCAGTCACCAGAGGTAGGGACTAAAATAGAACCCCCCACCTTGCTTATGAGCGCGTGTGTAAAAACATACATGGCTGCCTAGGAGACCACCTGCACCAGAGACTGTCAGGGGAACAGATGAGCTCAAGACCAACATTATTGAGGTTTAATGATTGGTGGTCACAAAGGGAGGAAAATTTGTGCTTCTGATGGTATAAATGTCATAACCAAAACTCTAAAATGACTGTTGTATTAATTTGCAGAAAAATATTAAAGCTTAACAAGTTTGACAAACTGACCATTGACCCAGGACAGTCGCAAATTCTGGCACAACACAGAATGTTTCAAAAGACTTTTTGGCTGACCCAGATTGAACTGTAAAAGTCGACATTGCATTTGTAAAGCTCAATTTGAGTTTGCCAAAAGTCTTTTGAAAAATTAGTAACTTGAATTAATTGCCATTTGCCCTGTAGTGAAACTATGCATTAGTGTTTTGAGCCAAATCAGCCCATGCAAGAAACCTGTTGCAGACCCATTTTGTGGCATTTCTGGATACTAACAAGGGAACTACTGTGACTTCAAGGAAACTGTAATAGGATAAATCTTGCAGTAGCATTGCGAGAGTATGCAAGCTTCACTAATATGAGGATTAACAGTCAAGATTGTTCCTTTCGACCCTGAAACCATAAAGCTGAAAATTTTAACTAAGTCACCCATCTATATATGGGCTACCTGCTTTTTACTAAAGCATGTATTGCATACAGTCTCCAACACTTATGATGATGATTATTCCTGGAGGAATAGGCTGTCATGTATTGAAGCAGGCCTTGCATTTGGAAACAGTTCACATGCAGTGATGTGATGTGTTGCAGTTTTTTGAATTTCTTAACAAAATCTGTCATTCTGGTTCAGCCATGTACTAGAAACAGTCAAGTATGTTTCTACTGTTTTAAAATCTGTGTAAGTGTTGTCTTTCTGTTAATGTCTAACAAATATATTAGCAAGTTTTTACTGGCTTTTTGTTCTAGGATTCAGTGATAGCACCTAGCTTTTTACATTATGAACTGCACAGTTACAGCAATCAAGTTTCTAGTGTGTTGCCGTCTGTTTTTTTTTTATTTCTCTGCTACTAATCTGTACCATATATATTAGCATGCTTCTACTAGTTTGTGCTATAGAGTTTAGTTGTAGTACCTGATTATATGATCTTGTTTCACTATTAAAGTCATTACATTTGGGTTATCTGCCTGCAGATGGCCCTCAGCAGGCCTGAATACCAGAGTCTTTGATTCCTGCGTCGGATGCAGTCTCCTTTTCCATGACGTCAGGTCATCAGGGGTATAAAACATGCAGCCGACGCCATTACATCAGTCTTTCTTGCCGCGCGATAGCTGAAGCAGTTCGCAAGTGCCGGTCGGCCGACTCCTGAAATTTTCGTTTGAGTTTCAGAACCGAAGTCTTCAAAAAAGCTAAGTACCCCATTCGGGATCCTGTTTCTTGCTCTTAAACCAATGTCAGTAAAAGTTGACAATTGTCTTACCTGTGGAAAGCAAATACCTCCTAAAGATTTTAATTCGTACTGCATTTCTTGCTTAGGTCCAGACCACGACGTTCCTTGCTGTCGGTTTTGTGCTTTATTCAACCCCCAAACTATTTGTCGTTGGTCTATTTTTGCAGCAAATTATTTTGGTTCCAGAAATGTCATCGGTAAGTCATCCAACTACCGATATTCCAAAAAAAACGTAAAGCTAAAGACAGACTGCATAGGTCCAAAACTGCCGATGACACTTCTGCTGAGCTAGTCTCCGGTCCAAAACTGCCGATGACACTTCTGCTGAGCTAGTCTCCACTACTTCAGATTCGCAGGTCTCTGGGACTCATTTGGAGTCCTGTATGCAGCAAAATGCTTCTTCGACTATGGAACCTGTGGATAACTCTACCTTGGATGGGTCCAGAGCCGCTGTGCAGGCACTGGCTTCTGAGGGTGTATTCAGGCCTACAGACTTGCATTTCAAACCAACCCCATCTTCTTCTTCAAGGCCTAAAACTCGACCCACGCCTAGAAAACAGACGTCCAAACCACATGGTTAGGCCCATATGCCTAAAAAAACAAATAAGAATGGCTGAAGACCTTATTACTTTAGTTGGGGGGAAGCCAGCCTTCCCTCTGAGACCTAGAACTGATTTTCCTTCTGATACTTCTGGTAAGGATTTTGACATTTCTGTTTCTTCTGATTACCAGGATTTGCCCTTATCTGTCTATGAGGATTCTGATGCAGAGGATTCCATTCCCTCTGCTTCCCCTTCAGAAGATTTTTCTTTTGGTGAGACCTTGTACACTTAGGGAGCATTTTTGCTGGTAAAGCCAGGATTACTCTGACTCCAAAAAGAGGCTTAAGAAATTCTTACTCCTCCCTCAACATAGGCTTTTAGCTATCCCTCCTGTTCTGGACATTGTAGATGATGCCTTCTTGGAATCCAGCCTGGCCCCAGACACTTTACCTCCAGCTCCCAGAAAACCTGACCGGTATTACAGAGTACCTGACTCTCAAGTTCCTCTTCAAGAATCCTACTGCGGACCCAGAGACCATTTCCCAAGGACCTAAAGGAACTAAGGCTACTACTGCCAAAAACCCTACCCCTCTGATAGAGATTCCAGGGCCTTGGACAGATTGGGTAAGAAGGTATACTCTTCTGCTACTTTGGCCATTAAGGGCCTTAAACTGCCAGTTCCATATGTTAACGTATCAGCAGCATATTATGGGACTACTTAAACAGAAAATGATTTTGATTTCTGACTGTGCTGAACATAAAGAATTACAGGATTTAATACATTCTGCTGAACAAGTTGGTAAACATACTTTGCAATGTGGTTTTGATTCTTTAAAAGTATCCTGCAGGGCTGCTGTCACTGGATCTGTACTTAGAAGGCATGCTTGGCTTAAGGAGCAAACCTTGCCAGATCATGTTAAAGCTAAATTACTGGATGCTCCGTTAAACCAAGACTGCCTGTTTGGCAACAACGCAGAAGTCGTTCTTAAAAAGATGGAGGAAAAAACTAAATCTATGCAAACTGTTAAAGATTTCCTGCAAGTACAGCCTCCTAGATTTAGTAGGCATTGACCTAAGAATTGGTCCTTTCCAGTTTCTTCCAAGCCTTCTCAGTCCAAACCCAGGAACAGCAAACCACCTAGGCTAAAGTCTCAAGGCAGGCACAGGCCTAAGCAGTGGAGGGCTCCCACTTCCAAAGCTGGAAATAGTAAGACACATCCTTATGGAAAAATGTCACTATGACTTAACCTTAACCCTTCCAAGACCTGCTCAATTGCCTGCTCCCTTAGGGGGAAAGATTGCCCTGCATGCAAAAAACTGGGAACTCATTACCCAGGACAAATGGGTATTTAAATATAGTCTTCCAAGGATACAGGTTCCACTTCCACACCTTAACCGCCCCAAACAGTTGGCCATACGTACCCCCAAATCAGTGGGGAGAGGCTCAACAGCAGATTCTTTCTCTAAGTATCAGGACTATTCACCCTGTCCCAGCAGAAGAAAGGGGACAATGTTTTTACTCGACTCTTCCTGGTACCTAGAAAAGACAGCTCCTGGCGTCCTATCCTGGACCTCTCTGTTCTCAACTCCTTTTTGGTAATCCCAAAATTCAAAATGCTAGCACTTGAACAGCTGCTTCTTATGCTAGGCAAAGATGCCTGGTTGGCAACCTTAGAGTTAAAGGAATCTTACCTGCACATTCCAATAAGGGAATCTTGCAGG
Source organism: Protopterus annectens (assembly GCF_019279795.1). Taxonomy (NCBI): domain Eukaryota; kingdom Metazoa; phylum Chordata; order Ceratodontiformes; family Protopteridae; genus Protopterus; species Protopterus annectens. The sequence continues at coordinate 1,300,997,434 of NC_056745.1, read as the reverse complement.
AAATGCCTGCGCTTCAGAGCAGGCTCCATGCACTATAAGTTCTCTGCACTTCCCTTTGGCTTAGCGCCCAGGGTATTCAGAAAGTGTCTAGCTCCAGCCATTGCATTTTGCAGGCAGAGAAACATTCAAATATACCCGTACCTGGACGATTGTCTAATTCAGGCAGAAAGCCAGGACATACTATTAAAACATCTGGCATTTGTAAAGAAACTTCTAACCTCGCTGGGGTACACCATAAACAAAAAGAAATCTCATCTAGTACCCTGTCAACAAATTGTATTCCCGGGAGCAAGCTTTAACACAACTTCCCAGATGCCTTACCTCACGCCAGAGAAGCAAGTCTATTTGACAGCTTACTTCAGACTACTGGCCACAAAGATCCAGCTATCTGCAAGGAAAATCATGCAAGCCCTGGGGTTCATGGCCTCTTGCATTCTACTAATTCCATATGCAAGACTGCATATGAGGAAAGTACAATGGTATCTAAAAAGCCTATGGTGTCAACTTTCTCGGGACGTGGAGACAATGATTTATATCATTCCTTGTATAAAGGCAGAGTTCCTTTGGTGGGCAGAGGCCTGCCACCTCAACAAGGGTCTCCCTTTCAATCTACCCCCTGCTGCCCAAACCCTGACTACAGGCGCATCAGACTATGCATGGGGGGCTCACATGGCAGGGCGGTGCATTCAGGGCCAATGGAACCCGAGTCAGATGCCCCTGCATATCAACCAAAAAGAAATGTTCGCTGTACAGAATTCCCCGACAGCTTTCAAATACCATATCCTTTCAGGACAGTTATTGGTAAAGACAGACACAGTTATGTGGTACATAATCAAGCAGGGGGGAACCCACTCATACCCCCCTCTGCAGACCTAGCCATGGCTCTGTGGAACACAGCCCTGAGCTACCAAGTGCACTTACAAGCTCAATTCCTGCCAGGCAAGCTAAATTCACTGGAAGACGACCTAAGCAGAAATCTTATGGTCCCACACGAATGGAAATTGGAACCAAAGATATTCAACCTCTTGAGGAAAAAATGGTGGACTCCAGAGATAGACCTGTTTGCCTCCCCTCAGAACTAACAATTGGACAAATTCTGCACAAGGACTCCCCACCCCACAGTTGAGCTTGGAAAGTGGATGTCTGTTCTTTACCTGGGAAAGCTTTCAGTTTATGCTTTTCCCCCTCTGCCTCTTCTCTCGATGGTTCTGCTAAAGATCAAACAGGACAAGCCAAGTTCAATACTGATTGCACCAGACTGGCCTCGCCAACACTGGTACCCTCTCTTGCCCAGTATGATACTGCTGGATCCATGGCACCTACCTCAGACACCTTCCCTTATGTCCCAACAGGCAGGCCAGAGTCTGCACCCTCAGCTTCAAACCCTGAACCTTGCAGCCTGGCTAATTCCTTGAGCTCTCCAATAGCATCCCTCAGTAAGCAGGTGCTTGATATCATACTGGAAGCAAGGAGACCTAGTACTAGAAAATCCTATGCTGAAAAGTGGAAAAGATACTGTTCCTGGAGCCAGACTCGGGGGATGGGCACTACGGTGCCCAGCTTACCTCATATCCTTCAGTACTTAACAGAAATCTCCACAAGGGCCTATCCTTCTCGTCTATCAAAATTCATGGCTCTGCCATTTCAGCAAATTATAATACTGAACCATCCCTCTTCTCTCACCCACTGTTAAAGCAATTCCTCAGAGAGGCTATAAATTTGTCCTCCCAGGTGAGCCCCTACTCCAGCCTGGGATCTTAACTTTGTATTGGAAAAGCTCACTCTCCCTCCATTTGAACCAGCTGCAACTGCAGATTTGAAATTCCTTATTTGGAAAACAGCCTTCCTTCTAGACATTACTTCAGCTAGAAGAGTGTCTGAATTACAGGCCCTTATGGCAGTGGAGCCCTTCATTATTTTCCATGCAGGCAGGCTTTCCCTCAGGACCAATCCTTCCTTTATGCCCAAGATGGTGTCTAGTGTGGCCCTAAATCAGTCCATTCATTTGCCTACTTTTTTCCCGCATCTACAAAACAAAGGAGAGGGAATACTGCACTCTTTGGATGTGCACAGACAACTTAGATTTTATTTGGACAGGACTAAGCCTCAGAAAATCTGAACATCTGCTAGTTACCTTTGCTGCAGGGGCAGAGGGGAAGGCCATTTCAAAGCAAACCATTTCTAAATGGATAGCCCATTGCATTAATTTCTGCTATAAGCACCATGGAAGATATACCCCACAGGGGATTAGATCTCATTCCACCAGGGCTGCATCTACCTCTACAGCCTTTCTCAGAGGAGTCCCTACCAGGGACATCTTAGAAGCTGCTACCTGGAGGCTTTGTACATACCTTCACCAAACATTACCACATGCCTATTTTTTCTAAATCCAGAGCTGGTTTTGCCACTGCAGTTTTGCAGGGCTTAATAGCTGTCCATAATGCTCTCTAACTTCTTCCTCCCTTCCTTAGCTTTGGGAATCAACCCAAATGTAATGACTGCAACAGTGAAACACGAAGAAACATAGTACAGTTGTGTACACTTGCCATAAATGTAGATGTTGTAGTGTATTCACTGTTGCAGTCCTGGTTACCCTCCCTCCAGCCCCCTGACTTCTCTTGGCTCTACCTTTCCTTCTTGTTTGGTGTATTTGAGCTTTCTGGTGTATTTGCTTTTTGTTGGAGGTGTAACATAACGTATAATTGCTTCCCATTATGGGGGCCTCTGACATCTGGGGCAAGAAAAACTGATGTAATGGCATTGACTGCATGTTTTATGTCCCTGACGACCTGATGTCATGGAAGAGGACACAGCATCTGATGCATGAATCCAAGACTTTGGTATTCAGGCCGGCTGAGGGCTACCTGCAGGCAGATCACCCAAATGTAATGACTGCAACAGTGAATACACTCAAACATCTACATTTATGGTAAGTGTACACAACTGTACTTTTTATGTCCAGCACAGTTGCTGGCTAAGTCTATTTAATTGTTAATAATATGAGACCGTTCTGGTTGTGAAAAGTTGGGTCATATCTATTCACATCTGTAAAATTGAAGCTGCTTATTCTAAAGTGCTTAAATTTCACATTTACTGACTGCATGTTGTGTATGAAAGAGTGAGAACCATCTCAGATGAGCATTCTACCTGCCCTCCTAAAATCTGGAAGCTTCCATTTTAGTAATCCCAAACCTGCATACCTAGACATAACTTAAACGAATAGTACTTTTACCAAAATAAGGAAACTACACTCCTTCGCTCCTCAAAAACGTCCAGTAAAGAGACCAGTAACACTGGAATAACAGTCTTTATTAATGAACTTAAGCTTCTTTGCGAGCTTTTCGTCAGTTTAAAATTCACCAACTTCCTCAGGAACACTGAAAGCATAAAAACGGAAACAACGTCACTTAAAACACCACTCATTTAAATACCCTGTCATAATGAAAAAACATGAAACATCACGTGTTGCGATTTTTATAATGGTTTTTAATTGTATATTTTTATTTCAGGCAGAAGTAAGGTGTACTGTATTTAGTACGAGGGAATCATGTTCCATGTTTTTTCATACTTTTATACAGTGGTATTCCAATGTTTTTTCTAAATATTTCTAGCGTTTTTATACGTTGTTAATTTGTTTTATTGCTTTAGTCATTATGATAGGGTATTTAAATGAGTGGTGTTTTAAGTGACGTTGTTTCCGCTTTTATGCTTTCGGTGTTTCTGAGGAAGTTGGTGAATTTTAAACTGACGAAAAGCTCGCAAAGAAGCTTAAGTTCATTAATAGTCTGTTATTCCAGTGATGTTCGTGTTTCACTGTTGCAGTCATTACACTTCGGTTATCCTGCTGGCAGGCGACCCGTAGTCGGCCTGAGTTCCAAAGTCTTGGTCCAGCGTCGGTTGCTGTCACTTCTTCCCTGACGTCAGTGCACCAGGGGTTTAAAAGTTGCAACCAACGCCATTTTCTTCAGTCTTTCTTGCCGCGCGGTCCCGGAAGCAAAAGCAGTTCGCAAGTGCCGGTCGGCCGACTCCTGAGATTTTCAAAATTGAATTTCAGAACTGAAGTCTTCAATAAAGCTAAGTACCTCGTTGGGGAAACTTTTTCTTGCTCCAGACCGATGTCAGTAAAAGTTAATAATTGTATTTCTTGTGGGAAGCAAATACCTCATAAGGACTTTCACTCTTACTGCATTCCTTGCCTAGGCCCTGACCATGACATTTACTAGTTGTTAGTTTTGTGCTAGATTCAATAAACGCACTATTAAATATCGGTTTGATTTTGCTTTACATTATTTTTGACGAAGATTTAATTACATAATGCCGTCGGAACAACCGATGACCAAAATGTATAAAAAACGCAAGGACAAAGGAAAAAGGCATCCGAGGTCCAAAACCGACGACGAAGCCTCTTCTAGGCCAGTCGCCGGTTCTCAGTGAGGCGCTTTTGCATCCCCTGACACCTGCTACCTCAGAGCCACAGGCCGTAACCGACAGCCACGTGGAGACACCGAGGCCTGTGGAAACTCAAGGTATTGGGCCTACGGAAAATATACCCTCAGATGGGACTGGAGCCGCTGAGCAGGCACCGGCTTCTGAGGGTGTTTTCAGACCTTCACAGCTTACAATTAAAGCTACTACAGCAGCAAAGGCAAAGTCAAAAACACCATTAAAGACAAGGAAACAAGTGCAGCATTTTCCAGAACAGGCATCCATGCCAAAGAAACAGATGCTTAAAATGGCCGAAGACCTTATAACTTTAATCAGGGGCTCCCATCCCCCTCCTGACAAAAGGCCTAGGCAAGACACTGATTATGATTCCTCTGATCAGGGTTCCATTTCTTGATTTTTCTTTTGATCAGGGCTATTCTCTCCCTCCCTATGAGGACTCTGATGCTGAAGAGTCCATTCCGTCAGCCTAACCGCCTGAGGATTACTCTTTTGGGGAAACCCTGCACACCATGAGGGAGCATTTCCATTGGGAGAGCCAGGATTACTCAGAATTCAAGAAAAGGCTCCGAGATTTCCTTCTTTTGCCTCAGCACAGGCCCCTAGCTATCCCCACTGTGCTTGATATTGTAGATTGTTTTTTTCTGAATCCAGTCTGTCTCCAGATTCTTTACCCCCTGCACCAGTAAAGCCAGACAGGTACTACAGGGTCCCTGACTTTAATAAATTCCTTTACAAAAACCCCGCTGCAGACCCAGAAACTATTTCTCAGGGTCCTAAAGGGGTTAAAGCTTCCACTGCCAAAAATCCTGTCCCCTCAGATAGGGATTCCAGAGCTCTAGACAGATGGGGGAAAAAAGTTTACACTTCTGCTACTTTAGCTGTAAGAGCTTTAAACTGCCAGTTTCACATGCTTAAATATCAACAGTATCTCATGTCATTGTTAAAGCAGAAAATGGTTGCAAAAATAGAAGGTCCTGACAGTAAAGAAATGCAGGATTTATTGCATGCAGTTGAATGAGTGGGAAAGCATACTCTGCAATGTCGTTTTGATTAATTAGAGGCTTGTAGAGCCGCAGTTACAGGCTCAGTTATTCGAAGACATGCTTGGTTGAAAGAACAAAGTTTACCTGACCATGTTAAAGTAAAATTATTGGATGCCCCACTACAGCATGATACTATGTTTGGTGTTAAGGTAGAAGAAGTGTTGAAGAAAATGGAGGGTAAATCAAAGTCAATGCAAACTGTGAAAGATTTCTTACAGGTTCAACCACCTAGATTTAGCAGAAACTGGCCTTCAAAAAATTGGTCCTTTCCAGTGTCAGACAGGCCACAAAGAGGCAGATACAGACGCCCAAGAGGCAGATCTCAGCCCCAAGGCGCTCCTACAGACCTAAACAGTGGGGTGCTACAGCCCCCAATAGAGGAGAAGACAAATCGCAACCTTATAGGAAACCGTCACAATGACTTCCCTCTGCAAATGCCAAGCTCTTAACAGTTGACAGCAGCCCTAGGGGAAAGCTAGCACTTTTCTCAAAAATTTGGTGCATGATCACCCAAGACCAATAGGTGTTGAATATAGTTTCTCAAGGGTACAGGTTCCACTTCCACACACTTCCAAAACCAAAAGGCATGTCAAACCTGCCACAAAACCAATGGGCAGAGGCACAAAAACAGATTGCTGCTCTTATGGATATGGGAGCTATTCAAAAAGTTCCGCAAGAAGAACGGGGCCAAGGATTTTACTCGCGCCTTTTCCTAGTACCCAGAAAGGACAAAGCATGGAGACCAATACTGGACCTGTCAATCCTAAATACATTCCTGGATGTTCCAAAATTCAAAATGTTAACACTACAACAACTCCTGCCCATGCTGGGCAAAAAGGCTTGGCTAGTTACTTTGGATCTCAAGGAGGCATACCTGCACGTCGCAATCAGACAATCGTGCAGAAGATACCTCAGATTTATAGTAGGCTCAATGCATTATCAATTCTCTGCACTGCCCTTTGGCTTATATACTGCGCCCAGGGTTTTCATAAAATGCCTGGCACCAGTAATTGCATTTTGTAGACAAAAAGGAATTCAAATATATCCCTACTTGGACGACTGCCTTATACAAGCAGAGAGCAAGGACATTCTTCTAAAGCACCTGGCGTTTGTAAAAAAGATTGCTAATTTGCCTAGGGTACACAGTAAACGAAAATAAATCAAAATTAGTGCCCTCTCAAGAGATAATATTCCTGGGTACAAGCTTAAATACAACTGCTCAGATGGCTTATCTCACGCCAGACAAACAAAGGCAACTGACTCATTACTTTCAAATGATGGCAACAAAGACCCAGCTCCCTGCAAGAAAAATTCTGCAGGCCCTGGGTTTCATGGCTTCTTGCATTTTACTAATTCCATATGCCAAATTGCATATGAGGAAACTACAGTGGTATCTAAAAAGTGTTTGGACTCAGCATTGTCACAGCCTAGAGACAGTCATAACCTTGATTCCCTGCCTACAACAGGAGTTTAGATGGTGGTCCCAGGCCTGTCACCACAACAAGGGACAGCCTTTCACCTTACCTACAGCCAGGCAGACAATAACAATGGATGCATCGGATTATGCCTGGGGAGCACATATGGCAGGAAAATGTATTCAGGGCGCATGGCCCAAGGAACAAATGCATCTTCACATCAATCAAAAAGAGATGCTAGCTGTACAGAATGCCCTGACAGCCTTCAAGGACCTAATACATCCAGGACAATTATTAATAAAGACAGACAATACCACAGTTATGTGGTACATAAACAAGCAAGGGGGCACACATTCCTACCCCCTATGCAAACAAGCCATGACTTTGTGGAATACAGCACTGACCTACCAGGTACATCTGCAAGCACAATTCCTGCCAGGAACAAAAAATACACTGGCAGATGAACTAAGCAGAAATCTCATAGATCCTCATGAATGGAAGCTAAATCCACAAGTGTTCAACATGATAACAAGGGAGTGGGGATGGCCAGACATAGATCTCTTTGCCTCCCCTCACAATTGTCAATTACAGAAATTTTGCACAAGGACTTATCACTCTCAAGCATGGAAAGTGGATGTGCTATCTTTCAGCTGGAAAAACCTGACAGTCTAGGCCTTCCCTCAGATGCCTCTTCTCACCAAGGAGCTTCTAAAAGTCAGACGAGAGGCCAAAAATGATCCTGATTGCACCAGACTGGCCACGCCAGCACTGGTACCCAATCCTAAAGATTTTGTCCCAAAGCCCACCTTGGCCTCTACCTCAAATCTCTCAACTTTTGACAGCAAAACAATCCGATTCTGCACAGTCAACTCAGAACCTTAAACCTGGCAGCATGGCAGATAATGTAGCCACTCAGACTGCACCTCTCTCTAAAGCTGTTATGGATGTAATTTTGGAAGCCAGGAGACCTAGCACTAGGAAATCTTATGCAGAAAAATGGAAGTGATTCTGTGCTTAGAACCAGGCACAAAGGCTCGACCCACTGGTCCCTAATATGCCTCAGATTTTGCAATACCTGACTGAGATGTTGGACAAAGGCCCATCTTTTTCATCTATTAAAATCCATGCCTCTGCCATTTCAGCTCATTACAATATGGATCCTCCTATTTTTTCACATCCTCTACTACGACAGTACCTAAGAGGGGCAAAGAATATAAGACCCCCTAGGAGAGCACCAGTACTTACTTGGAACCTCAATTTTGTTTTAGAAAAACTAACACTGCCTCCATTTGAACCAGCCAGCTCAGCTGATCTAAAATTCTTGTCATGGAAAACTGCTCTGCTCCTAGCAATAACTTCAGCAAGAAGAGTTTCAGAGTTACAGGCATTGATGGCTGTGGAACCTTTCCTCATTTTTCACCAGGACAGGATTTTTCTAAGGACGAACCCAACATTCATGCCAAAAGTGGTCTCCAGTGTGGCCTTAAACCAAACTATTCATTTGCCTACTTTCTACCCAAATCCCCAGAATAAAGGGGAAAAACTTCTGCACTCTTTGGATATACACAGGCAGCTATGATTTTACTTGGACAAAACAAAAGCTTTCAGAAAAACTGAGCAACTGTTTGTAGCATATGCTGCAGGATCACAAGGAAAACCTATTACAAAGCAGACCATCTCCAAATGGATAGGACACTGCATCTGCTTCTATTATGTACAACATGGCAAATCTGTGCCCAAGGGCATTAGGCCTCATTCTACCAGAGCAGCAGCCACTTCAGCAGCTTTCCTCAGAGGGGTACCAACCAAAGACATTTTAGAAGCTGCAACCTGGAGCTCAGTGCACACTTTTACCAAGCACTGCCACCTACCTCTCTACTCCAAATCCAGAGCAGGCTTTGCCACTGCAGTTCTGCAGAGCTTGTTAGCCTCGCCAAATCCAATCTAGACCCAGCCACCCTACCTCAGCTTTGGGATTCTACCCAAGTGTAATGACTGCAACAGTGAAACACGATGAACATAGTACAGTTGTGTACCTACTATAAATGTAGATGTTCGAGTGTATTCACTGTTGCAGTCCTGGTTACCCACCCACCATCCCCCTCTTTGCTGGGACTATTCTGTACTTCTCAACTCTATACAATCTATGTGGTGTATTTGCTTTTAGAAAAAGGAAATGTTTATAGTAATATATGCATGGTTGTTTGGCATATTTTTATCTTTACAGCCTTCATATCTGGGGCACCTGACATCTGGGGCAAGAAAAACTGAAGAAAATGGCGTCAGTTGCAACTTTTATACCCCTGGCGCACTGACGTCAGGGAAGAGGCAACAGCAACCGACACTGGACCAAGACTTTGGAACTCTGGTCGCCTGCCAGCAGGATAACCCAAGTGTAATGACTGCAACAGTGAATACACTCTAACATCTACATTTATGGTAGGTACACAACTGTACTTTACCGGTCTCTTTACTGGACTTTTTTGAGGAGCGAAGGAGTGTAGTTTCCTTATTTTGGTACAGAGTTTGTGCAAGTACTTGATTCGTTGAAGTGAATAGTACTTTTATCTACCCAGCTCAACCACAAAACAATCCTAAATTTAATCAGTCTCCCTGAGCACATAGTATCCCAGACTATTCCTGCTGCAAAAGTTAAAACAATCTCACTGTCAAATGAACTACAGCTGAGTTTCACTACATTTCCCAAAGCACAAAAGATGCACCTTTAGTTAAAACCTATGTAAGGCAATTTCCTTTCACTTCTGCATCATGTTCTGTTCTGTACTGTAGTGTTGAATCTGCTGGAGGGACCACAGACTTCTACTGTTAAAGGTGAAGCTAAAATAATACTGCAGCATATTTTACTCTAGCAATGCAAAATTTCCCTAGAAAGAGCAAATAAAGCCCATAACAATAAACTTGAATGCTGTGACTCACCTCAAGTAATTAGAGTTCAAAGATCTTGTCTTTTATATCCATAAATGTTCTAATCATTGTTTTTTGGTGGAAAACCATTTGTGGAGGTTAGTTGAAGTACCTGATTGGTTGAGCCGTCTCCTTTCACTTTTGCTAAGCTTCAGCTCAATCCGCTCCCTACCCTACCCCAATTTCCCACCCAGACTCACATCCTGTACACTTATCCTATGCTAATTTCCACCCATCACAATACAACCAATCACTAATTAGTTTACAATCCATACTTTTGCCCATCCTTTGCACATGTTCTAATCACTTCCTACCTTTTTTTTCTTTCAACTGGATTTCTTCTACATTATAACTCAACAACCTCTCCCATTTTACCCAACCCCCAACTACTCAAACCCAATCCAGCCTTTTGTCAGTATCCTGTTGATTTTCACTAACTGAACACTCACATGATTAGCACGCTGTTCTTCTCTTTCTTGCGCACACAGCCAACTATCATACATCTCTCAACACCAGTCTTAATCCTAATTCTTAGTCCATTGTTTTTCAATGACAATTGCTTCCATATTTCATTCAGTGTAGCCTACAACTTTTAATGGCTGCAGTGGTGCAGCGTTTAGCATTGTTGGCTCACAGCAAAAGCTTCGGTTTGATTCTTGGCTGTAGCGTCTTTGTGTGGCGATTGAGCTTTAAAGACATGCAGGTAGGGGTGTGTGTGTGTGCCTTTTGTGAAGGTTGTGTGCCGGGCTGGCAACTCGACATCATAAAACTCAAACTCCACTGCCAATCAAGCTGCAGACCGGTGATCTGCTGTGGCGACCCCTAATAGGGAAAAGACATTGCTATAGCCTGCAGCCTTTACAGCCCATCTCACAGCCATCTTTTCAAACAGACATATGTAAAAGTAATCCAACCCACAAATTAGTCACAAAGAACAAATTTAAAACCAAGTGCATTGTATATTCCATCTATTCCTATCCAGTCTTCAGCTATGAGGCAACATTCACCCCAACCCTGGTCCAACCACACTGGCATCTCCTGTAATGGCCTATACAAACAGTAATGTAACAACGCACTCCTGGAACTCTGGAGAAATAGGCCTAAAATGTATAAACTAACTTTAGAAGCATCTGTAAAAAAGTAACTGAACTGCATGCTTTCATATCTCATTAAAACTCTGACATCCTTGGTATCACATAAACGTGGCCAAAACCTGAGGGCGAAGACATTAAAATCTTCCATCCAGGATACAGTATCCTTCTAGCAGACTGCATATACAAAAAAAGGAAGGTGGGGTTGTTATTCTATACCCAGAAAACCTGAACATATCCTTTATCAAAAAAATAAAATCCCTCATTCAATAAGGCAGAAATTTCTTATTGCCTTAAAAAGGTAAACTCTTATAAAGACCATAAGTATCATAGCTTTATGTACTCTCCTTAGCAGTAACCTCAGCATAGCAGAGAACAAACTGTTCTAGGAATTTACTAATATACACCAAGAAACCATCAGTATTAACTTGTATGGTTTCTCAGCTTATCAATACACCAACAAGATGCAACAAACCATCCTCTAAGGCTCTAACTGCGGCACACTATCTGAAAACCTAAGTGACCACCTGCCCAGTTTTAGGAACAGACTTTTTTGCAATCCAGTAAAACATCATACACACAAGAATATGTGTAACTATTGTAATGCAGACACTTTTTCAGTTCTACTGTCAAGCAGTACAATTAGAATATATTAAAAAATCTTCCTTTATACAAACCCACCCACGAACTTAATAAAGTTGTTCCCAATCTACTGAACAAACATGGCTCTGTCGAGAGAAAGAATTAAACTTAATCCACCAAACATGGCTATTTAAAAACAGTTGGCAACTAATAGTGATTAGAGACAAGGCCTGGAAGGCATTGCACTCCAAAAAATTTAAGGGGAAAACATCTACTCTACAGACAGAAAAGAAATAAAACAAAAGATAATATAAGGCTTGACAAAAAACTGCACTACTTTTAACTTACAGAAGGCACACAAAAATAAACCTAAAATAATTCTGGTCATCGGTCTGAAATCTACTAAATCCAGGCCAAAGTCAACAACCCACTCTCTCTCTCCAGAAGACACTTCAACAGTCACTAATAACTTAAACAAATACTTCCTTCAAGCTGTAGCCTCACTTAGACAACCTCACCAACAAAACCTCACAGAAGATCACTTCTCATTCGGACCTGTCCCTACCTCCACCATAAAGAAAATGTGTCCTAAAACTAAAAACTCCAAGTTCTGCTGCAGACAGCCTTCCTCATGAATTCCTAAAAAATGCAGCTTGAAGCTCTGTCATATCTAATATATGTATAGTAATAAACAGATGCACTCTAGAATCTCATGTCCCAGCCATTTGGAAGAAGACATACGTACATATATACATACATCCTCTTTGTATAGGGGGACCCCCTACTGAGTACCCCAAGTTCAGAACAATAGCCATCCTGCCATCGTTGTCTAAAATATTAGAAAAGTGTATCCATTCCCAGTTACCTTGCCATCAACAATCTTCTCTCCAACGCACATTTTTTTTGTCCTCAACAATGACACCACTACTGCCCTACTTCACTTTGTTGATACCATTACTAAATGTACAGATACACCGGAAACCTAGTATCGTCCTTATTCCTAGACCTGTCCAATGCATTTGACACTGTCTGTCACCATAAACTAGTACTAAAACTCTCCTCCTTGGGTTTCATCCCCTCCTCCCTTTCTATTGAACAACTACCTAACAGATTTCAAGCAAACGGGTGCAAGAGTACTCTTCATTTCTACCCATTACTGTGGGAGTGCCACAGGGTTCCATACTTTGACCCTCCTGTTTAACATATTTATAAATTATCCACAAGAAAAAGTTTATCAGTATCTACCGCTGTTATTGAGTTTTACTACTCAGACTAAGGCGTCACCAAGGGAATTTCTCAGGGTATTAGGTTTCATGGCACACAAAATTCTCATGATTTCTGTAGCCAGACTCCACATGAGAAAACTGAAGTAGTTCCTGAAATCAGTATGTTCCCAATATCAACATCCCCTGTCACGCCACTCTTGTACTATATGGTACCATGTAGTTCAGGTGGACTTTCCCAAAGGCATAGCTGTGTAAGTTTTTCATCAGTTTGCCCTTTGGACTGTAAATAGCAGAAACCTTGATTTTTGTCAGGTCTACTTTTTGTTTATGCTGCTGTGCTGTTGGGTGTATTTCCCAAACCACCCATCCTTGAATATTCGCTAGGGATGCTGTCATGTTGGTTAATGAACATTGAATTCTCAGAGATGAAAGTTTCAAATGTTTGTCATCATGCTAGATCTGCGAGCAGAATTCAGTCTTCATTAACTAACCTTCCTTCCATCCCAGTATTAGGCTAGAGGGAAAATTGTTTTCTTTACTTTTCCTTTATCCAGGTCAGAAAATGAAACCTAGAAGCAAGAGATACTGTGTATGGGAAGGGAGGTGCTTATGTAGTCTAGGAAAGTTGAGTCCACCAAGTGGAGCAGCTCTACACACTGTTGATTAGCTCTAATTAGCGAAGAGTCATGGGAAAGTATAACTTTTGGATGTTATGTAGTGCAATCTCGCCTACATTCTTACCTGTGGGTTCGGAGCCGAACCTCTGTTCCGACTCGACCATACTCTAGCTCGAAGTCTTTCAATTGGCTGGGCTAAGAAGGTATCCCATGCTGCACTGCTCCCTTTTCCCAGTTCTTGTTTGCCGCTCGTATAGCTCAGACGTGGTCTCGCTCTTGGCTGTGGCTAAGTATAACTTTTGTCTTTATTGAGATATTCTTGCTTCAAAAAAAAGCTATTTACATAGCTGTGTGTTGTGTGTGTGTGTGTACTAGTTTTATAATCTGGTGTACTTTTTTTCTCGTAGTATTGTATTTTGTGTTATCCCGCTAACTGTTTCCCCTACGGGCTAGGCCCGTTTCAGTTAGGGGACATAGTCTGCCTCTTCTTCTGTGTTGCTTGTTAGTAGGTACCTATCCCTCGGGCTAGGACTGTAAGTTAAAGGACCTAGTCCTTTCCCTGTGTTCCTGTTGAGACTGCTTAAGTTAGAGGTCTTCTGTGATTGTCTGTTGGTTTTTTCTTAGTTCCTGCGCTTGTGGCTTGTATATTAATGGCTTATCTTTATTAACGGTTGGTGGTTTTTTCCTTCACTATGCCTAAGGATAAGAAAGAGCATAAGCCCTCGGGCTTTAAGAAATGTACTAAATGTGGTTATAAGATGTCAATCACTGATGGGCACTCTGTGTTTATTGTCTGGGGGCTATTCACCTCCAGGAATCTTGTACATTTTGCCATGCATTTAGCCTGCGTGCTCTTCAGTAGAGGAAGAACAAACTAATTTTGAAAGGACTTTTGAAACCCTCCTTCGAGGATGATTTGGAAAGGGCTTCTAGCTTCAAGTCCTCTTCCTCTAAGAGTAAAATTTCCAAGGCTAAAAAGCGTTCTCCGGCTCCATCTGTATCCTCGGTGCCTCCGGAGAAAGTAGTAAAATCTACTGTGGGCATCCTCTGTTCCACTGTCTTCGGAGCCGCAGGAAGTTAGTATATTGACGGAATCTGCTTCGGTTACAAGTCCCTCGGAGCCGATTACAGAGGTGCTAGTTCGGAGCCACTCTCTCCTCCTCACAGGTCTCCTTCGGAGAGAAGGTCTAGATCTCCTTCCTTATCTTCTAGGTCCTCCAGGACTCTTTCAGATGTAGATAGTGGTACAGAGACTGCTCCAGTCACCGGTACTGGAAAAATTGTTTTTGGCTCCAGCCCAGTCTGCTCCGGAGCCTGTCACCCAGCCAGCGTCGATGCTTCCTCCTCTGATTGAATCTCAGAATTCGGAGCCGGAGTGGTTGGCGCCATCTGATATCCCTAGGTCGGCTCCGATGGCCCATCCTGGCTTATCGGCTCCAGCTTCAGCTCTGACCCCGTCGGCTCTGTCCACGGGGTCCAGGACTCATGGTTCCTTGGTAGGACCCGAGGGGGAGGCCTCGGGACACTTTTCGGCTCCTAGCCTCCCTCTCGGTGCTTCGGCATGGGGGAGCCTGACCCCTGCTTCGGACCTTGTCCCTTCTGCTCCGAGGTCTTCCACGGCTGGTCGATGTTTGGAGCAGGGGGGACCAGCTTTCGAGGCCATGTGTAACGAGCTGGCCAGGTCCTCAGTGGCGTCATTCAGCACTGACACTCTGTCCCCTCCAGCTCCGGTGCGGGTCTCTGATCGCCCTTTATCTTTTGACAGCGGAGACCCAAGGCCTCAGGATACCCCTATGAGTGGTCCCCTTATTTCTGAGGGCCCCTCCGTGTTTTTGCCTGAGGGGCCACACAGAAAAAGAACGTGCAAGAGGAAGCACATTGACTCCCAAGATGAGTCCCTCACGTCAGACACTGACCTCGAGGAATCAGAGGGGTCCCCAAGTCATCCTCTGAGGATGTCTCTTTCTCTGACATCCTAAAAATTTTGAAGTAGAGAGGTGGCTGGCACTCTAGAGCTCCCTCCGAGGAGTCGTCTGTGTTCCTGAAGGCCTTTGGGGCTCAGTCCTCCACCTCCTGGGTATCTCCACTCTTTGATGAACTTCTGGATCTGGTTTGTCGAAGGGTGTGGGAAACCCCTGACTCTGTGGAACCAGTCCCCAGGAGACCCAACAAATTCTTGTCCGCCCCCTCTGACAAAGAGTTTCTATCCAAGTGAGTTCCTGTAGATGCCATGGTGGTGGCAGCGGCCAAGAAGGAACTGGCTAAGACTTTGTCTACTGTCCATCCTCCTAACAAGGAGTCTAGGACCATGGACCAGTACGGGGAAGCGTATGTTTTCTTAAGTGGCCTTTACTCTGCGGTCACTGAATTACTTATCACATTTTACTCGTCTCCAAAGAGATCTGAAAGAGCTTGGAGATACTCTGCAGGGTAAAGTTTCTGATGCGGTGGCTCAGAAGGTCAACACTCAGATGTCAAACCCTCAACGCGTTGCTCCCTTTGAGAAGAGTGAAGGCAAGATTGATCCTCAAATTGTTGGGGACGATGGCTGCTACAATTATGCTGGTTCCTCTGGCGAGGCTACACATGAGTCTCCTTCAATGGCTACTCTTCGCCCAGTGGTCTCTACAACATCTTCTGCTTTCTCATCTCATAATAATCACAGACAGGTGCAAGCAGGATGTTCACTGGTGGTTTCACACCAGCAACCTCAATGCGGGAAAACCCTTCGTTCTGTCCCCTCTGGTTGCCACAGTGACCACAGATGCCTCCCAGTTTGGGCAATGGCATTATCTAGGCAGGACAGTCCAAGGTATGTGGCAGGAACACGAGATGCATCTGCATATCAGTGTCCTGGAGATGAGAGCAGTGCTACTAGCGTTGCAAGCACTTCAGAGCTTTCTTCCTCTCGGGACAATTGCTATCCACTCAGACAATATGTTGGTGGTATAGTATCTAAACAAACAAGGAGGAACTAAGTCGTACCCCCTTTGCAGAGAGGCCATGCGAGTGTGGCAGTGGGCAGTGGCTTTCCAAGATTTTCTTGTAGCAACGCACATTCCAGGGAAGTCCAATGTAATTGCCAACAGGTTGAGCAGAGCTATTCTGATGCCTCTTGAGTGGTCCCTGAACAATCAGGTTGCGGAGCAGATTTTCCGCAGGTGGGGTCAGCCTTGCTGCGATCTATTTGCCTGCCCCCTCAATACCAAATGCAGAAGCTACTTCTCCCTTATCCCCCCTCAGGGGGTCTCACCCAGGGACGCTCTAGTTCACGATTGGCCCTCCGGTCTACTGTATGCCTTACCCTCCTGTTCCTCTGCTGACAAAGGTTATTCAGAAAGCGCAATCTTTGGGAAGCAAAATGATTCCGATTGCTCCACACTAGCCTCGTCAAATTTGGTTCCCCTTTCTCCATCCTTACCTTGTGGAAACCCCCTAGATTCTGGAC
Organism: Protopterus annectens; assembly: GCF_019279795.1. Taxonomy (NCBI): domain Eukaryota; kingdom Metazoa; phylum Chordata; order Ceratodontiformes; family Protopteridae; genus Protopterus; species Protopterus annectens. Next base: position 1,300,980,641 of record NC_056745.1, on the reverse strand, counting down.
CCTCAACCAGATCTGCTGACTCGTATGTCAGGGCAGCTCCATCCCTCTCTTCAGACCCTCCGGTTGACAGCTTGGCTCCTCCACTTCCATCATTAGTCAGGCTTAACCATTTTTCATCAGAAGTGGTTCATATTCTGTCTTACTCACATAAGCCTTCCACCAGAAAAATCTATTCCAGCAAATGGAAGAGATTTTCCAAATGGGTGCATGCAAGACAAATTGATCCTTATACAGCTCCAATTTAGTCAGTCCTGGAGTTCCTCTCTATGCTTTTCAACCAGGGATCAGCGGCCGCAACTGTTAAGGTCCAGTTGGCGGCTATTTACACCATTCATGTCGCTGATGAGCCTAGTCTCATGGCACATAGACTTTGTAAGGCATTCCTGAAGGGCACTATGCTGCTTCGTCCTCCAGTTTTTGACCCAGTTATGCCTTGGGACTTGACTTTTGTTCTACGATGTCTGACTTTGCCCCCCTTTGAGCCTGCAGCCACTTGTGATTTAAAATATTTGACTTGGAGGACAATCTTTTTGGTAGCCATCACTTCAGCCAGACATGTGTCTGAGCTTCAAGCCTCATCAGTTAGACCACCTTACTTGATTTTTCACAAGGACAGGGTTTCTCTTAGACCAAACCCTTCCTTTCTACTGAAAGTGGCTTCTGCTAGTCATCTAAACCAATCCATTGAACTATCTGTATTCTTTCCAGAGTTCTCGAACAAGGCAGAATTTAGATTTCATCAGCTGGATGTGCACAGACGATTATGACTCTGTTTACATAGAAAGAAGGATCTTAGAAAATCGGATCAGTTGTTTCTCATTTTCAGAAAACAGGATTGGGTCTCCTGTTTCCAAAGTCACCTTGCCTAGATGGATCTCCAATTGTATTTACTTCATTCATGTTTCAGGTGGCAGGGATTTACCATTTCGAGTGAAGGCTCATTCTACCCGATCTGTCTCTACATCTACAGCCTTTCAGGCCAGATTATCTCTGGATGATATTTGCTGCGGCTACATGGGCATCTCCTCACATCTTTGTTACTCACTACAAGTTAGATTTGGTGTCCAGAGGCAGGTCTTCCTTTGGTTCCACAGTGCTCAGGAGTATTTTCCACTGAGCCTCCCAGGATTCAGGTGCTGGGGACGCTGTCCCACGGGTAAGAATGTAGGAGAGATTGGACTGCATAACATCAAGAAGTTATGTACTCACCATAACATTCGATGTATGTAGTTCATCTCGCCTCACATTCTTACTTACCCCCCCTTCCCCCATCCTGGAGGACCTAGGGGTTAGGTATGGTTTCAAATTCCTTTCTGGTTGGTATGTTCTTCCTTCTCTGTGTTGTGTGTGGAGAAGTGAGTGATTGAGCTCGCAACAAACTAGATCTGGGAAAAGGGAGCAGTGCAGCATGGGATACCTTCTTAGCCCAGCCAATTGAAAGACTTCGAGCTAGAGTATGGCCGAGTCGGAGCCGAGGTTCGGCTCCGAACCCACAGGTAAGAATGTGAGGCGAGATTAGCTACATACATCAAACGTTATGGTGAGTACATAACTTCTTGTTTACACCTGCATAAGAATTCTCCAGTTGCATACTGTTTGAATCCCAACAGTTAAAGAAAAACGCTACCCTTTAATCTCCACCTAGTTGCTAAAGAAGAGTTAAAGGAGAGCACCATTTCTTTACAAGCAATTTGAAGCGTAAAATTTCTTATAAAATGTGATACGTCTTTTAATTATTGAAACAATGTGGAGCAGGCACAATAGGATAAATGGGGTAACACACATCTACTCAACAAGACCACTGTTTGCATAATGTTATACAGCTTTGCCTATCTCGCATGGCAAATTGTACTAAAGTTAAGTTGGTGCACCCTTACAACTGGGTAAATAGTGCCTACTCTTATTTGCTGTGAAAGAGGGAGGAGCTGGGACAGTGTGCCTACTCATCTGTTAATGAGGCAAACATGCAAAGAA
>NC_056745.1:1300945723-1300973167 GCF_019279795.1 Protopterus annectens | reverse complement strand
GCAAAACATTCTGGGCAAAAAATTATTACAATTGTAACAGTGATTATGTTTACATAGCTACCTGTGTGTCATTTGAAAGTTATTATATTGGGAAAACAAAAAGAATTTTAAACGTAGAATATATGAACATAATTTGGCCATTAAAAAGAAGGATAGAACAAATTAATTAGCTAGGCATGCACTCATGTCAGGAATTTAAAAAGTTTGAATTTTCTGTATTAGAGAGTGTTGATAAGGTTCTGTTTGCTGGTGATTTAAACAACACACTTGAATCTCACAAAGCTTTATGGCAATTATTGCTGGGTGCGGATAAAGCACCTGGATTAAATGAAGTTATAAATTTAAAATGTTTTTTTAACATATAGATGATTTTTAAGTTTAACATGTACAGTTAAGTTATTTTTTAATATTTATATAATACATTATATTTTCAAGATCATAAGTACTAATTGTTAATTGTATGATGTCATTTCCTATTTGTATTAGTTTAAATATAAAAGGAAGGGGTAGGGTCAAGTGTAATTTTTTCTGATGAAGTTCACAGTATTAAAAGTGGATGAAAGCGCTAAATATGTACTGTCTGAGTATGGTCCTTGGATTGTGTTTTATTACTGGGTGTTTGAAGTTTTTTAAAGTTTAGAATTAGGTTACGTTTTAGAGTTTGCAATAGAAGTTTCTTCCATATATAAAACTTTTTGTGGTCATTTCAGCTTGTTATTGCTAAAATTGTCCGACATAGCCAGATAAACCAACTGGATTTAAAAAGTTCACTTCGTGTTGGTATAAGATCCCCAGTTCTGATGCCCACAAGACGTGCTTATACTATTTAGGAGAGGCCCACTTGGACACTCCTGACACCATATGCACTAACTTTAATCCGAGAGCTCTTTCGGACCATAGAAACAAATTAATTTAAAAAAACTTTCTTTTTTTTGTGGCTCATATCCCCTCTAAGCAGTCTCTGATGCTTTCAGACCACCAGTTCTCCAGTACTGTCTGCCTCGGATTCTAGGTCCTTGGATCCTATGACCAGAGGCCGCATACCCAAGTAGGTTTAAAGACCTAGTCTCCAACCTTGCCCACCCATCTTTTCCAAACCCCATCTAAGCCTTCTAGGCCAGGTTCCACCACTACTTTTAGGTCTTCTATGAGTTACTCTGAAGCAGATGTGGGCAAGATTATGCAGAGATTCCTTAGGGCTCATATCCAAATGGGGGGGTCATTCCAGCTCCATCCGGTACTGGATCCATGAGCTCAGCTGCCAAAAAGAGATCATCTTCATCTCCAATCATACCTTTGGCTTTGGAGCTACAGGATCCTGGATACCCGAGTGGTTTGGCATTTGATCCGAGGAAGCTCCCTTCCTCTGATCCAATGGTGCTCATGACCATAACTGTTCCTTTGTCTTCGGACTGGGTCTCTGATCCCAGAGGTCTGAGCTGGGTCTGAGGGGTAGGGATCGGCTCCTATTTTATAGGATCCATCCCTTGCCCTGGTTGCCCCAGCCCTAGACTGCTCTGGTCCAATTCTCTCAGGTGGATGTGGATCTGAGGTCGGCCTCACCTTTCTTTCCTCATCTGATTTGGTACCAAGTGAGGGGTTTCCCTGGATCTGTCAGGCTTCCGAGTTGTAGAAAGGGTTTCTTTACTCTTGGAGAACTGTCTTCTCGAATCTCGGGTCCTATACCCCCACCCCTCATTGCGTCCGAGCTGTGAGCCCATCATCTCTGTTCCTGTGGGTCAGACAGTTCCAGGAAGTCTCCACAAATATTCCCCTGAGGGATTCTCCTCTTCTGCCAACAATTCCCCGGAACACCTCACGGAGGAGGTTCTTCGGAAAAGGACATTAAAGAGAGGATGTGTAGACTCCACTACAGAGCCTCTCACAGAGGACACAGACTTTGTAGGTACACGATCCCCCAGGTCACCACCTGATGATTTTCCTTCGAGACATCATTAAAATTCTTAGGCAGGAAGGTGGCTGGTCCTCCCCAAACACCTTCTCCTTAAGAGTCTGTGTTCCTGGAGGCTTTTGGGGCTGGCTCATCTACCTCTTTGATAACCCCCTTGGTGGATGAGCTTATCGACCTAGTCGTCTTCCTGGCTTGGAAGGAACCAAACACTGTCATACCTGTCCCCCAGCATCCAAATAAGTTTCTCTCCCCTCCATCAGTTAGATTTCATTGGAGTAAGGGTATTCCAGTTGATGCCATGTTTGTGGCGGTAGCTACAAAGAAGGAGCTATTAGAACAGAGCTCCGCTGTCCATCCACTGAACAAGGAATTCAGAGTGATAGATTCAGAAAGCACATTTATGCCTCACCCTCTTTCACACTGATGTCATTAAACTACCTGGCACATTTTACCCAATTGCAGAAAGATTTGATTAAGGAGCTTTGGAATTCTCTTGCTGAGTCCATGTTGGCAGAGGACCTCAAAAAAGTTTCTCCCCAGCTGACCACTCTTAATTCTATTGCTAATTCTTCGATGAGGCTTATGTCCCACCCAGTGAAAATCACTTCTCAAGCAGCCGGCTTTGGCATAGCAGATAGGCCTCATGCCTTGGTAAGGCTTTGCGATTTCGCATAACCCTTTGTTGTCTTTTGTTAATGTCCCTTTGATGGCTCTTCCTTGTTTGGGCCATCCGTCATAGATGCTTACCTGCAGCTAGCAGTAAGGATAGACCCTATCTGATGTCAGAATCATGTTTTCTGCCCCTCAACGAACATTTTCCAGCAGTCAACGGGGTGGCAAGAAAATGTGGTTCTGTAAATCTCTGGGACTTTTTTCAAGACTCTCATAGAGACACCTCCTCCAGAAGCACAGGAGGTTTCAGTGGCTAATGTCACCCCAGGGGCAGAGGGGGTCCGCAGAACCATGGCTTTAGGGATTTCTTTTCAACAGGCCCTATCAGTGCTCCTGAAGCACTGCCTGACTGTTCATCTCTGGAGGCAGTCGGGGTCGTCTTCCCTGGACAAATCTTTCAAACCTTGTATGGGTCCTAAGCGTAACATCCAAAGGTTACTACATTCCCTTTTTCCTTTCCACTTCTGGTGCAAAGGAGGAAATTCTCCCACGCTCCACCCAGTCAGAGGGAGTATGCAGATCAAGCACAAAACCTGCTGCAAAAGAGTCATCCAGAAGGTCCCAACTGAACAGATAGGATTTGGAACTTCTCGCTTCTTTTTGGTGCCAAAGAAAACGGGAGACTTGAGACCATTTTTGGATCTAAGCAATCTTAATTAGTATGCAAAGATTATGGCTCAGTCCATCCTGCCTCTTCTGCACAAGGATAATTGGATGTGCTCCATAGAGCTCCAGGATGCATACTATCACATCAAAATAGGCAGGCGCTCCAGGAGACACCTGTGCTTTCAGGTGGGAACTGATCACTGCCAATTCAAAGCACTGCCCTTTGGGCTCACCATAGCCCCCTGGGTGTTCACCAAATGCATGGCAGTTGTTGCAGCTCACCTGAGGCTCAGAGGATTCCAGGCATTTTCCCTATTTAGATGATTGGCTACTCACTGCCCCAGCCAAACATCAGCTAATACAAGCCAGGGATTACCTGCTTAAGATTTACAATACCCTGAGAATTATAGGTACTCATCTTGACGTACACCAAGTGGTGTCAGTACCTCTTCACAGAATCCAGTCCTTGAGAAATCGGGGGGGGGGACTTACTATCCGTTCCATCCCCTCTTGTGAAATTGGTGTTGCAGGCTCTTGGAGCAATGTCAGCTTCTATTATTCTAGTCCTTTTAGCAAAATTCTTCATGCAGCGTCTCCAGTGTACTTTGACGGCGCAGTAGTCCAGGCTTTACCAGTCTCTATCTGTTCACGTAAATTATGCACTAATCTGCAAATGTCTTATCCAGTGGTGGATACAGTTAACAGATATGTTCTTGGGCAGGCTGCCCCCCCCCATGGCCATGATGACCATGGATGCTTCCCAGTTGGTGGGGGGCATTACAGGGGTAAGATGGTCCAAACCACGTGGTACTCCTTGGAGACCTAGGTGCATATCAATGTCCTTGTGATGAGAGCAGTCCTTCTGTTGTTGCAAGCCTTTCAGGACATCCTCCTTGTTGGGACTGTTGCTGTCCATATGGACATGTCAGTAATCTGGTACTTCAACAAAGAAGGAAACTGTTAATTCCCGTTGTGCAGAAAGGCCATGAGGGTCCGGGAATGGATGAGCTCTTCAGATCGTTTTCTAGTTGCAACACGTATACCGGGGGAAACCAGCGTGTTGACAGATTCGGCAGGTCCATTCTGATTCCTCATTATTGGTCCCTCAGTCAGTAGCAAACAGAATTTTCAGCCTTTGGGGCCAGCCTTGCTGCGACCTATTTGCCTCTTCCATCTACAACAAATGCAGCAAATACTTCACACTTATCCCACCACAGGGGGAGTTGCCAAGGGATGCTCTAGTTCATGATTGCCCCCCCGGGTCTCCTTTATGCTTCTCCCATTCTCCCTATAATCCAGAAGTTTCTGCAGAAAGCAAGCAGGCTGAAGAGCTCGGTTATTCTCCTTGCCCCTTTCTGGCCTTGACAGGTGTGGTTCCCCATTTCTATGATCTCACCTTAGATTTCCTCCATGGATACTGGAGCCCACTCAGGATCTCCTATCTCACCCATCGTAATCCCAGCATCCCAGTCTCTATGCTTTTAAAACTGACAGCATGGGTTTCTACTTCTCGTGATAGTAACATGGTCCAGGCTTATTTCCATAGTACATAACATTATTTTGGCTTCCCAAAAGGCTTCCACTAAGAAGGTTTACAAAAGCAAGTGGAAAAGAATTTGTGTATGGGCTTCTAAAGACAACATTAACCCCTTTTCAGCACGTATTTCAGCCATCCTTCATTTCCTCAGTACTCTTTTTTTAAAGAAGAAGTTAGTTTCTACCATTGACCTTCAGCTTGCTGCAATATCCAATTTTTAAGCTGGAAATGAACCCCCTCCTTTGTCAATGTCTAGGTTATGTATGGTATTTATGAAAGGAATTTTCCTCCTTAGACCTCCCATAAAGCTTCCCCCTTTGGGACCTTATGATTGTCCTCCAGGGGTCAACTCAAATACCCTTGGAACCAGCAAACAAGTACAATATGAAATATCTGTCTTGGAAAACAATAAGTTTGGTAGCCTTTACTTCAGCAAAATAATTTGAGTCACAGGGCTTATCAGCAAGGCCTCTTTCCATCATTTACCAGAAGGATAGTGTGTCCTTACGAGCCAATCCTTCCTTTATGCCCAAGGTTCCCTCTGACTCTTAAAATTAACCAGTCCATACAACTGCCTGTGTTCTTACTCAGTTTTTTTTGAGTAAGGGCGAATACATGCTGCATCTTCTTGATGATCATAGGCAATTACTTTTATTACCTTCACAGAACAAAACAGTACAGGAAACCTGATCAGCTTTTTGTGTCTTTTGCTCCTAACTGCTTGGGGTCAATCAGTTTCCAAAATTACTCTGGTGAAGTGGATTACAGATTATATTTTGCTGATTTATTCTCAAAGTTTTGGAATTGCCTTATCCCCCTAGAGCCCATTCTACTAGATCTATGGCCATGTTAAAGAAAATACAAAGATCAATTCACGTAAGGTTCAGCAAGGCATCCTTTATTACATGCAGCAAGGAGACAAAGCATGTAGGTACAAGGTTTGTCTGATTTTCAGTAGCTCACCCTGCTTTTTTTATACAGTTCTTTGCACGTACACAGCAGGTGCTTATCAGTTAATTGCCGACTTACAAAAACATCTCTCAGAATTTAGCTTGACCACAGGGCTTGTGCTGTCAAACCCAGTTTCTGAGTAATGGTCCTGTAACTGTCTCTTCCTAACGCAACATTTATCTGTTACTAGTGTGAGGCCCCTATCTCAACATTCCACAGCAAGAACAGCAGACTTTTAGGTGTCAGCAGCTTTTACAGAGACCACCGGTATTTACACATTTTACATAGAATAAATGTATTAACTCTTAACCCTTTAAGTGCAGAATTGTACACTATACTATTTGTACATTTCTGTAACATTTCCCCCCTTTTAATTCTTTATTCTTATTGTTTAATGAGTCTAAAACAAGTCCATTTCATCTCTTGACCATTTCTACCCAGGGACTTGCAGTCAGAGAGTCATTCGGCTTAGGCTCAAGTAAACAATTCTTCCGTCTCCAGTTTTAGTAGTTCTTCATATTCAGTAATTTGTTGGTACAAGGTCTTTGAGACTGAGGCATCTATAGTGCTTTTTACCAGTCCACACATGCAGGGGACACATCAGCATCCACAGAACATCAATTTTGCTGCTCCAACGCAAATGGCGATCAACAGATTCATCAGGACACTGCCCCATCCCCCAAACCATCTCTGGAAAAAGTCTGTTAAAGGATGTTGACCTGGCTTGGTCAAGGCAGATACTTGCTGAATCACTTAGAGATGGCTATCTATTTCGTGTTCATTGTCTGGGATAAACGAACAGCATTCCTCTTGGATTAATGCGCAAGTACCTCCTTTCGCCGCCAGGGTGAAATTGAAAACCGTACTATTTTGAAGCACTACTGCTCTCCTAGCGGTCAGTTAATCTGTCACCAATTCCAAGGCGGAAAAGATTGCATTGCTCAATGTTTCAAGCAGCTTGGACAACTTTCTCAGTTCCCAAATCGATTTTACTGCTCTGAACTGAGGTAGTATGCCGGCCCATGATATGACATCATCACCGAGAGCCATGTGGGACATTCCTTTATCACTGCCGTGAGCCAGGTCATGGTGATATATCCATGATGCATCAATTCGGCCTACTGGATTGGCAGGTTTTTTAACTTCTCGAACATTTCGGATTTTCCGTTGAGGTAAAGTTAACGTGCGTTTTATAGCTGGAACTAGGTAGCCCAAAAAGCAGCTTCTGGACCACTTTCTTGGTAGCCATTTATATGCCTTTCTTCCGCACACAAAATAACAATCTTCCACTTTTAATGATGATGTTGGTGAACTCGAAGCGATCCCCAAAGTCCTGCTGTCCTCGGAACATTTTCCAATAGACAGTTTCCATTTCCTGGGCAAAGTTAGCTATAGAGTTTTTAACAAGTTTTCTTATAGATGAGAAATTTGCCACACAACCCGAATTGTCTGCAGTGCAGTTATAGACCACTGTTTTGTTACAATGGCTCCACCCTACCCTAGTTTTATCATGTTTCTGAAAACACACGGTTCTGTTTTGACGGAGGGACAGCTGTAAGGCAACCGCATTTGCAGACGTAATATTAGCCGTGTTGCTCAACAAGCTTGTCCATGTCTCGGTAACATTTAGTGGAGACGCCACTAAAGGTAACCCTCCATGTGCAGTTGGTATAGCTGCACAGATCCAACAATTAGAAACATTAAGGGTATCTGCATATGCGTACTTGATAGCCTGGTATGTGTTGAAAGCAGGATGCCATGCTGCACGCTTGCTAAGTTCAGTAAATGTGGCGGAAAAGAGAAATGGCCATAGCAGAAAAACAGTGACCATAATAAGTCAATGAGATTATCACACAATATTTTTGTGGAAAGGGTTGTCTTTCCAGTGTTCTGTTTTCTTCAGCTTTCCCAAAAGGATGGAATTCAACTTTCTTTGGTGCAATTGTGTCGCTTAATCTGGGTATTTTTATCTTATTCTCTACCCTATAGGACCTTAGCACCAATGATTGCTTCAGTGGGTTTGAGATGGATCAGTTCCTATTGATCTGACCCCCCTTTGTAGCCAGACTTTTGTGCTTAGGGTCCCAATGGAGAGGTAAGATCTTTACCCAATTTGAATTTCTTCACTAACTTGCAGTGTCTCAGATGGATCCACGAAGCTCGCTCTGAAGTCTTGACTGCAGTCGGTGTCGAAAGAAGCACCTGGTAGGGACCTTCCCACTTCGGTGATGCCCAGTTCTTCTTCTTCTTCACGATTTTGATCCACACCCAATCTCCTGGCGTCACTGTTACTTCCGGCGTCTTAGTCTGCTCTGAACCTGAAACAGAATTAGACTGCAACACATGTTTAGAATTTAACAGTTTCTTCATATATTCAGCTAATGTAAGATCAGCTTCCTGGTCTGAAGGCATGAGAGGGTTTCCTTTTTGGTGTACAGTACGCCCTCCCATACAGTTTCTCATATGGGGTCAGCCCTTTTGCTGAGGGAACTGTTCTCATGTTCAACAGTGCCAGGGGTAAACAGTACAGCCAGGTTTTCACAGTTTCAGCCATTAGTTTCCTCAGTTTACTCTTAAGTATGCCATTATGTCTTTCGACCAACCCTGCAGACTGAGGATAAGCACAATGATTTTTTAGAGAAATACCAAAAAACTTACTTAGCTGTTGTATAGTTTGGTTAACAAAGTGTGTTCCGTTGTCACTGTATATTCTCTCCGGAATGCCAAACCTAGGAACAATTTCTTTCACAAGAACCTTTGCTACTGTAGCTGCATCCGGGTTCCTGGTTGGAAAAGCTTCCACCCACCTCGTGAACATATCTATAATGACAAGGCAGTACTTCTTATTTTCACATTTATTTAACTCTATAAAATCCATGCAAATGGTGTGAAACGGTTATGGTGGTGTGGGGAAACTCCCTTGCGTGGGCCGTACTGCTCCTTGTGCATGATATTGATTGCAAATCTGACATGCTAAACAAACTTTTTTAGAGTAGTTTGAAAATCCATATGCAGTGAACACCTGGTTCACTGTCTGTACCACTGCCCATGGCTCAGTAATGCTGCATAACGAAAAAGATTAGAAGGTGATATTGTTTTCCCTTCTTTTAAGATGTGCAAACAGTCTCTGAAGATGGCCCCCTGCTTTAACCAACGCCTTTTTTCTACCTGTGTGGTCAATGGTTGCATTGTTTGTAGCATGTCGAAATTTAGACTTTCAGAGGGTTCTAAATCTTCTAGAAGGTGTAAACAAGCTTCAGCGGCTGCTTGCTTTGCAGCAGCGTCAGCTCTTGCATTACCTTTTGAAATAACATCCTGCTGTTTTGTGTGAGCTGCACATTTGCAGATAGCTAAACACTGTGGTAATTGACTGGAGTTTAAAAGATCTAATATAAGCTGTGCATGATTTATGGGTTTACCAGTTGATGTAATCTTACCTCTGTTTTTCCACTGCTGTGCAAACACATGCACCGTGGAAAAAGCATATTGACTGTCAGTAAAACCATTTGCACACTTACCTTTAGCTAAAGTACATGCACGAGTGAGTGCAATCAATTCTGCCGCCTGTGCGGACAAATGCCATGGTAAGGGTTTTGCCTCGATAACCTCTGTGTCAGATACTACAGCATAGCCCACTAGGTTCTGTCCTGCTGGGGGTTTTTTTTGCATGAGCCATCTACATAATATGTCAGATCAGCATCTGTTAAAGGTATATCTGTGTGGTCTTTCCTAGGTAATGTCTGCTCGATCTCCTGCAGGCAATGATGTGGAGTACCATCTACAGGGGTAGGGAGCAGAGTTGATGGATTCATGGTTGTGCACCGTTCAATCGTCGTGTTGAGGCTGGCTCAGCAAAACAGTCATGCAGGAGAGATGTCCAGCTGGGGAAAGGTATGCTACCTTTTCTTGTAACAAAATAATTGCTACTGCATGAGGGGACCCTTAGGATAAGTGGGTGAAACAAAACCACTGAGGCCGAAGCCTGCACTGCCATAGCAGCTGCAACAACCGCTTGAGCACAGTGGGGGTAAGGACCGTGCCACTGGATCTAACTGTGATGAATAATAAGCAATAGGACGTTGCTTATCTCCATGTTGCGTCAGGACTGATGTCATATAGCCGTGCTTACAGTCTACAGTTTGAAAAAAGCGCTTGTGATAATTTGGTAACCCCAAGACAAAAGACGACGCTATTAACTGTTTTAAATTACAAAAGGCTAAATCCGCCTCCGGTGTCCAAATCACCGGCTCCTGTGCTGCCATAGGCTTTTTGTATATGAGGTCAGACAAGGGTGCCACTTCCAAAGCATAGTTTGGAATCCAACTTAGACAGAAGTTAGTCGTACCCAATAAGGACATCATTTCCTTTTTGGTAATGGGTATTGGAGCCTACAAAATAGCTACTTTTCTGTCCTCATCCAAGGTTCTACTTCCATCAAATATTATATAGCCCAAATATCGGACCTGCTTTTTCCAAAGCTGCAATTTTTCCTTGTTTACCTTGTGTTCCCTCAGCAGCTAAAAATCCTAGCAATGCTAGTGTGTCTTCTCGGCAAGCTTGTAAAGTGGGAGCTTCTAATAAGATATCATCAACATAAAGCAGGGTTTGACTATTTTTCGGTAGGCTAAATCTTGCGAAGTTACTTGACATCTCTTTTGAGAATATCGTGGGGCACTCACAATAACCCTGTGGTAGTCGAGTGTATGTGTATCTTTTACCCTGATAGGTAAATGCAAACTAAAATCTGCTGTCCGGATGTATCGGAATTGAGAAAAACGCATTACTAATATCTACTACAGAAAAATATTTCTGATGGGGGTTTTAACACATTTAAGAGTGTGTGGATCAGGTACCGTAGGTGCCTTGGGTATTACTGCCTCATTGACAGCCTGCAGGTCTTGAACCATGCGCCACTCTCCATTTGCTTTCTTAACTGGGAACAAAGGTGTGTTACATGGTGAATCAGGAGATTCAATTAACACACCACCTTAGAGGAGTGCGGCTATAATGGGCTTTATCCCTGCCTCTGCATCTTTTCTCAACGGGTATTGACGTTTTTGAGGTCTAAATGTTGATTTTGGAGTAATAATCACTGGTCCTGCCGTTTGAATAAGGCCTGCATCTGATTTCCCTGTGGACCACAGTTTGTCTGGAATACCTTTCAGAGCATTCTCTTCCTTCTTTAACAGGAGTACTTGTCAAGTATTTTTGCGAAAATGTAGGTGTACTGCTGGCTTAGTTTGAGTTACCCAGTTCAATTTTTATACCTGCACTCCCTGCTCTGAAAGTTCCTCCCTGGACTGTTTTTCCCACCTGGTAATCTTCCTGCCCAACTCTACCCATTTTGTGTTTCTGTCTTTAGTGAGGCTTACATGTGGTAGGAGGTCAGATTTGTAAAGTGCCGTTATTTCTTTAGGCAGAGAGCAGCTGGCTATGCTATTTCCCATTGTGTCCCAGTATAGGTTTTACGTAACAGTAGCCTTGCTGTGGGATATTTAAACAGCTCATCTCTGTAGTCCTCATCTGGCCCTTGTGTGTCACGAAAATACAAGGTGCAATGCAGTAATGGCTGCTTTTTAATATCTAATGAGGGAAATTTACTAATGGCCAAATCCATTAATTCCTTGGTTACAGTCCCTGGGCTGGTAGTAATCGGGTCCTGACTGTACCAGTAAAACATCTCACCTCTTGGCTGCACTACACAGGTATCATGCACTTCACAGATGTCAGTCTCTTGTCGTGCTTGCATCCCTTGCATGGTCGGAACCACCGCTATGCCAAATAACTGCATCAAATCTCTGCCTAAGAGATTTATTGGGCATTTTGCAGACACTACAATTTTACTTCTCTGTGTCAACCCTGTTACAGGATCTATGACCATAATTTTGTGTGAGAGAGGCTCCCGGTATAGCTGCCCATTTGCAGCCTTAACAAATATGTAATCCGAAGACCGTGTATACTCTGGTAATTCGGAGGGATGCATCAGGGTCCGTGAAGCCCCAGAATCACACAAAAAGCTAACCTCTCTTCCTTCCACCAAAAGGGTGACTTCTGGCTTGATATCTGTTAAAAAGAGTTCCAAGCACAGAAGTGCCAAGTCCAATACCTCATCATTTTCATTTTCATTGTCATCCCCTCCACCATCCTGTGCTTCCTCTATTTTTTTACTTCTACATTACCATTTATCCTGTTTTGTATTGTAACCCTTCCCTGTGCTTCCTGACTATCATATAGTTAGTTATCACCTTTTTGTTCATCCGTCCTTGTCCTATTATTTCTTTTGCAATCCCTTGCCATGTGACCTTTTTTCCCCGCATTTAAAACATTCTCCCCTCTTTTTACGTCCCTCAAAATCTTCTGACCATTGGTCAGAGTGCCTACCTTCCCTATTTTTGCCCTTTTTTCCTGAATGTACCACATATACCTCAGCCCCATCTTCTAATGAAAATACCTGCATTTTCTTTTTCTTTTTGCTATTAAAGTGCCTCTCGGCATGCCTTGCATACTCAAGCAGTGGTTGTAATCTGCTTGTACGATGAGCTACCATATGTTTTGTAATAAAACTACTAATAGGAGCACTGCTCCCCTTCAGAAAGGCATTTTTTTAACTGTTGTTCATAGGGGGAGTCTGCTGCTTGATTATCAGGGAATTGCATCCCACAATGATTATTAAAGCACTCTGAGCCTAGCAAAATAGCGGTCAACTGACTCACCTTCTTGCTGGACACACTAATACAGGTCCAGTCTGCCTGTGGTCACCACTTTTCAGAAATTCGGTTTGTAAGACCTGTCACCTGGGCAACTAATCCTACGCTGTTATGTGGAAGGGGTCTCTGCTGAGCGTCATGAGGGTTCCAATCACCACAGACCATATGCCAGTATGGACCTATAATTTGTCTTACCACTTTCTCTGTCTCTTCTCCATTTAAGTTGTAGCTTAGCCTCATACCTTGCAGGTCCTCTGAAAAATTTGGAAAGTTGACCCTAGGGTGAGGAATACCCTCAGTGGCCTTCGAATATCTTCGGGACTCCAGGGTCTATATACTAATAAGGTAGGGTCTTGGTTATCCTGACCTGCTCTGGGATTAGGTACCTCAATAAGAGGACAGAGTTCTTGCCCACTAGTCGTGGCCTGGGTTTCACTAAACAATCGCCAGACTTTGAGATTTTTATCATCATCATCTGTGTTTTTTGTTTTGGACCTAGTTCCCTATTGGACCCCTACCTTTTACTAGCTTTATTTTTACAGAGTCCTCACCTCCTGTAACTACAGGACATAAAGGAGGCACTCTGTGTTGAGTACTTGCTCTGTATGCTGGTGGGGGAGGGGGTGCTGAAGCTAGTACTAGGTGGTTATCCTCTTTATCTAAAAACATTGTTTTAGAGTTTTTTTTCTTTCTGGTCTCTTCGATTTGCTTCCTCCAGCCATCTGTGTGCCTGGGGAATTCCTAATTGTCGCTGTTTTTTAACTTGCCCCTTGGAGTCTGCTTTTAATTGCTTTATCAATTTGAGAAGTGAAGATTTATCTAATTTTCCATCAAAATCATACTTAGTTACCCATTTTGAAAAATATCTAACATTATCTGTGCGCTGTACCTGCATATATTTACCATCTTCTGTTAATGGTGGGTCTTTTGATATCTTTGCACCCCAGTTATAATTACCCATTTGCTCACTACGTAGTTACCTTTAGTAATTTTATCTATTACCTTCAATTTATTTACGTGTACCACGGATTTTGTTATAGTCTCTTCAGAATGACTGTCTAACCTTCTACTATCCTGTTCACCTAGTCTGACAGAACTGCAGTTTTTCTCTGTCCCTGACTGAATAAAATACAATCTAACAGAAATTAAAATGCAGTTTTCCTGTCCCTGACTGAATAAATACAGTCTAACAGAAATAAATGCAGTTTTCCTGTCCCTGACTGAATAAATATAATCTAACAGAAATAAATGCAGTTTTCCTGTCCCTGACTGAATAAATACAGTCTAACAGAAATAAATGCACTTGCCTGTCCCTGACTGAATAAAACAGAATAGCAAAACCCACCTTACCTGAGCCTACGTGATTGACCACTGATTCGTGGATACCTGTCCTTCAATCGCAGATCAGAAGGTGACTGGCCTCTTTTGACAACAATTCAGTCGGAGTTCTTTTTATATTGCAGAAGAACTGATTTGGTTTCTTCCCCGTACGGTTTCAGCCACCTGGCTGTCTGATCCGAGGTGGAGAGGCCTCCGGCTCGAAGGACCAATCTGTTAAAGAAAATACAAAGATCAATTCACGTAAGGTTCAGTAAGGCATTCTTTATTACTTCCAGCAAGGAGACAAAGCATGTAGGTACAAGGTTTGTCTGATTTTCAATAGTTCAGCCTGCTGTTTTTATACAGTTCTTTGCACGTACACAGCAGGTGATTATCAGTTAATTGCTGACTTACAAAAACATTCTCAGAATTTAGCTTGACCACAGGGCTTGCCCTGTCAAACCCAGTTTCTGAGTAATGGTCCTGTAACTGTCTCTTCCTAGCACAACATTTATCTGTTGCTAGTGTGAGGCCCCCTATCTCAACATTCCACAGCAAGAACAACAGACTTTTAGGCGTCAGCAGCCTTTACAAAGACCACCAGTATTTACACATTTTACATAGAATAAATGTATTAACTCTTAACCCTTTAAGTGCAGAATTGTACACTATACTATTTGTACATTTCTCTAACTGGCCACTTCAGCTATTTTTTTTCTTCCACACCTTCAGTTGATGACTTTTGCATTTCAGCCACTTGGTCAAAGATCCATACCTTACGTTTTACAAATTGGACATTATCTTTCGGAACATTGCTTCCTTTGGTTCAAAAGTGATGTGGCATGTCCTTCCTTTAGGGCCACCAGAGAGTTATGTTGCTGGGGACTCTGACCTATTAGTGAGGAAGAATGAAAAGGACATCAAGTTTAGAAGTTATGTACTTATCGTAACCATAACATGGCATCTTTGTTGTCCATTTTCATTCTTCCTTACATTCCCTCTCAACCATCCTCCGGACCAATACTCCTAGAAGCACTCCTAGATACTGTGAGAACCCTCAGGTTCCTGATTTGAGCCTCATATGAGTCAATAACAGTAAGACAGCAAATTTGATCTCAAGAGTTGGGTATGGATTAAGGCATTATGGGCAATGGGAGGAGCATGAGGCATGGATCTAAGAGATTTAATGTTGTAGGCACTATGTTAGATTTGAAACTTTAAGAAAGTTGAATTTGACCCTAATACATGGTACTACCTCCCAAACTAATGTCAGTGAAGGCACCATTTTTAAGATCAGTTCTACTTACAAATCCCCCTTTGCACCCGAAACTAGCGATGTATGAAAACGTTTGTGAACTAGACCTGTATAATTTAAATAAGAACAAACACAGGCCAGCTCAAACACTTCACAACATGAACCAAAGCGAACATGATTGTTTATTGGAACTGCAAGAACATGACGTCAGGGTTATGAAACCTGACAAAGGGGGAGGGGTTGTAATCATGGACTCTTCCACATACAGTGACAAAATGTTGGCTTTGTTAGATGATTACACAGAAGTGTCCCTTAATGAATTAAATGCAGTATATAGAAAAATCCACATCCAACTCATTAACCTATTTCTAGAAAGAAGAATTGACCTTTCCTTACATAATTATCTTAACATCATTAGCCCAAGGATACCAGTGTTTGGCATTCCCAAGATCCACAAGTGCCTCTCATATCCACCTATGAGGCCCGTAGTGGATGGAAGACACTATTACCACTACATGTGCACAATTTTTAGACCATGAGCTGAAGAAAATATTGCGTAATGAAAGTCAGATTTGTAAAGACTCCTGGGCTTTTTTAGAACAAGTGAACAAAACCAGGTAATGACGCAAGTGACATCATGGTCACTAGATGTAAAAGACCTGTACACAGTCATCCCACAAGAAATTGGTCTTGAGTGGGTGGGTGATCTGTTATACAAAGTTAACCAGGAGAAAATTGATCTAATTTTGGAATTAGAAATTGTTTAAGAAACTATTATTTCTCCTTTAATGGCAGGTACTTTTTGCAGACTATAGTAGTGGCAATGGGTTTGGCATGTGATGGGGCATTCGCGAACATGGTAATGGCATATTGGGAAAGAAATTATGTATTTCAGTCTCAGTATTATTCTGAGGTCAAACTGTATAACAGATATCAAGATGATATCAGCTTGATATGGAATGGGTCACTGGTTGATTTGGAAGAGTTTTTGAGATACCTTAACACCACCACTACATTCCTGCAGTTCACTTGGGTGATTAACCTGGATCATATGAATTGCCTTGATGTCTACTTATACAAAGACACACACAATGAAAAATATGCCACTAGGATCCATAGGAAAGAGACCTACTCAAACTCGTTCCTGCATTACACTAGCTCCCACCCCAAGCATCAAAAGAGGTCAGTAGTTAAAGGGCGATTAGTTCGAGCAGCCCATATGATCTCCATAGAAGAAGATTTTCTTTTAGAATGCGACAACTTAAAAACTATGTTCTTGAGGAGGGAGTACCCAGCAGACTTGCTTAATGAGCTTGTGCAGGAAGTGATAGGTAAAAGAAGAGTAGGGCATTTTAAGCCCATAGTTGGGGAAAACATACTGGACAACAGCCCCTCTGAAGTTGGAGGTGAGACCTGAGTTGGAAAAAAGTACTTTTTGTAGATCTATGGTGCTTACATTCAACTCCGACTCACACCACTTGATGTCCATTTTTTATAAGAATTGGGACATTTTAATGGATGACTTGGACATCATGGCACAAGTAGGAGAAAGACCTGTAGTCACATACAGAAGGGGCTCAAACATAAGACCTTCTTAGGAAAGGTTCTAACTACACTAGAACAGGACGTGTAGGGATGTACAAATGTGAGTCTTGTAACTGGTGCCACACGGTGAAATCGGGTAGCAAATTTACAGTGAATGGTATAGACCATTATGTAAAGGGTAAATATAACTGTCACTCCAAGGCAGTGGTCTACATGGCCACATGTGACCAATGCCCAGCATTTTATGTAGGCAAAGCAGAAAGGGAATTTAACACCAGAATTTGATTACAACTATGCCATAAGAAAGAATAATAATGCATTAGCGAGCCATATTCAAGACAACACTGGCAACTATTTCACATTTATGGCAATAGACCATGTAGACATCAGTGACAAAAAGCCTTGGGGACTTCAGTTAGAGTTAAAGGAGTTAAGGTAGCAAATCTTACTACAGGCAGATAGATGGCCAGGGATAAATGACAGGACGTCCATCTCTCCTGTATTGAAATTAAAAGCCCTAGAAAGGAACAAAATACCTTAAAACATTTGTTAAGCACAGGCACTTTTGTATGTATTTTGCTTGGGGTAACATTTTAGCATTATGTGAACAAGTAATACGAGATTTTTAAAAATGACACAAGTATGGGACTAGTAATTTATTTTTTAATCACAAGTTCTAGTTGTATTTAAGATGTAACAGTTTTAAATGTAATGCAGTCATCAAGGTGTTAATTAGTGTTATATCTCAGTGTTGCTCAACTAGCTGCCTCTCTTTGCTTACCCAGTCAGAGTGTTTTTTTATATGTATATAAATGGTTGTCTTACATTTTAATGGTGTCTGTTGAAGTTAACACTTGTTTAACGAAAGTGCTCACATTTTGTTTTCCTTGTGGATTTTTATCATTAAGTATACCTTTGGCTCATCATGGCCTAAGTGATGTGTGCCTGTGAAACTCTGCCAGCATGTTTATTTATTTAGTTTGTTTTGCTGTTTTTGTTTTTTTGAGATTGTATTAACAAAACTAAAATGTACAGAAACTCTGATCATTTTTTTATTTCTTAAGAAAGTAAGAAAAAAATGACACCCCATGTCACAGCATCTGCAAATGGTTGGCACATGCTATATTACCTTTTGTTATACCTACCATGATAATGCAATTCCAGTTTAAAGATGGCGCACTCTACCAGAACCTTTTCTTTGTCTGTGTGGTTGTGTGGTGGTGTTTTTATGTGAAGGTGTGGATTCTGGAAGTATTCTAAAAGTGACAACTTGGTTCTTTGTACACAAGCACTACAAGCTAGATACCTTCTCCATGCCTAGAATATTCTTTGCTAGGACATTCTCCAGGTATCCCTGGACTCTCCTTCCACTTCCCAGTCAGTACGGTAGCCTACCCATATAGATTAGGCTATTGCAGCAGTGATCAACTGCTGAACATAATACAGTAGTCAAATGATCACTGTTACACTAGCCTCTCCAGCCCCATTTTATATATATATATATATATATATATATATATATATATATATATATATATATATATATATTTATATATATATATGCAAGACGTTGTCGCGTTCGATTCTCAGCTAGACCGTCTTCTGTGTGGAGGCATGCGTGAATGGGTGTGCCTTCGTTGAAGGTTGTGCGTCAGGGCTGGTAACTCGGCATGTAAAAATCCACTACCAAACATTAGCGGACCGGAGTTCTGCTATGGCGACCCCTAACCGGGATAAGCCGAAAGACACAACAAATATATATATATATATATATATATATATATATATATTTTTTTTTTTTTTTGCGCCAGAGGGAGGACTTCCCATTTTAATTACATAGCATAGATCTCTTTCAGGGCTGTAGTCTTCCTCTCTCAGTTGACAAGAAAGCTATGAAGAGCCTGATACCCAAACTGTTCATTTTATTTAGATCTGCCCAAGCTTACAGTGGTTTGGGCTTGTGGAAGGTGGCCTTAAGATTTGCAAACTAGATAGTTTAGGCTGTTGCAGTGGTGATCAAACATCTTCTGTTATAATAAGTTTACTTGCACAGCTGTATTTTAGTATATGTTGTCTCCCATTTTAATAGTGTTTTTCTTAGAGCTCAGTTCATTAAAATTAATTATTGCATGTATTTTATTCTTCTTTGGAGCTTTTCCCCTGAGCCTCCACTGAAGAGACTTTTCTTGCCCAGTCCAACTACCCTAGGCAACAAAAAATAAGATACTACAGGTACACCTAGTGGCATAGGTCATGTCGATAAAGGTGCAATTGACCAGCCCACTCACCTGTTAAACTGTAATAATAAAGAACTTGATATCCTTTTTATATTGGGTGTGTAACTTTTGTTTTTAGGTTACCTGTAAACAAGTGGTCAGTACAGCTTTTAAATGTGGTGTTTTTTTTTTTTGTTATATTTAAAACATTCACAGTTAAGTCCATTAAAATGCTTTGCCTTGCACAGGCATGTTTTAACATGCTGAGTATTGAAATACCTGTTTTGAACCATAATGTAAATTTGTATCTGCAGTCCCATTTTTTAGATTAGTTTTATTATGTGCAGTGTCATTCCCCAAACATCTTGTATGTTTGACATTTTACTTTTTTTTTTTTTTTTGGAGGCTGTGTAAAGAAACATGGAAGTGTTTTTATGGAAATAAGGCAAGTTCCAAGATTCATGGTCTAGTAACTTGTCATTTGAAATGACAGCTTCATGTCCGTATTTTTGATAATCACAGAGAAGTGTTGGATTCTAAGAATTAGTTCCCACTAACAGGAGAAGTGTCAGGGTGAGAAATTTGTTAGTAATCCTGCTTGACAAAGTTGTCTGAAATCAGCTAAGTACAAGAAAGCAAATCATCTTCATTGTTCAATGTTTTTTGTAGTATGAAGGATGGGGGCATTGTATCATGAATATTAAATGTCCCTTGTTTTATTTCAGTGATCACTCTGGTGATGTTATGCCATAGTTTGAAAACACTTTCCCTTGTTCTGCTAACAGTGAAGCAGTAGATTTTTGTTGAAGGATGGTATTGTTATGGTCTGACCTTAATTAGGACTGCAGAAAGAAATGGTATTGAGAACTGCATTGTGTGCTTTTAATAGTACTGTTGAAGACGCACTGGCTCATCTGGTGTGGAAAATCTATATGCCCTTGGTTTGTGTTCATTGTAGTGACTAGTGCTCCGGGAGCAGTCTTGTGTGCCTTCTGAATCCCTTTTGTTTGTGTAAACAATGCATACCTAATGATTATGAAATGCTTTTTTGGAAGATTGCACAAGGGAATTCTGAATGCAGTCTTTGACTTGAGCATTTTTATTTTTAAATCGTTTTTCTTTCAGTCAAACATTTCTGGTATCTTTCGAGGATGCCACATAGCAGAGCTACATGGTGTTGGAGGAGTGGGTGGTGGTTATTTTATCTACATTATGTAGTTGAAAGAATTAATTTAATAAAGTATTAACCGTGTGCATAAGCAGCCAAGCAAGTTTGCATATTAAAGTGAGCCTTAAATGGTAAAAGTTTGCATACTGAGGTGAGCCATTTAAAAGGGTATCTGATTTCAGTCATTACTCATCAGTGTACTTTTCTGTGACTAGGAAAGACTGCAATATATGGTAGATAGGAATTGACTTGCTGAGTAATCCGAGTTCATTAATTGTTATCTCTGAATAAAGGCAGTATTACCAGTCCCACCCACACACTTTCTCCTTCTCATTGCGCATGCTTTTTGCCTTATTTACCTACTGCAGCCCATGGAAATTGCCATTTATTAAACCTGGGATACAGGAATTCTGGGATGGTTCAAATATTCCAGAAACTGTAGGGAGGGAAGGAGGGTCCTTTCAGTGGTGGTCCTGAAAATGTTTTGTTTACTTTATACCAGAAAATGGAGTTGTGTGGCAAACTTTTAATGTGTGTTCTACAGCACAAGTTGCACTGGGATAAAATGGATCCCCAACGTAATCTTGTAATATTGTACCAGTAACCACTATAAATTAGCAGAGTTTGGTAGCAGTTTTGTTTTCTAATGACAATTAACCACCTGTCTACTTAATGTTCTTTTGTGGATTTCATAGAAAGGCTTTGCAGGCTGATGCTTTGTCCAGCACTGGTACTTTCCATTACTCCTTTTGGTGCACCAGAAAAAATTGTACTCTGTTAAGGGTGTATTCCGTTCTAGACAGTATACAGAAAGACTTATTGTGGAAAAAATGTGCATGCGTGTTAGGTTGTGTATTGAACTAAATACTCTCTTATGGAAAATAGACCTTTTAGGTGATCGTCATCAGGTGTCATAAAATGTGGTTAGCCTCTTGCATTTGTGGAATTTATCGCCTTTATTATATAAAGCAGGGCATGATGCAGGATAATAAGTTGTTATTGTGGCTCTCAATGGTCTGTTATAGCATAGTGGCTTAACTGATTAAGATTTTTGTATGATCATGGGCATGTCATTGTACACTGTGACCCCCCCCCCCAAGATCAGTAATTAAAGGAGCCTAAATCCTCGCCACTGATACCTGTGAGGGGTATTCACTTGGAGCAAAAATAGATACACAGTATTTCCAGATGCAGCTCTCTGTATCAAGCACAATTTCCCTTAAGAGCACACAGGGAACACACTCAGTCTTGGAGGCTGGATTCCCCTCTCTCTTCACATCCCCAATAAGACTCCCCACTGGCACAGCTGTAGAGTTGAGTCCTCAGCAGAGTGTCCAAGCCATGTCCTCAACCACTCACTCTCTGAAACCAGTGTTCTGTCTGTGTCCCTGCTGCAAGTAGCTGACACACACACTGAGATTTGATTTTCGCACACATGCATACACACTTGGAAAAGGCTGACACAGATTTACTAGCTGTGCCCCTCTGCGCAGACTGTAAGGTAGTTACTGCCACCAGACACTCCAAAGCCAGCTTACTCTAAAGCTCTCAAAAGGCTACTCAATTATACTGAATGAAATTAATACTAATACAAATGGTAATGCTGACCAAACAGCAAGGCTTTTAGGAGTGGCCACAGTGTCACCAAATAAATATAAGTACTCTCAAAGGTTAAAATATTCTCTAAAGACCAGCCACAATGAAAAGTTTGAATATATTTAAAAATAAAATAAAATGAAAATACTAAATATCTGTTTACAGTAAACACCAGAGTTTCAGATACAGTAAATATTAAAAATAGCAGAGATGAATAGATTCACACACACAGAAAAACGCGGTACTTATCTAATCTTACTATATTTTCCTGACTGATCTAAGTAATTACTATTCACTGTTTACTTACTAAAGCAAGGCAAGGTGAAGTGAATGAGTGGTTTTCCTTCTTGGTCAGATTTCAGAAACAGACTGCTCTAAGACTTCAGTCTTATCTAGTATTAAAACATCATTTCAGTCCTGGATTGCAGAATGACATCACATATATTTGGCCATCTGACCTCTGGTTCCCATACTATCCCTGTTTACTAGAAACTGAAATAGTCTTGCACATAATGTGTTACCATACACACACAGCTTTGCTAAGATGTGTTATAGCATCTGGAAGCCATAAAACAATTTCAACATTTGTATCCTTCCAGAATAACAATTAGTACACCCCCCAAGGACAATACAATACAGAAGGCTTCCTAGTGCAGACTTTTTGTCTCTGGCTGCATTGTGACCTGTGAAATACAGTCTTTATGGCCTAAATTAAGTAATTTAAATTCAGGATATTTTTCAAACTTAGATGGACTGAGATGAACCTTTTCTCTTCCAGTATTGTTGCAGTATATTCATTTCAGAAGTTACAATGCATCTGACATACAGGTGTATTTCTTTCCTGTTCAGCAGAACACAGTATTGATACTTTTTTTTTTTTTTTTTTTTAACACAAGCAACTTTACAAATACATTTTTGACACAAGTACCTGTGCAATTCAGTTTGATATACAAAGGACACTTAATTCTTTATAAAAATCCAGCTAGCTATGCTGGCATATGTTACACATCCACTGCCCTACTTCTCCTGGCATAGCTGGGAGAACCTTATATTGTCACATGCACATCGTAACTCTACAAAGTATTCTTTTTTACATTACTGTATTTTTCACCTTGGTGTCACTCTTGACTGGGGTATCCCTGTCATTTCTTTGTAATACTGTCATGGCCTTGATCACTGTTCATACTTTAATCACCTAGGACTTTTGTTACTATTAGCATTGCTAAAGCAGAGAATGGGCGCCATCTCTTGACCAGAAAAATCTCAGGTTTTGGCCTTTCTTCCAGTCTTTAGCCTTTATCTGCCTTTTTGCATTGTATCTAGACAGAGTATATATAAACATACTCAACTGCTGTAAGCTCTTATTCCATGGTTCCATCAAGGTTAAAGTAACACTAGTTGAGCTTGGTAGCTTTTGCCTCCACCGGGGGAGGGGGTTGCAAATGCATAGAAGTGTCTGTCTCATTGATGTGAGAAATGGCCACCAGTTACTGCACTGTTACTGGCATTTGACAAACTCTGGCCTATGAATAAAACTTCACCAGCATGCTGACGTCCGTAGAGGGTCTTCTTTAGACACAGTGACATAATATGAAATGTATAAGCTTGCATGCCTGCCCCAAAGCCCGATTACCTTCTGATTATTTTAGACTAATACAAAAATTAGTTTATTTTTGGAAAAGTGGTAATGTTACTGTTTTTCCTGGTAAACAGAATAGTACAGTGAATTAGATTATTTCTTCAGCATTCCATTAATTTTTGCATTGCCTAGGACAGATTCACATTTATTCGTTATCATTGACCCTGTTCGACTGTCAGTGAAGTACTGATAACTGTATTCCTGTCATTGCTCTGTTCTAATAGTGACACATTCTGGAACTAGGCTGAAGAAACATTTGATATGACCACATTGCAAACATTTCTTTTCCCTTGCATATTCCTACTTTGCAAGCACTTTTTCTGTCTACTGTAGAAACCTGTGTGGTTTCACTAGGGGCATTCATAAAGTCTACCTTGGAAGCAGTTGTGATGCCAGCAGCATAAACACAACTGCTTTTCCTGTATACTTGAAATTTTAACCATGCGAAGCTTCTTACAGGTCATATAACCTAATGTATTTGGCTAGTTTACTTCAGTTCCCAAAGGCACCACTTGAAATAAAGAAATGCAAGTTTATACATTGTGTTGTATTCATATATGAGCAAAATTTGGTTCCTGTTTTGTGACTAGAATGTTGTCGTAGTGTGGGCATGTTTGTACTAATTAACAATCTGTTTGTGCTAAACTTTGTATAGCCTTTTCTTACAAGGTACATCTAGTACATGCAGTTTTATTTCTCTAACTACAATGCTGCTTCTAAATGCCATCTTAGCTTATTATGCTGCTTCCCGTCATCATTCATACTTTTCCTTTATATGATTTGTTTTCCAGTTTACTGCCATTATCAGTTACAGCCTTTGTTTTACACATTGCCATTTCCTCAATCGACCTTTAACAGTTGCAGTTGTTGCAGATTTAAATTATGAACCACCTGGACATATGTAAAAGAAACATGAAAGTCTGACATGCAGTATATTAGATTAACATATCTACAGTAAGCGTTAAAATCTTAGCATTTCTGAAAATTTGAGTGTCAAAATCTTCACTCAGCTCTTTTAACTGTATTTATTGTTGTGCTTATTAAAGTCTGTCTGTTCTGTCCTTATGCAGTTATCTTACCAGTGAGTCACGCAAGTCACCACGCTAAGTGATAGTAATTTTTTTTTTTTTTTTTACCCCACCAGGACCTTGCCGGATGGCTCCATTACCAACACCCAATCAGGCTATTTGTTCCAGAGGTACACATTCTGGGCATTAATGCTTAAAACCATCGTTAAACCAGAAGACAAGCCTTAAAGCAACTCTTTAGCATTAATATAACTATTTCACGTTTTCGTCAATAGCAGTAAACTTCAGAAATAAATTACACAAAAAGTACATAAATACTCGAAATAAACTCATGTTAACCCCCCATTTAGACTGATAGTGTCTGCACCACATAGTAGTACAGAGGAAGTCTCACTGTTTCTAGAGTGTATATTAAATCCTATAGTTCAGGCTTTACCATCTTACATTAGGGATTCTTGTGACTATTTGAACAGCATAAAGTCCTTTCAGGACATGTACAGATTTGAGGAAGGCAGCTGTTGTATGTTAACCTTAGATGTGGTGTCTCTCTTTACCTCAGTACCCCAACAAGAAGGTAGTAAATGTATTAGATTATACCTAAACAAGTATACAGATATAGTTGCTTCCCTTGTTGAATTGTACTGCTCCCTCTTAGAAATAGTACTAGAGAATAACTTCTTTCTGTTTAATCACAGATACTATAAGCAACTAAGGGGGGTAGTAATGGGGTCCTCAGTAGCTCCAGCCTTTGCTAATTTAGTAGTAGATTGGTGGGAAAGATACATTTTGAGTAAACTAGATTTAGCTAAAGACATGGTTTATTGGCGGTTTGTAGATTTAATTTTTTATCGTAAGCAAAGATCTAGTACAATGCAGTAACACCATTAACCGTTCTAATTTCTTAAAATGTGTGTTAGGAGGTGAAGGACAAACAGTTTTTGTTTTTTAGATGTGCATTTAAATTGGGACACCGGTAACAATAAATTTATAAGTAAAATCCATCAAAAGAGTACCTTTTCCAACAGTTATCTTCACTACAGAAGTAATCATCCTAACTATATAAAAAAACAACATATCTAGAGGCCAGTTTATAAGAGCCTCTAGGATGACAAGTGAAGACAATGACGTTTTGGAAGAGTTAAACTTCATTACTGCCTTGTTTAAAGAAAGAGGCTATAGAGTAGACATGCTGAATAAAAATGTTCAGGAAATTATTTCCAAGAGATATGAACAATTTGAACCCATCTTTCTTTATTTATTTAACATTTGTTAACCGGGAAAGTCCAACTTGGAACAAAGCCAATTTTCAGCGGAGGCCCTGGGAGAAATGCTCCAGATGCATGTCTTTGTAACGTGGGTGGAAACGGGAGCACCCGGAGGAAACCCACACGAATGCAAGGAGGACATGCAGACTCTGCACAAAAGGCAGCACATCTGAGAATCGAACCGGAGAACCTCTTGCTGTGAGGTGACCACGCTACCGCTGCACCACTGCCCTAAATGGTTTCAGCTGAAAGACTGGATATTCTACAGAGGAAGCAACTAGGGCTAGATATGCCATAGAAATGTCTGTAGATAGTACTGATATCAGAAACATTATATCTAACAACTGGAAGATTATCAAAGAGAATAGAGACCTAACTGACATCCTAGGTAAACAGCCCTTTTTTGTTTATAAGAAGAATGGTAACATTAAACAAATGTTGCAACATGACTCCACTAAAGTGGATGCCTCACATACCAGCAAAAACAAGGGCACTTTTAAGTGCAATAAGTTGTACTGCTTGTAAGTTTATATATGAAGGGCCCTACGTGATGTTAGAACATTTACAGTACATTATAGAAATACCTGGAAGATTTAGTTGCCAGACTAAAGGGATAGTATACATAGCTTTGTGTTTAAGCTGTCCTAGCTACTATATAGGAATGAGCAGTAGGAAGTTGGGCACCAGGATAAAAGAACATCTTTATGACATTAAAACAAAGAATGAAAATGCCCTATATAAACATGCCGTTAGGTGCAATAATTAGAAGTTTCTCTTTGCAGTGGTGTGTATCGCTTACCTTATGATTTAAGGGAAGGACGTTATAAAAATAAGGCAGACAAAGAGAAACTGAATGGCAAGTAATTTTACAGACAGACAAACCACCAGGTTTAAATGACACCATAAATAGTAAATGTTATTCTGAAGGACCGTAGATTGGCTATAGGAATTTAGAAGTTAAAGGGTTAAATAAAGGGGCAATTAACATTGGATGTGTTTTTTATTGTATGTTTATTGTGATTTGTTAACTTGATTTTATTTCAAGTATTTAAGCTTATGTATTTGTGTAATTTATTTCTGAAGAAGTCTACTGCTATTGACAAAAGCGTGAAATAGTTATAATAACGCTAACGAGTTGCCTTAAGGCTTGTCTTCTGGTTTAACAGTGGCTTTAAGTATTATTTCTTCATGTTTTACCATTGTTTGGAGACTGCTCCAGTTTTTATTTTGAGAATCTAGCCATTCTTGAGCAGTGTGCGAGACCTACAACCCTTTCATTCTCAGACACAAATTCTAATCTGTATTTCCATTTCTTGGCAAGAGTCAGCTGGTAGGGAGTGGACTAGCTTACTGATCTTGGGGGCAATCTACCCTCTCAACCGTTTTCTCCTTTGTAGTTCCTCCATGCCCAATATTGCAGTTCCCAGATAGGAAGCATTCCCCACATGATGCATTACTCTTTGCTTTGCTGGTGTTAAGCAACATGACAACATGGGCTTAGCTAGTCCAAACTCCATGGGAGTAATAGGTAATGCTCCCATTCAAGGCTAAGTTATAATGGAATCAATTTTTTTTTTAACCCTGCTTGGACGTTTCCTGATGGCTGAACTACTGGCACATTTATCCTTCTATCCCATGGAGATGGATAGTTTTAATATCATGTATGCTTCCTTGTGCCCATTCATTTCTGGTTAAAAAAAAAGAAAGTGGCTTACATATGACTCCTTTCATTTGCATTAATTTTTGTTCTTTTCCTCTCTAGGCTTGAATGTGTTAACTTCTTAACTTTCTTGCCTGTGATATGTAGGACTGTTGACACAGTGAATTTTCTCTCTGCATTTCTGCTTGCAGTGAGATGCAACTGAACTGTATGCAGAGTTTCCAACTTTTCATATTTAGTATGCAGCATCAGAGGTGGTGGTTTCATATGTAGACATTCTGAGCCAAAGTTCAGAGTTTCAGAAAGGTGCGAGGCAGAGATTGGCTGGCTTCTGTTTTTTTTTTTTTCCCCCTGTGTGATGAGTTGC
>NC_056745.1:1300863223-1300940723 GCF_019279795.1 Protopterus annectens | reverse complement strand
ACCCCAAATGGCCGTAGGGTTGGTGCTGCAAAGCCAGCAATGGCAGGCTTCAGTTTGTGTCTGTGTGCACATGCATAGGGAGAGCATAGCAGGCTTCCATTCACAGTGGCATAGCTGCTCACATAAGTAACCAGTGGTTGGGTTAGAGATCAACTTAGAAATGCCTTCATTGCCTGATCATTTGATGTGGATGAGGGCACCAAAAGGCTTTAATGGCTTACTGGATAGTGCCCCCAGCAGATCTAGAGCACTTAATTAGTTCTCTTTGGGGGAGGTGTGTAACCTTTGCATTTTCATTATAATCTCATATGTTATCTACATTGTTTAATTATTCCTTACATCTTCATTCAGTTTTGATCCCTTCTCATTGAGGTTGCACTACCCTTATTTTATACCTACCATATTCAGTCTCCTGACTGGAGGTACTCTGCACATAATTACCTCCTAGCTGATTGTTTACTGATTGAGCTGTATAGATGGAAAGAGAGGTAGTGACAAGACAGACACTGGTGTGTAGCAGACCTTCAGGATTTTTCTACCTCCACTTAACTTTTTTTTTAGGGTCAGCAATGAGTTTTTAAGTGTTCAACTTCTCTGTCCTGTTTCCTTCCTATTTACAGTCCTTGCTATGAATAAACAACAATAGAGCATTTAAAATATTTTAAATAGACTGTTTCTCTCCATTAGAACAGTATTTTACTGTACTGTGGTGGTTTAACTTTCAAATATTTTTCTCTCACCCTGGAAAAGCTTGCTGCAGTCTTCCAATTCATGAATACAGGTAGTTTCCCGGCCAATTCCCTCTCCAAACTGACATCACGACTGTCCCAAAAACACATCCATGCTGTGAAGTCAGCTCCCTTGTCCTTCCCCTACCTATACAGAAATTAAAGGCTACAACAAGGAAACTACAGGAGTCAAGTCTCCTGCTGTGAGCCGTCATTCACAGCAGGTAACAGCTCAAATTATGCTTAGCACTTTGACAGCTGGAGAAGTTATTAGGTGTGAAAGGGGGCTGGGAGATGAGTTGTAGTAGTACAATTCAGGCATCAAAAGACTGCAATTTAGCAATTGTAAAAAGCAGCAGCAGTAAAAAGTACTTTGAAAGCCTGTTCTGTGGCATTTGTACTGTGTTTTAAGTAGTCATTGAACAGCATGAAATGCTATTTAAAACTAACTGAAAGACAGCAGTGTATGCATGTAAAATCAATGTGGTGGCAGGAGCTTTAGGAAGAGAGTCCTGCATGATGTAATTTTTTTTACAGACAAGCACTGCGTTGTGAGATACTTAAAGGCAGACTAAACAATTAGGATCACTTCAGAATGCTAGACCCCATGTGTTCAGACTCAGAAATTGCATATGCAAATATCTTCTAACCTGTAAATAGTCTGAGTGGTGGCAAAATGTAGGAAACGCCAAACCATGATGAAATGCATGTTTTTTGAGTCTGTGGGTGCAGTTCTCTTTAAGTAAGCTGGGATTGCTACAGTTTTTGAAAGGATAGAGACTGTCTATAGCTGATGGGCTTAATAAATATTGTTTGAGTGTTGCTCGAGTGTCAAGAGCATTAGTGCATTAATAAGGTGACTGATGAGAGTTGGTCTTGAAACCAAAAGCTGGCAGATGAACAGAGGTAGTGGCCAGCCCATTACTGAGAAAAGGGTTTGTGAGAAACCTAAACTTCTTTGTGTATATGCTCCATTGTAGATCTGGCAACATTGTTTGTGTGTCAGTGTATTTGTCTGGGATGATCTTAAAATGTATGTTGTGGAAGTAGCATTCATTGGTGTACATCATTTTTAACTTGGAAACGTAGTAGCATTATTGCATTTACAGTGCTCACTTACAGGTGTCATATTGTGGTGGATAACTGAGATTTTTTTTGATTTAGATTTCAGGACGAATACAAGACGAGTAGTGTTTTCAGCTGGCAGTACGTCTATCATTATGGATGTTTATGTAAGGAACTGTGGCTGTTTGAGACCAGTCACTCCTGAGAAGATTTGAGAGATTTGTTAGGCATTCTAGTTGTAGCTCAAGTATGTGTATTCTGCAGGGTTCTGGTAGTATGCATTTACATGGAACTGTAATCTTAGGTTATTAAGATAAGCTCTGAGGGGCAACAATGCCAGATATTTCTATGATGATGTAGTGAAGATGAGTCCCAGCCCATTGCAGCAGTGGTACTTATTTTTTTTTTTCTCTTGATCAGGCTAACATGATTGCGTCAAGTTACTAGCTAGGATATTTACTAGGGGCTATGGTCTTTTGCCACTCTTTTGGTGAGGTATGGTGAAGGGACCAGTCGGCAGATGGGGAAAGTAGATAGTCTTATGAATAGCATCATTTTACCATTGTTGTGCCAGCTCTGTTGGAGCAGAGGGATGAATTTGGCTGTAACCCGGGTGACAAGAATTAATGGTTTGGGTGTATGCTGGAGCTAGGGAGTGAGGTGGGAAAGGAGTGATGAGCTTTGGCCTGCTTTCCTTTCCCGTAGGAAGTGATGCGGGGAGCATATGGGCAAAGAGCTACAGCATTCCTTGTAGTCCTTTTGGAGACTGGCACTTGGAACATTAGCTAGGCTAGGAGTACAGGATGACTTGGAGGACAGAAACATCTTAGGGCCTGGGGTGGTTGCACATACCTGTAGGCCACACCTCATTGCCCACACATACCTCCAAGTGGTGATACTAATATCCATGGTAGGTAGGGCATAACCAACTGTTCAAGTCAAGCACTTCTTAACTGCAGTGGCTGCTGCTATACTCACCCACATGCTAGGGGAGAGTCATTGTCACCTGTGATAAAGGGCACCTGAGCCCTTTACCGTGAAGGGGTTAAACATTATGTAAAACTGCTAAATGTACCCACAGATTGGAGTGGATGGCTTAGGAGAGCCATGCAATAGTAAGGAAAGAACTTACAAACCATATTTAACAAATTACAAAATAAGTTGTACATTGATGTAATAGGCTGATTACAGTGCTGTTTAGTTAGAATAAGAGGTCTGTATTACAGGGACAAGTTACCGTCTGAACAGGAAAATGGGACTAGGCTGTAACAGTTTTCTAGGCAAATTGTAATTTTATTTATTATTTCACTTTGCTGTTTTGAATGGCCTGGTATTTGGATAGAGCAGGTTGCCATTTGGTTGAATGATGTTTCCATTATCTGGAGAATACAGAAATCATGTTGCGATAGTCCAGTCCTATAACATGTAATATGGTTTGAAAGTTGAACATACTGAAATGCTGTTTGTAGGTCATAGTTACTGAATTTAATGTTATTGGGGGCTAATATTGTGTTATGTCATGTGCTACATTAACAGTAAGACACAACAGTGTATGTGCATTATTGCATACTGTACATTGATGAAATGTGAACTACAGACCGAAAGAAGTGCTGCTGAATGATTCAGCATTGGTGTTTTTTCCTGCAGCTCGCTCTTGAACATTTTATAGTGGAGTGTTATGTCCCAAGAAAGCTAGGCTCCATCTTATTTGCACTACAGGCGTCTGCTGTAAGTTACGTGTATAAAAAAAACCTGAGTTGTAACTGCTCCTGCATAAAGTGACACGCCTCTTTTATGCAGTTGCTCATGTTCACACACTAAACTAGACAAACAAGAAGAGGAGGAGCAAAAAAATCTAAATTGCCTTATAATGTATAATGCAAGTAATACCTGTCAAGGGTAGAATGGATGATGTGGATTCACACCCTTTTGGCCTGAGTGTTTGACCAGTGAGTGTTCATTGTTGGGATGTAACCTTCATTTACAAGTACTTCCCAGTAACTTCCACCTCTGATTGGTATTCCTGTGTTATCAGACCTGAAGATTGAAAGCAATTAAGCCTGATGGCGAAAAGACAGTGCATCTTTAATTCAGTTCAAGAACAGGTTTGGGCTGTTTATAGTGCTCGTGGGTGGGAGATGAAATAATTAATGGTCCGTTGTCTTGTCCTGGGGAAAACCCAGTGCCTTGGTTATCTTTGGAAAACTGGAGGCAGTGATGATCCTACAGATATTCTTCGTGTTTCACTGTTGCAGTCATCACCTGTGGGGTTATCCCTGCTCTGGTAGCCCTCGTCTGGCCTGAATACCAGAGTCTGTTTTTTTTGCGTCTGCTGCAGTTGCCTATAGTTTGATGTCAGGGCGTCAGTGCTATAAAGCAAGGCAGCCGGCATCATTACATCAGTCTTTCTTGCCATGGAGCCCATAGCATAAGCAGTTTGCATGAGTGCCGGTCGGTTGCCACCAGAGTTTGAATTATAACTGAAAACGTTAAGTACCCTGTTGGGGGTCCTTTTTTCTTGCAATAACCGATGTCCGAAAAAGTTAACAATTGTCTCACCTGTGGAAAGCAGATCCCACACTGAGACATTCATTCTTACTGCGTCACTTGTTTAGGCCTAGGAGACGACGTCCCCCGTTGCCAGTTCTGTGCCCTCTTTAATGCGAGAACAATTCACAATAGAGCTCTTATTGTAGACAGTTATTTTTGTTTTCCTTCGCATTCCAATATGGCATCCGTCAGCCAACAATCTGTGGACATTCTGAAAAAATGCAGAGATAAAGATAGAGACAGACCACACAAGGCTAAGCCTTCCGACGACTCTAACGCTAAGCAGGTCGTCAGTTCTCTCTAATTCAGTGAGGCGTTTTCACAGCCCCTGATGCCCGATTCAGTTTCTACGCAGGCCTCTACTGAGACCCTTTCTGAGTCCAGTGTGCTGCAGAAATCGTATTCGTTGTCTGAGCATTTGGCTGTGTCTGCCTCTGTTCGGTCTGGAGCCACGACGCAGGCACAGGCTTCCAAGGAGGCCTTTCGCACTACCGAATCTAGACAAAAAACGACATCTTCTCATCCGACTACCATTTGTCTCAGACCGACAGATTCTCTCAGGCCTAAAAGCCGGGCCACTCTTAGACAATCTGCTTCTAGCCACCATCTTGCTTCTGCTCCACCACTCCAAGCACAAATGCTTAAAATGGCGGAGGATCATATATCCTTCATCCGGGGTAGTCTGGCCTCAACTTCTAAAAGGGAAAAGGCACCCTTCTCCAGAAATTATGACAGAACAGGATTCTGAGGAATCGGACTATTCAGATTTTGAAGAGGAACAACAACCTCTGACTGCTTATGAGGATTCATATGCAGAGGAATCCATCCCTTCTGCCTCCCCTCCAGAGGAACTTTCCTTTGGGGAAACCCTCCACACCCCTCAGTGAACATTTCCAATGGGAATCTCAGGATTTCCCCCAGTCTATGAAAAGACTTGGAGAGTTTCTGGACCTGCCTCAGCACAGACACCTGGCCATTTCCCCCTATTTTAGAAGTGGTGGATGACGCTTTCCCTCCTGCTCACAGTAAACCTGACAGGTATTACAGAGTACCGGATTCTCACAAATACCTGTACAGAAATCGTGCTGCAGACCCAGAGGTCATTACACAGGGACCTAAAGGAGCTAAGACTAGTTCTGCCCAGAATCCTATTCCTTCTGACAAAGATTCCAGAGCTGTGGACAGATTGGGTAAAAAAGTATACACCTCTGCAACTTTAGCTGTCAGAGCACTCAACTGTCAGTTCCATATGTTAAAATATCAACAACACACTTTGGAACTATTAAAACAAAAAAATTCTACCTTTCCTGACTCTGCAAATTCAAAAGAGTTAGCAGATATACTGCACTCTGCTTGTCAAGTGGCCAAACACTCATTATACTGTGGGTATGACACCCTAAAAGCCTCTAACAGGGCAGCAGTGTCATGATCTGTCATTAGGAGACATACATGGCTGAAGGAACAACCTCTCCCTGGTCATGACAAATCTAAACCTATTGATGCACCCCTGGATAAGGACTGCTTGTTTGGAGTAAAAGCAGAAGAGGTGCTTAAGATGGAAGACAAAGCAAAATCTATGCAAACAGTAAAAGATTTCTTTCAGGTTCAACCTTCCAGGTTCAGCAGGAACTTTTTCTCTAAGCACTGGTCCTTCCCTGCACCTAGCACACAGGGCAGTAAGCTCCGCAGGGACAAACCATCCAGGATCCTATCCCAGGGCCAGCAGAGAAGGGAAGCAGTGGACCACTTCTGCTCCAAAGGCAGGGAGTTCTAAGCCACCCTTCTATGGCAAAAACTCCCAATGACTCCCCCTACCTTCACTCACCAAAAGCTAGGAGGAAGGCTTTCTCTCTTCAAAGAAAATTGGCTTTCTGTAACAAAGGACCAGTGGGTCTTAAAGATAATTTTTCAGGGATATAAATTCTCCTTCAGCGAACTCCCAATTCTAAGAGGATACCCAGACTTAGCTCCAAATCAGTGGGCAGAGGCATTGAAACGGGTCCAAACTTTCATATCTCAGGGGGCAGTAGAACCTGTCCCCTCAGAACAAACAGGCAAAGGCTTTTATTCCAGACTATTCCTTGTTCACAGAAAAGAGTGCACTTGGCACTCCATCCTGAATCTATCCATTCTGAACATCTCCTTGGTGGTCCCCAGATTCAAAATGCTAACTTTGCAGCAGCTGCTGTCTATGCTTACAAGAAATTCCTGGCTAGTGATCCTAGACCTAAAAGATGCCTACCTCCACATCCCCATAAGGGAATCCTGCAGGAAATTCCTGTGCTTCAGAGCAGGATCACAAAACTTTCAGTTCTCTGCACTGCCCTTTGGCTTATCTACTACACCCAGAGTATTCACCAAATGCTTAACCCCGGCCATAGCGTTTTGCAGACAGATAAATATACAGATTTACCATTACCTGGATGACTGCCTCATTCAGGCAGAGTGCAAAGAAAAACTGCTGCGGAACCATTTGCTTGTCAAAACCCTCCTAACTTCCCTAGGTTTCACCATCAACGAGAAGAAATCAAAGCAAACTCCCACCGTGAAAATAATTTTCTTGGGAGATCTGCTAGACACAGCATCCTAAATGGCCTTCCTATCCACAGAAAAGCAGAGCTTTCTGCCTTTCTACTTTACCCAGCTGGTTTCCAGAAGTCACCTCACTGCGAGGAAGTTTCTGCAAGCCCTGGGGTACATGGCATCTAGCATCCTTCTGATCCCTCTGGCCAGGCTTCACATGAAGAAACTTGAGTGGTATCTAAAGAACCTTTGGTGTCAGTACTCTGTCTCTAGAGACCTCTGTCCCTCTGATCCCATGTATAAGGGCTGTGTTTCTCTGGTGGACAGAGGCCTGTGCCAAGAACAATGGTCTTCCCTTCACTCTCCGCCCTACCGACCATACCATCACCACAGACGCCTCAAACATTGCTTAGGGCGCTCACCTAGCAGGCAGGTGCACCCAAGGTCTTTGGGATGGCCCAGCATCTTCCCTTACACACCAATCAGAAAGAAATGATGGCAGTACAAAAGGCTCTGACATCCTTCAAACCCCATCTCAGGCCATGGGTTCAGCAGACAACACCACAGTAATGTGGTATATCGACAAACAGGGGGAGACCCAATCTTACCCTCTGTGCAGGCTAGCCATGAACCTCTGGCTGGCAGCCACCTCCATGGGTCTACTAATTTCCCAATACCTACCAGGGGTCAACAGCACCCTGGCAGACCTCCTAAGCAGAAACTTACTGGATCCCCACGAATGGCAGCTCCACAGGGAAATCTTTCTGCAAATCACTCAGGAGTGGGGGACTCCGGAGGTGGATCTCTCTGCTTTGCACCTCAACCACCAGCTGCAAAAGTTCTGTACCAGGGAGTATAACCTCCTAGCATGGAAGGTGGATGCCTTGACCTTCCCCTGGAACTCCCTCTCTTGTACGCGTTCCCTCCTCTGCCTCTTATTCCCAAGATACTGATCAAAATAAGGGAGGAGAGACCAAAGGCCATCCTCATTGCTCCAGATTGACCCAGACAGCATTGGTATCCTTTACTGCGCAGCCTGACTTTACAGCCCCCCCAAACAGCTTCCCCTTATCTCAGACCTCTTGACCCTGGTGGAGGGGGGGGGGTTTACAGCATCAAGACTTGCAGACAATCTTTCGGTATGGCTTATACTTAAAAAGCTAACAAGGAGTCCCCGTTAAGCAAACAAGTCCTAGACATTATTACAGAGGACAGAAGGCCCAGCACCAGAAAATCTTCCGCAGGGAAATGGAAAAGATTCTGCTCCTGGAGCCATTCCAGAGGGGCCAGTACCTCACATCCTTCCATCCCCCTCTTATCTTGGATTACCTAGCCGAGTTGCTCAAAAGTGGCTTCTCCTTTTCTATTAAAATCCATGCCTCAGCCATTTCAGCCCACTATGATTCATACCTACACCTCTTCTCTCATTCTTTGATTAAACAATTCCTTAGAGGGGCTTCTAATATCAGACCTCCCAGAAGACGTCCCACACCAGCCTGGGACCTGAATTATGATTTAGAAAAACTAACCTTACCTCCTTTCGAACCTGCTGCTTCAACAGAATTGAAATACCTCTCTTGGAAGACTGCTTTCCTATTAGCTATCACCTCAGCCAGAAGGGTTTCAGAACTTCAGGCACTCATGGCTGTTGAGCCCTTCATCATTTTCTTTGCAGACAGGTTCTCCCTGAGGACTTAACCCCTCCTTTATGCCCAAGGTGGTATCTGATGTGACCCTTTACCAGGCCATACACCTACCCACCTTCTTTCCCAACCCTCAAAACAAGAGGGAAAGAATTTTGCACTCGCTAGACATGCGCAGACAACTCGGCTACTATCTGGACCGTACTAAACCCTTCAGAAAAACAGACCAGCTGCTTGTCCGCTTTACCCCAGGGGCAGAGGGGAAGCCCATTTCCAAGCAAACCATTTCCAAATGGATATCACAATGTATCCATTTCTGCTACAGACAACATTGGAACCCCCCCCCCCCAAGTCTATTCAACCCATTCCACTAGGGCAGTCTCAACTTCCACAGCCTTCCTCAGAGGAGTCCCCACCAGGGACATCTTGGAAGCTGCCACCTGGACCTCTGTCCATACCTTTACAAAGCATTACCACCTACCTCTTTATTTCTAAGTCTAGGGCAGGGTTTGTCTCTGCAGTTCTGTAGGGCTTGCTGACCCATGCCTAGGGCTGTAACCTATCCTTCCACCACTCTCCTCAGCTTTGGGAATCCTCCCACAGGTGATGACTGCAACAGTGAAACACACAGAAAGTAGTACAGTTGTGTACACTTACCATAAATGTAGATGTTGGTGTGTATTCACTGTTGCAGTCCTGGTTTCCCTCTCTCCATCCCCCTTGTTTCCTGTTTCTCTAGGGGGATATATAAGCTTCTCACGATGGCTTTTAGCCACCAGGACCACTTTACCTTATTTCCTTGTGCTTCTGATGGGTTAGGGCAAGAAAAATTGATGCTGTGACGTTGGCTGCTTTGCTTTATACCACTGATGACCTGACATCAGACTGCATGCGACTGCAGCCGACGCAAAAAAAAATACTCTGGTATTCGTGACGGCCCACAACAGGGATAACCCCACAGGTGATGACTGCCACAGTGAATACACT
The DNA here is from genome assembly GCF_019279795.1 of Protopterus annectens. Lineage (NCBI taxonomy): Eukaryota > Metazoa > Chordata > Ceratodontiformes > Protopteridae > Protopterus > Protopterus annectens. Next base: position 1,300,931,227 of record NC_056745.1, on the reverse strand, counting down.
CTAACATCTACATTTATGGCAAGTGTACACAACTGTACTTTACTGCAAATGACTGGCTACCTCATGAGTGTGCTCCTAAGCTCTGTGCTTGGTACTTATCCATTAGATTAGCATTGAAGCTAACCTGAGGAGTTTGGGGACCCATCTAGTAAAGGGATATGCCTGGATTACCTGCTAAGGAGCAATCAGGGAATCTAGAAAGGGTGAACTGGAAAAGTTATGGGTGAAGTAGTCTGAAACTGCACGTGATTGGGAGAGGAGAGTGTGTGTGTGTGTGTGTGTGTGTGTGTGTGTGTGTGTGTGTGTGTGTGTGTGTGTGTGTGTGTGTGTGTGTGTGTGTGTGTATGCATGTGTGTGTGTGTATACATATATATATATATATATATATATATATATATATATATATATATATATATATATATAGATATATATATATATATATATATATATATATATGTATGTATATATGTATATGAAAAAAAAAGTCAAAGCACAAGACAAAACCAAGTGCTTTGGCCGTTCTAAAAATTTGCACAACAACATGCACAGCAACATTGTAGAGCCTTATTAGTAGTCTTGTTTCTTGTAATATTTAATGTGGCTTATCTTTGATCTAATAAGCAGTTCAGCATCTTGAGTGCTCTTGTGTAGCTGGGAAAAAAATCATGTTAAAGCACTGTATTCTACCCAGATTGAGGATTGTCGTACTTTAATGTGGTGCTGGTTATTTTTTAGGTCTGCTCATAGTAAAGGGAAAATACCATTGCGTAGATATGGAGTGTTGCTGCGAACAAGGACTGAATTTCTTGTTAAGCATCTGATGATGGACACAGGAATGAATAAATTAGTACTGGAACTGATTTCCTAGATTTCTTCGGAGGAGATGAAATGTAAACTGAAGAAGGGTCAGTGACTGAGAAATGGAAGGAGCAGTAGATATTCTAGAGATGGCAGATTTGAAGGGGTCAAGTGTCTGCACAATTGTAATTCAGACCCCTGTAACAGTTGGATATTGGGCTGCAGTCTAAGATTAGGGATTTAGATCTCTGATAAATTCTAAACATTTTGCTGAGGCTACAACAGGCAGCTGTAGACTGTAATGTGTATAGCTAAATTAGATTGTGCTTTTTTGTGCCATGTGTGATGGCTTCTCAGTCTGCACCCAGTTGGCCCATTTATTCTGGGGTGAACAAGAGCCATGCATTCCCTGATAGGGGAAAACCCCATGCTCCATTTGTTTCTGCCCACCAATCCCAATTGGTCTCCTTTGTTCCTCAAGAATCAAGTGTGGTGGGCCAGCTTGCTGCTGGGCCTGCACAAAGCTTACCCCTCGGAGCAGTCCATCCCTCCTTGACAGTTCTTCAGAGCTCTGCTGTTGCTTTCTCTTAAGGAGAAGCATGTAGAAGTAGGAATGCACTCCATGTGCTTGGTAGGCTTGATCTCCACTGGGTGTAACACACACTGGTCCTGCAAGGTGTTATCCATTTAGAGAAATCGAGAAATGCCTCCCTCCGTAATGATTGAACTAAAGTCAACCACTCACTCTCATCCTCCCTGGCCAACTTCAACAGGCACCTGAAACGCTTACTGGACTTGGGTTGCCTGTTCTGTAGTCAGGGCTTTATCCCTTCATTCTACAGAACTAGCCAAATCACTTACTTTTCTTGTACTGAAAGACTGTGCAAAATTTATTATGCTGAAAAATAAGCACTCTAAAATTGTACTGGACTTTCTGTGGCTCTGGTCTCTTCACACATACCCAGTACAGTTTATGCATGTGAAGAATGAAGGCATGTGCTTTCATACTTTCATGTGATTTAAAAAATATTACATTATGAATCAAGAACTTCTGTGATTCTGATTTACCACTGGCATAGTTATGTTGCATTTTGCATACTACAAAAGGGGCAGTTAAGTGTTTAACCATTGGACAACTGGTGGTTTTTAAGGTTTAAAACGAATACATTTGTGAGGATGACCTATTCTTTTTTTACTGACCTGTGAGCTCATTAGCATACTTTGGATTTTTCTTAACTATTTATGTACGTTTTCATCCGGCATTGTTAATCTGTAGTTTGTTGAAGTGAAGAGAAATCTGTAGGAGGCAGTTATATAATATGGTATTTCAGTGCTTTTACTGAAGCTTAACTGAATTGCTGAATGTTATCCACATTTTCATACAATCAGCATATTGCTGGATGTTTATTCACATTTTCCTATAATCAGCTGTTTTTGCTGGTTATATGTGGTTCTAAAATGTGCTTATCATTACTGTTGATAAACGGCTTATTTTAAGCTTGGGATATTGGATTTTTTGGCTCATCAAAAAATTAATCTTTAGAAGTACGTTTATGTAGATACTGCACAGCAGGTGGTATGTGATAAACCATTCTAAACTGACCATAAAACAGTTCTGAATCTTGAAAGCATTACTTTAAATAAATCTAATGGGATCCATAATATTTAGTAGGAAAAGCAGCTGTATTCATAACATTTGAGTTAGGCTGTATTTACTGTGTATCTTTAGTTGCCACAACTGAGCTTTGTTTAGAGGCCATCTGTATCACAGCAAGCCTTTCTTGAAGTTGCTAGATACAGTTTCTATATTCAATCAATCTTCACTTTTCTGGGAATTGTGTGTTATATCTGAAATGACAGATTGAAAATGTAGTTAAGTTTTAGTAAATAGCCGTCTTATTTTAAGCCTGCTTCATTGATTTTGGTTCCTAGTAGTTTACCAGGACCAAGAAGGAAGGGAGTAAGTGTTTCATTCTGACCTCTCAAGTGTCCCAGACGCCCTTTCCTGTAGTTTCGCATTAGATGTAGTTTACTTTTGCTGTTGATAAATGCACAAATCAGTTAGTGTTGCTTTAGTGTTGTATGTAATCTACTGTAACATTTCAAAGCTCAAATGTTAACATGTATTACCTCATCATACATACCATTTTATGTGAGCAGCTTCTTAATAAAAAGCTTTGTAAACCATTTGTTAAGGATATGCCTACATAATTCTCCTGTATCCCTCTGTTATGCCACCATGAACTTTAATGAATGGGGCCCTGCATATCTGTGGTGGTGCATCCATTATATTCCTCCCACCATCCTTACATTGATAATAGCAAGGGTGAAGTTCACTGTACCTTGAACAACAGATTATGGTAAAACAGTATTCTGCAACTGATTTAAAAAAAAAAGGCATGGATGGAATATGTAGCATTGCACTGTAGGCACTATATGCTGTGATGCATAAAGTAAGTTCAAAGATGTGCAGCAGCACTTTAAGGTATTGAATTGCATGCATTATGGAAGTGCACAATTTTTTTGTTTTTAAACCTCTTCATCACTTAAGACTTAAGCAAACATACATTAATAGGAAAAGAAAAACAATATCAACATTTTTTCCATTTACATACGCATGCATATGTTTTACTGGCTCCCTATTGAAATGTCTGCCCTCAAAATGCCAAGTGCAGACAAACCAAAAATAAAAAAAATAAAAAAACATAGAAAATCAAGGAGAAGAAATTTCTGACATTACTTTTCTCCTTAAAACTTATTTTTTGCAGGTGAACAGGACCCCCCCCCCCCCATATGAACTTGCATATACCAACTCTGAGATCACCATACCTCATAGAAAAGGAGTTATTCCTGGAAATGGCCATCTCAGATTTCGTATATATAAAGTAATTTCTTTCTGCCATTCAGTCTGTTTTGGGACTCACTCTAGCGAGCCACGACATTTCAAATGGTTGCCGTTTTATTTCCTTATAACAAGTGACATTCAGTGCAACATTACATAAATTGCTCAGTTCCTGCCTTCTCTAAAACTTCACTGTTCCTCAACATTTTGCATGCATCATTCCCATGAATTCCATTTATTTCTGTGTAATTTGTGCTCTTCCCGTTCTTTTATCTCTTACAATGTTCAGTACTTCAAATACAGTTGGTTTGGATTTTGATTTCCATTTTCTTGTAATTGCATTTTTGGCAGCTAACAGAATTAATATGTCTAGGCAGTTCACATTGTGTTCCAGCTCAAAAGAATAATTTCCTTAGCTACAGCCATTTTCTCCCCCAATATTTCTGATGAGTACTCTATAGTGAGTTTTTAACATCTACAAGCTTATTACACTTCTAAAAAACATGTTCCAAGTTACCTGTCTAAAAAACATGTTCCCAGCTACGTGTTTCTTCTCCATCAGACCTCCCAACTTTTACTATTCACCAAGGGAAAATTCTTTAAAGTCTGCTTGGGGTATAAAATACCCCCAGGCAAAAATCCTAAACCTTCTGGACTTTGTTACATACTAAGGAGCCATATATATGTTCTCCCATTTTTCTCTCTAATTGTTTTCCCAGTCTTTCTCACTAATCATTTCTAACCTCCTGTGATTGGTTCTTATGGTTATCATGCAGTATTTTTATTTCCTAATAATTATTCATTTTTAACAGCAACTTCTGTTCTAGATTTGGCTAAAAGCTCTAGCAGAGCAGGTATTTTACTTGGGAATCCCCATCCCTTTCTCTTTTGACGTTAGATTCCTGTTAGGGAAGGCAGTCCGTAATCTGCAGACCAAACTTCTTGGCCTCTTCCCATTTTATTATCTTTCGCTCATTAGTTATTTGTTCACAATACCTTGGATCCTTTGTCAGTTTTTTCCAGTAAATTCCAGCCCCCTCCTGCCTGTTTTTTGTAACACGTGCATTTTACCTTAGTTTTTATTGGTGCATGATCTGAAATTATTGGGTGTGTTGAAACTTGCGATTAAATGCACTTGTTCCTTGTAAAATATAATTTATGTACAGTTTAGCCCAGTTACTGTATCTTGAGGAATATGTACATTCTTTGAGTTCCTACTTCACATTATCTGTACGAAATATTTTCATAAATTTCTTCAGAAATCTATCCTCGTTTGCTATATTTTCCCATGTAGATCCTCCTGATGCATCCCCAATATTGTAAATCAAGGTCCAGTTCCCACTTATAAGTAATATTCACTTCTAAAAGCTAATTATTTTTCCCCAAAGATTTCTTAAGCCTCATAATAGCAGTTTTTGGTGGAATATAAGTACATGCCAAAGTAATCTTCCTCCCTTACCAATAGCTACCGCATATCTACCAATTTGATGTCAATTTTCATTTGTTCCTCAACTATTGGGTTCAGATGTGATCCTCTGATCTGACTCTTCTGTTACAACAGCTCGTGATAACCTAAAAGCTTTCGAGCTGCTCCCTACCCACAACGCACTGTCCCCCAACATACCTCAGATCTTGTTTGCCACGTCTGCATAATAGATGGTCATTGATAGCTTTCGAGTTTTTCAGTCAGTTAAGTGATTTTTTTTTCTTAGTCCTTATCTTTTTACTGTTCTTTATGGACATGGTATATTCTAGTTTACTATCATTGATATATATTTTCTCCCTTTGCATCCTTTTCATTTCTCTGTACCATAGTTAGTATTTTTCTTTTTCTTCTCTTACCCTTCTGCTATAGTTAAAACATTTCTTCCCTTTTTTGCTAGTTTGCCTTTACTAAAATGTCGGACAAAGGTCCTTCTGGATTAAAAAATAAATAAATAAAAAATGTGGCCATAAGTTGCCTGTTTCCAGTGCACATGATCTGTGCATGCTCTGTTTGGGCCCAGAACACTTAGATGTAGATTGCTCCGTTTGTAAAAATTTTAACACTTGTGCAGTGGCCGACTGAATGAATAAACTTATTCTAAAGGGGTTACTGATTACTACATTTTCTGAAACAATTTCTGGGGCTCAGACCCCCAAATCAAAACCAAAGGAGTCTTCAGAAAGGTCCCCTGGGCCATCTGGTTCCTCTACTCAGTCCTCATCTGATCCTCCATGTAAGAAACAAAAGACTGATCTGAAGACTTCTGTTTCGAAGCCTACTAAGCAGAAAACTGTGTCAGATCCAACTACTTTGGCTCTGACATCTTACTCGGACTTGGTATTCACATACTATTGACCCAGTGCCATCCAGGTTACCATCTCCATTCTTGGAGAAACGGCACCCAAAATCTCATTTGTTATCCTCCTTTCTTTCTTCCAGGAGTCTGACCAAAGCTGACCTTGCTCCAGGTCAGTGGTGCGATCACCTTTGTCGGGTGGCTGGGCACGAGTGCAATATCGGTAGTCATTTTAGTTATGACTTCAGTTTTGGCTGCTGAAATCTCTGCTACATTTTATAAAAGGTACTTAAGCCAGTGAAAGAGCTGTTACTTGGAAGTATAGAAGCTCTTTGAAGATGCTTTTTTTGGGGATTCTCAACTCTGGTAGGGGAGTGTCATTTGTACTATTGCCCAGGGTGCCAGTTTCCTTAGTTCTTGCTCTGCATAGCTCAGTAGTAGGTTCACAACTTTGTCAAATGCAGAAGACAGGCTGAGAGACCAGAACAGAGTAATTTTGTAGAATTCTTGTCCTTAGGATGGCATTCAGAACCCAAATGAAGGCTATCTCAGCATAGTAAATTCAAGGTTATATGCTGCTAGATCTAGACGTAGAACTCTGCAGCAGTCCAGGGTTTGATTCCCAGAGCCACCATTTGCCTGTGTGACTCTGCACAAATCACTTAACTATACATCGCTCCTGGGTTGACCCTGAAAAGGGGCTGTGTATGGAGTGGGCTTATCAGATTAGCACCTTTTTTGGTCTGTGTATGGTGCAAAAAGATGGCTGGAGTAGAACAAGATCATGGAATCTGAAGTGTATAGATTAAAACTGTGAGAAAATTTATCTTCTGAATAAGTTTACCTATAAATGGTTAGCATTGAGGCAGTAATTATCCTAATCATCAGGATCTAAGTTTTAATTCTTCAGAACCCAAATATAATAAGAACATCTTAAGTCCGGTGGAAAGACACAAGCACTTGAAGGGATTACTAGGTACATGTCTGGCCCAGGCATATTAAGACAGGCTAGGTGATAGCCAAAATGCTCGAACTCTAGGTAAGAATTAAGTCTATAAGCTCTCCCAAAGTCCAGGCTGAAGACTCTTTTTAAGCTTACTGTGAATGGATAAGACAGTCTGCAGTGAGGCCACCTTAACTGCTAAACTTGAGCACAGAGTTCACACTCTTGAGAAGAAAGTAGCTACAAATGGAAAGACAAACTGGGTTACTCAGTTAAACACCCGAAGGGACATGCCCAGATGCCCAGTAAATTAGACACAGAAGTAGTTTCCCTTGACAGGAACACTGCCTTCTTCAGGAGGTCTCTTCTAGACAGCCTACCTAGTTTTTTTTTTTTTTTTTTCAAGCTTAAGCATGCTATTATAGCAACTTATGCATCTCCATTTACACAGTCCAGCCTTTTCCATTCTTTCTTCAAAACATGTAGTTCCATGTCTTAGTTGCTAACTTGGGTTAAGGTGAGCAAGATTATGTAAAGTGGGTCAAGTCCAGTGAAGAACTATAGATGTATTAAAGGCTGGGAGTATTTTATTCAAGCCACCTACACTAACTCCAGATTGAGTAAAATGATGGGTAGCAGAGGTAAGTACCTGAGCAAGGTCAGATCTTTTCATCATAGAAAGGAAATCCCATGTAAGAGCTACAGATTAATCAACCCAGATATTGAAGCTGCCCAAATTTAACCAGTTGTCCAACAAAACTGGCTAAGTGAAGTACACAAACTCTTGGTGCAACATTCTTGGATTGTCATAAAATAAAATAGTGCCGTTTTTGTTTCCCTGAGGGCTGTAACTACATTAAACCGATCAGAACTTGATAAAACCCATGTTTACACACACTGAATTGCTAAGCTCTCTGTTCTCTCTAGTTAGAACTTCTTCAGGGCTAAAATCAGTTTGAGCACACTGTTTTATAGTTAATTAGTTAAAAATTAATCATGTGACTCAAAAAATAAATTCTTAAAGCAATACTAATTGTATCATACAAGATGTTTTAACCAAAAAAACTGAAATTGTTGATGCACTTAAAACAATTCAAAATTAATATACTACTAGAAAGATCTATGTAACAAAAGAATATTTTATAAACGCTCCTATTAAAACATTTAATGTTGATTTCATTTAAACCAGGCAACTTGTTTGCTTGCAAAAAAAATCTGCCAGTTCTTTGACTTTAAGATTATCTCCACAAAAATGGCCTTCTGTCACATAATCAACTACAAAAAATGCTAATTTTCTAAAGTTAGCACAAGTGAAAGAAATGTTTAGCCAAAGCATTTATGAAGTATTTTTTTCTTAATGGCAAGAATGTGTTTGTTTGTTTGTTCTATTTAGTTTTCTAGTATTGCCAACATAACTTTCACATAATTCACAGGTGCCAGATACACTATGAATACACAATTGCAGGGGAACATATTCTTGGCCAAAATCTGTCTCTGATGGTACAATTATCTGGTATGACATTAGAACCCTCATTTATATACCTGCAATATTTACAACTTTGGCAACGAACATACCACTTCTGCTCAAAGGCTTAGAATCAGAATTTCTCTCAGCCTTTTTAAATTAAATCTTATGACTAAAACTACATTTAGTCCCTAAAACTGAAGTTAAATCATATCCAAGAATAATAATCCAATTCTTATTCAAAACATTTTGGTGTTACAAGTATCTAAAAAAGAAGGGAAGAGGAAATTCATTTAATTTTGTGGTGTCATTAGATCTTTCCACGTGTTTCTTTAGCCCTGTCATTAAAATAGGAGAACATTTTGTCCCTCTACAGTCTGTAAACTTACCAATAATTTTATGTAAAACTTTTTCAAAATAACCCCTTTCCATGAACAACTGTTTGAGGTAAAGAATCTCTTCATCAAATCTTAAACCATTGCTGGTAAAACAACTCAGTCTAATGAGTTTGTTCCCTAATAACATTGTCCTTCATAAATATAGGATGTTGGCTATCACAAATTAATAATGGGTGAAGGACCGTTTCCTATAAATACTGCTATGAAATGTACTATGTTTCACATCAAGTTCAATATCCAAAAAATTAACAGAATTGCCTAACCCACCTTCAACAAAGGTGAGAAATGTAGTACTAGTTTTCAGACTGGATAAGTAAAACATTGTAATTCAATACTGTCACCTTCCCATATGAAAATCAAATCATCAATCTTTTGTAGAAGACTACCTTGTTAGAAACCTTATGTGAACTTAAAATTTCAAACTTCCATCAGCTCGTAATGAAACTGGCAAATGAAAGTGCTATTCTTGCACTCATAGCCACACTTCGTTTTTACCTGAAGTATTTGCTGTCAAAAAGATCTGAAATCTGATCTGAGTCGGCCATTGCTAAAGCTTGCGGCATCAAATCTCTCAAGCTTCTCCGTTGCCCACAATGCACCTTCCCCAAATACCTTAGATTGGCAATTCTAGCTAACAGATATGGTCTACCATCACTCTCAAGCTGTATGACTTGGATAAGAAAAAATTTTTGTATTTCTTTGCTTTTTTCTTGTAAATCATTGATTAGTATTCTCTTAGCGTCAATCTCTTCTTTTATATTGCTATATTTCTAATTTCCTTTCATACTTGGTACGATTCAAATACCATTGTTAGTATCTCTCCTCCCTTATGACTCTGCTGTAACCCTTTGCTTACCATTGTTGATATTCCTTTACCCTCTCTTTCTTGCTAGTTAAAAGATCTTTCTCATACTTATTTTTCTCTTTATAATACCTTTAACATTGTTGATGTTGTTCCTCAGTGTTCATTATGACAAACCTGCAGGTTTTAAAAAATGCTCTGTGTGGGCATTGCCAGTTTCTGATAACCACACTTTGTCTGGGCCCTCTTCATTTACAAGAGGATTGCTCAATATGCCATTGCTTCAGTCCTCATGCTCTTATGGAGCATAAGAACAAGTTGACATTGAAAGGTCTTAATTCCTTCATCCTCTGGAGAAGCCATATCTGAGTCGACTAAACCAAGAATCTTCTTCAGAATCTTCTTTGTCTGACTCTTCAAGGAAGAGAAGTCAGAAAGACCCGGTCTCGACCCTGGATCTGAAAAAATTGAGAGTGGAGGAGCATACTGCTTCATCAGATTCTACAAAACCTAAGTCTCATCATTACTGGATCCGACCCTAGCAAAGATGGATCAGAAGAAAGTAAAGCCTGTCAGACCATACCTTATCAGATCTGACCCCAGTAGAAGTCATGGAAATGCCGATACTTCCAGGCACCAGATATTCTGTCCTATTCATTTTCTGATAGGCTCCCATCACACTTCTTACAAAGACTGTCTCCATCTGTATACTCTTCTCATTCTTCCAGAAGCCTCACAAAGATGATGCGGAGAGAGTGGGGAGGAAGATCCTCTCACCACAGGGACAGATTGGATTTCCTTCCACACCTACTTCTCAGGGTCAAGTTATCCATCCTTCCTCAGCACCTCCCTTCCAAATTCCTCTTGACACCTTCTTTTTTGGATTCCCAGGATCGTAGTAGTCCTGATCCATTAGTTTCGCAGCTGAGGATTTCTGTATCCTGTGATTCAGTATCTTCACTGAGACTTCCAGTCCACTCGGATCCGGAGAGCTCTGACTCTAAATCTGCCTGTCAGATCTGGGGTGCAGCATTTGACTCCAAAGTTTTTGGAGTCATCTCTGATCCTTGGTGCCTCTCTTTCCGCTTTTTCTAGCTCTGCTTTTGAGGCTGTGAAGAGAGTTTCCTTTGCCTTGGCAGATCTGACTGAGGTTTCCCCCTCGGATCCTAGACGTTCTACCATGATGTCACATCAAGAGCCTCACCACCTTTATCGACAAGGGCATCCAGGACTAAGGACCCAGGTTCCCTCTCAGGGAATTTTGATTTCCTCGTCTGATACCTCCCCAGATCATGCCACTGAGGACATGTCCAGGAAGAGGATGTGTAAGAGGAAGCACTTAGACTTCCCACAGGAGTCCATCACTGAAGACAGATTTCAATGAAGGTGAAGGGTCCCCATGGTCTTCTCTTGAAGATGTCTCATTTGGAGACCTCCTAGAAATTCTTAAACAGAGAGGTGGCTGGACGACCCTCCAACAGCCAAGGAATCTGTTCTCCTGGAGGCCGTCGATAGTGGACCCTCTGTCCTGGGTGACTCCGCCCACTGATTAGCTCATTGATATTGTCTCTTGATGGGCATGGAAAGAACGTCACTCCTTAGAATCCATATCTCGGAGCCCAGACAAGATAATGGCACCACCTGGGGACAGACAGTTATGGGGGAAAGGGGTTCCAATTGATGACGTAGTCATAGCCACAGCCACAATGAAGGAAATCACTGAGAGTTTCACTGTCCATCCCCCCAACACAGAGTTGCAGCAATAAACATTAGGGGAACATGTCTTTGCTTCAGCGACCTTTGCTTTAAGGTCACTGAACTATTTGGCACACTTCGTTAGACTTCAGAGAGATTTGATTAAGGAGTTGTCAAATACTCTCTCAGCAGGCATTTCTGAAGAGGTTCAAGATTTTGCATCTTCTCAGTTGGCAGCCCTACAGTCGATATCCAGTTCTTCTATGAGATTAGTTTTCAACATAGCGGAAAGAACCTCAAGTGCAGTGGGTTCAGGCAGTTCCATGAAGAGACATGCCTGGATGTGCTTGTGCGATTTTGTGGAGCCATTTAAGTCCACTTTCATCAGTGCTCCTTTTGACAGAACTATGCTGTTTGGCCTTAAAGTGAGGGAAACACTGTCGAGGTGTGAGAAGGATGGAAAGACCTTGTCTGCCGTGGGCATACATTTTTCAGCTCCCCAAAGATCCTATTCCAGAAATCAGCACAGTAGCTGAAAGATGTGATTCAAAAAGTCTCAAGGTCCTTTCCAAGATGCACATGGAGGAGATTCCCCCAGAGGCAGAGGAGGGATTTCTAATGGACTATGACACACACTTGGCAGAAGTGGCCTGCAAAACCAGGGTTCACGAGAATCTTTCTTTGACAAACCCTAACAGTGCAGTGCTTCTGAATGGAGACCTGACTGTCCACCTCTGGAGACATTTGGGGGAGCATTTATCTCTGCACCAGAGAGCTTGGCTAGACTTAACAAAATATACTTGGTTGTAGAGGCTGCATAATACACTTTTCCCTTCCCCCTCCAATTCCCAAAAAAATCCCCGATGTTCCACCCAGCCAAAGGGATCAAGCAGCGATTCAAATTCAAAAGCTGCTAGAAAAGTCATGCAGGAGGTCCCACCAGACCAAACAAGATCCAGAACTTACTCAAGGTTCTTTTTAGTGCCAAAATAAACAGATACTGGAGACAAATTTTGGATCTCATCAAGTTAAACAAATCAGTTCAGCGAACCATGTTCCGAATGGTCACTCTTCAATCCATTCTGTCTTTTCTTAGCAAGGTCTACTGGATGTGCTCTATAGGCCATCAGGATGCCTGTTATATTATACAAATGAACAGGTGACCCGAAAAGTACCTAACCTTCCGGCTTGGAGCCAGTCATTACCAATCCAGAGTACTGCCCTTCTGACTCACCACAGCCCCCAGGGTGTTAACCAAATGCATGGCAGTAGTAGCCGCTCACCTCAGACTGCAAGGATTCTGGGTGTTTCCCTACTTGGACGACAGGCTCACTTCTGCTCCAACCAGGCATCAGCTCGTGTACGCAAGAGATCAGGTTCTCTAGACTTGCAGTTTTCTGAGGATAACCATAAAGTACAACAAATCACAACTACAGCCAACTCCAACTCAGACATCGGAGTTTATAAGAGCACTTCTCAACACAAAATCTACAATTGCTTCTGTTCCACCACATAGAGTTCAAACAATAAGGTCACAAGTCAGAAAGATTATAATGAGCACCTCAATTTTGTCCGATCTAGATGTTCTTCGTGTTTCACTGTTGCAGTCATCACACTTGGGTTATCTGCCTGCAGGTAGCCCTCAGTCGGCCCGAATACCAGAGACTTAGTATTTCTGCGTCAGTTGCTGTCGCTTCAGGACTGATGTCAGGTTGTCAGGGGTATAAAAACAGGCAGCCAATGCCATTATATCAGTCTTTCTTGCTGAGGAGCCTGAAGCAGAAGCAGTTCACATGAGTGCCGGTCGGCCACTACCTGTGTTTTCATTTCCGAAATTGAAGCATCCTGAAGTCTTCTAAAGATAAGTATCCCGTTGGGTATCCTTTTTTTCTTGCTCTAACCGATGTCAGGGGAAGTTAACAATTGTCTCGCCTGTGGAAAGCAAATACCACACCAAGATTTCCATTTTTACTGCGTAACCTGTTTAGGCCCAGACCAAGACGTACCTCGCTGTCGGTTTTGTGCTTTGTTCAACACCCGAACTATTCATCGTCAGGTCGTTATTGTAGCTAAATACTTTTGTTCTCAATCTCCGTATTGTCAAATGGCTTTGGTAAGCCATCCGACTTACGATCTTCCAAAAAAGTGTAAGGATAAAGACAGATCGCACAGGTCCAAAACTGCCGACGATGCTTCCGTTAAGCTAGTCGCCAGTTCGCCGGTACTCAGTGAGGTGCTTTCGCAGCCCCTGATGCTCACCTCAGTGGATTCACAGGCCGCTACCGAGACCTGTTTGGAGTCCGGTATGACGCAAGACTCTTGACTATGGAACCTGCAGATGTCTCTACCTTAGATGGATCCGGAGCCGCTGTGAAAGCACCGGCTTGTGAGGAAATTATTCACATTACCGATATTTGACATAGACTACTACTTTCACGTCTTCAGTTCTTTCTAAAACTACCGAGTTTCTAAGGCCAAGAGTAAGAGCCTACGCCTAAAAAACCGACAACCCAAACTCAAGCGCCTGCTTCCTTGCCACTGTCTCAAATGCTTAAAATGGCAGAAGACCTGGTCATGCTGATTAGGGGAAGCCAGCCTTCCCCTGCTAAAAGAAAGAGACCTGTCCCCAGTAGCTTTAACTGACCAAGAGTCCGATGACTCTGAGGTTTCTGAATAGGAAGACATGTCTTTATCTGCCTATGAGGATTCAGATGCCGAGGAATCAATTCATTCTACTTTCACCTCCAGAGGATTTTTATTTTGGTGAAACCCTACATACTTTGAGAGAACATTTCCACTGGGAATGCCAGGATTATCTTCAGTCAAAAAAAGAGTCTCAGGGAATTTTTAGATTTACCACAGCACAGACCCTTAGCTATCCCTCCTGTTCTGGATGTTGTAGATGTCTTCATGGAATCCAGTCTAACTCTTGATACTTTACTACAGAGTCTCTGACTTTCACAAACTTATTTTCAAAAATCCTACTGCTGACCCAGAGGTCATCTCCCAAGGGCCTAAAGGAATAAAAGCAACTACAGCTAATAATCCCATCCCTTCGGGCAGGGATTCCCGAGCTTTAGACAGATGGGGTAAGAAAGTTATAGACCTGTGAAACTCTCGCCATTAGAGCATTGAATTGTCAGTTCCACATGCTGAAATACCAGCAACATACTATGGAACTTATTAAGCAAAAATGATCTACCTTTCCTGACTGTGCAGAAAATAAAGATTTACAGGAGCTTATGCATTCTGCAAGCCAAGTCAGCAAGCATACCCTGCAATGTGGATTTGACTCCCTAGAAGCATCTTGCAGGGCAGCAGTCACAGGTTCTGTACTTAGAAGGCATGCTTGGCTTAAGGAGCAAACCTTGACAGACCATGTCAAATCAAAATTACTGGACGCACCTTTGAACAAGGACAATCTGTTTGGCACCAACGCAGAAGAGGTTGTAAAAAAGATGGAAGAAAAAGCTAAGTCTATGAAGACAGTCAAAGATTTTTTTGCAAGTGCAGCCTCCAAGATTCAGTAGGCATTGTCCCTCGAAACATTGGTCCTTTCCAGCCCCCTCAAGGCCATCTCAAACTAGACCCAGGGGAAACAGCCCCCCCCCCCCAGGTTACAGTCTCAGGGTATGCAGAGATCTAAGCAATGGAGTATCTCCACTTCTAAAACAGGGAGTGCTAAGCCACCCCCTTACGAAAAGAATTCATGACTTCTCAACTCCTCTCCTCACCTCTGCCCAATTGCTCATGCCCCTAGGAGAAAAACTTGCCCACCATGCAAAAAACTGGATCTCCATCACCGATTGATGGATCCTCAACATAATATCCCAGGGGTACAAATTTTACTTCCACATACTGCCAATCCCAAAAGGGTTCGCAGACCTTCCACCAAGCCAGTAGGCAGAGGCACAAAACCAACTTCAATCCCTGCTCTCCATAAGGTCTATTCAGCCTGTTCCTGCAGAACAGATAGGCCAAGGTTTTTATTCCAAACTTTTCTTGGTACCCAGAAAAAAGGGCACTTGGCATCCATTCTAAACACCTTCCTGGTGGTACCAAAATTCAAAATGCTCACCCTAC
This sequence comes from Protopterus annectens, assembly GCF_019279795.1. NCBI lineage: Eukaryota > Metazoa > Chordata > Ceratodontiformes > Protopteridae > Protopterus > Protopterus annectens. Next base: position 1,300,915,919 of record NC_056745.1, on the reverse strand, counting down.
AGAAGCTTCTCCCTATGCCGTCCAAAGATGTCTAGTTAGCCACCCTAGAGCTAAAGGAAACCTATCTGCATATCCCTATCAGGGACTCATGCAGGAAATATCTAAGTTTCAGGGCAGGATCTATGCATCATCAGTTCTCTGCACTTCCCTTTGGCTTATCCACTGCTCCCAGAGTCTTCACAAAATGCCTGGTTCTAGCCGTTGCCTATTGCAGACAGAGAAAGATTCAAATTTAAACTTATTTGGACGATTGCCTGATTCAGGCAGACAGTCAGGAAAAGTTGTTGCAGCACCTGACATTTGTAAAGGACCTTCTAACCTCCCTGGGGTACACTATCAACTAAAAGAAATCAAAACTAGGCCCCAGTCAAAAAAAATGTATTCCTGGGAGCAAGCTTGGACAAGGCATCCCCAGATGGCATTCCTTACTCCAGAAAAACAGGCCTGTCTAACAGACTACTTCACTCAAATGGCCACCAGAACCCAGCTATCCACAAGGAAAATCCTGCAGTCTCTAGGGTTCATGGCCTCCTGCATTCTAATTCCATATGCCAGACTGCATTGGAGGAAACTTCAATGGTGCTTAAGTCTTTGGTGCCAACATTCTCAGCACCTGGAAACTATCATGCCTTGTCTCAGGACAGAGTTTCTTTGGTTAGCAGCAGCATGCAACCACAGCAAGGAACTTCCCTTTACGCAACCCCATGCCGCCCAGACCCTAACCACAGACGCATCAGACTATACTTGGGGTGCACATCTGGATGGCCGGTGAATTCAGGGCCACTGGAGCCCAAACAAAATTCATCTGCACATCAACCAAAAAGAGATACTAGCTGTTCAGCATGCTCTGACAGCTTTCAGATTCCTACTCTCACCAGGGCCACTTCTGATAAAAACCGACAACACCACAATGATGTGGTACATCAACAAGCAGGGGGCTCCCACTCTTACCCACTCTGCAGGCGAGTCATGACCCTGTGGAACACTGCCTTGGCTATGCATATTCACCTGCAAGCTCAATTCCTGCCAGGAAAACAAAACTCTCTGGCAGATGACTTAAGCAGAAATCTCCTAGACCCGCACAAGTGGCAATTAGACCTCAATGCCTTCTAACCTAAAAATGGGGTACTTCGAAGGTGGACCTATTTGCCTCCCCCTACAATCACCAGCTCAGCAAATTCTGCACCAGGGTACCTCACAGCAAGGCCTGGAAAGTGGATGCCCTATCCTTCCAGTGGGTAAACCTCTCAATCTGTGCATTTGCCCTTTGCCTCTTCTTACAAGACTACTACTCAAGATAAGGCAGGAAAGACCAAAGGCATTCCTTATTGCCCCAGACTGGCCATGCCAAAACTGGTACCCACTACTGCACAGTCTGTCACCAGTGCCACCATGGCACCTACCCCAGATCCCAACCCTCCTCACTCAGCAGAAGGGACAGATTTTGCATTCGCAACTGCAAACCCTGAACCTTGTAGCCTGGCTCATTCCTTGAATTCTCCTCCACTGAGCAGCCTAAGCAAGCAAGTGCTGGATGTTATTCTTGAAGCCAGAAGACCCAGTACAAGGAAATCTTATGCTGATAAGTCAAAAAGGTATTCCTGGATTCACTCTAAAGGAGCGGATATAGCACATCCCTCCTTACCTCTCATCCTGGACTACCTAGCAGACCTACTCCACAGAGGCCTATCCTTCTCTTCCATTAAGATCCATGCATCTGCCATCTCTGCTCATTACAGCACTGAGCCACCTCTCTTCTCTCACCCTCTCATCAAACCGTTCCTGAGAGGGGCTAACAACTTAAGGCCACCAAGAAGAGTCCCCACCCCTGCTTGGGACCTTAACTTTGTTCTGGAAAAGCTCACGCTACCCCCCTTTGAGCCTGCAGCATCAGCAGAGTTAAAATTCCTTTCTCGAAAACAGTCTTGCTTCTGGCCATCACTTCAACTAGAAGAGTGTCTGAGCTACAAGCACTTATGACTGTGGAACCCTTCATTATTTTTCATGCTGACAGGGTCTCCCTCAGGACTTATCCGTACTTTTATGCCTAAAGTGGTATCCAGTGTGGCTCTCAACCAATCTATCCATTTGCCCACCTTTTTCCCTAATCCTCAGAATAAGGGTGAAAGGATCCTACACTCTAGATGTGCACAGACAGCTCAGATTCTACCTTTATAGGACTAAGCCCTTCAGGAAATCTGACCAGTTACTAGTCAGCTTTGCACCAGGGGCAGATGGCAAGGCCATATCAAAACAAACCATCTCCAAATGGATAGGACATTGTATCCATTTCTGTTACAAACACCATGGGAAACCACCCCCTCAGGGGGTCAGAAGGCATTCCACTAGGGCAACTTCAACCTCTACAGCCTTTCTCAGAGGAGTCCCTACCTGGGACATTCTGGAAGCTGCTACTTGGAGTTCTGTTCACACCTTCACCAAGCATTACCACCTGCCTATCTTTTCCAAATCCAGGGCGGGTTTTGCAACAGCAGTCATGTAGGGCATTCTAGCCAGCCCCAACTCTTTTTGACTGCCTCCACCCATTCTTCAGCTTTGGAAATCAACCCAAGTGTGATGACTGCAACAATGAAACACAAAGAACATAGTACATTTGTGTACACTTATAAATGTAGATGTTCGATTGCATTCACTGTTGCAGCCCTGGTTTCCCACCCTCCAGCCCCCTTGTCTCTCTCCTTCTCTATCCCTCTTACTCACCCCTTACAGGGCTATTGGTATTTACTTTTTACTGGTGGAGTTTATTCCACCATAAATTAGCTCCCTGTTTGGGGGCAACTGACATATGGGGCAAGAAAAACTGATGTAATGGTGTCGGCTGCCTGTTTTTATACCCCTGACAACCTGACGTCAGTCCTGAGGTAACAGCAACCGACGCAGATATACTAAGTCTCTGGAATTCGGGCCGACTGAGGGCTACCTGTAGGAGATAACCGAAGTGTGATGACTAAAACAGTGAATATACTCCAAAGTCTACATTTATGGTAAGTGTACACAACTGTACTTTCTTCGGACTCCAGGATTGATTGCTACTGCAATAACTTTAGTTCCACTAACCAGGTTTTACATGAGGATCCTTCAGGGGATGCTAGCTTCCTCAATGGTCAATCTTTATCAGTCCGTGTCATACCAGATAATTACCCAGACTTGCAAAAGAGATCTAAATTGGTGGATTCAGTCCGACCAAATACTTCAAGGCCATCTTTTCATTCCCCAACAGCACAAGGCCATAGTGACTACGGATGCTTCCCAGAGGTGGTGGGGGGCATTATCTGGGAAAGACCGTCCTGGGCACTTAGTCCCCCGAAGAGGACAATGAGAGTGGTACTGTTAGCATTGCAGGCATTTCAAGATGCCCTCCCCTCTGGGACGATTGTGATTCAAACAGGCAACATGTCAGTTGTATGGTACATCAACAAACAAGGGAGAACCAAATCCTACCTATTGTGTCGAGAAGCTCTCCAGGTCTGGCAGTGGGTGATCTCTTTCAACCACTTTCTATTAGCAATGCACTTTCCAGGGAAATCCAGTGTGATAGCAGACAAACTGAGCAGGTGCGTTCTTCCTCATGAATGGGTTCCTCAGTGAAATGGTGGTGGACAAGATTTTCCATCAGTGGGGCCAGCCTTGCTGCGACCTCTTTGCTTTTCCCCTAAACAAGTGCAGCAACTACTTTGTCCTAATTCCTCCACATGGGAAGTCGCCGAGGGGTGCTCTACTTTGATTGGCCCCTCGGCCTTCTGTATGCTTATCCACCAATTCCATTGATTCCAAACTGTCTGCAGAAAGCTATCAGGTCAAAGAGCACAGTAATCCTCTTTGCACCCTATTGGCCTGGACAAATTTGGTTTCCCTTCCTCTGGCCTCACCTGGTTCAACCACTGTGGAACCTAGATCTGACTCCGGACCTCCTGTCTTACCTGAAAGGTATCATGCATCCAGATGTATCGAACCTCAAGCTGAATGCTTGATTTCTCCAATTCCATTAATAGCTACACAATCTATACTCTGTTTGACGTATAATTTTATCTTCCTGTAAACCCTGGATAAGAAAAATATATTCCAGTAAATGGAAAAGGTTTGTTTGGGCACAAGAGCACAACCTTGACACCTTTTTGAATTTAATTCTGAATTGCAGCTGAAAGCCATCCAGGTGTAGCATCTGTAAGCCACTGAGGACCTGATCACTTTGGGTCCCCCCCCCCCCTACTTGTGTGAGCAAGGAATCCTTTCACTCCAGCTAAAAGCAAAGAAAACTCTAACCAGCAGTCATCCAAAAATAGACTACAGCCCCTGGTTTACCTCCAGGAACCTTGTTGTTGCCGCTTGTGTAGTGTAGGTGCCAGCTTTTGCAACTACTGTTATGCCTTGTTAAAATATGTTACAGTCAGCTAGAGTGCATACCCCAGGGGCAATAGCTGCAAACCTTCTTCTTAGCCCACCCCTTCCCCTTTCATTCCATTTCACTGTTGATAATTTGTTATATGTGAAGGTATTTATCCCCTCTCAATAGTCATAGCCTTCAGTCCCTCCTCCTCAATACTTGTTCACTAAACACCAAACAGAGGCGCAAAGTCTCCAGCTGCTTTAATCTTTAGCAACATTGTGTGCAGCAAACAATGAGAAAAGGGGAATACAAATATAAAAGAGAAGAAAATCTTCCATTGCAGACTAATAAGCAGTGTACAACTTCCACCTGTGGTGTATTCCTACACACAGTTTTTCTTGAGAAACCTTCCAGTCCTTGAACAAGAGTCCCTGTATGTTTACCTTATTTCCTTGGCTGTCCTTAATAATTAGCTAGGTTTAGCAGAGTCCCTTGGATTCTCCCCTGCTACTTTAAATTCCAATTGAAGGTTTCCATCCCTTCCCCCACCCCCCAAGTGATTGCTCAGGTACAACACACCAAAGGTTTTAAAAAATGTGGATGCCATATTTGCTCTAATTGCAGCTGAAAGCCCCCCAGGTGTAGCATCTCTAATAAGTGATAGTATTATTTTTCTTTTTTTCAGTGTTGTATTCCACACTGTAAACTCACTGTCCCTGCATAGAGTAGTACAGTAATTTCTCTCTAAAGTAGCTTTCCAGTTATTTTTTATTTTTGCTGGTATAGTTTATATTTGGATATTAGCTTATGTTTTTGTTTTTGCTTGCTTCCAGTTTCAATAAACTTGATTCAGAGTTCCTCTAAATGATAGTTTAGACTACTTTATAATGTCACAGTATTACTAGCTTAAAAGTGATTCCAATAGCTGTTTTCAAAAATAAGGGCATGAATATAAGCTACTTTATTAACTGTGTCTTCATGTAAAGCTTTTTTGTTTAATTGTCATAACTACCTGCTATGTGCAAACTCTTTTTTTCTCTCCTCCACGTTTGTGTCTCTTTCTCCCTAAAGTACCTTGCTCCCCATTGCGCTGTTCCTGTTATAGTCTCTAAGAACCTACCTGGTGACAAAGGACCCTATTGAAATACCTGCGGTCTCATCTAACAGCCGTATTTTCCCTGCACCCTCTCTCAAGGAAGCAAGAAAGTATGTGGTTGTCTAAGTCTTGCTTGTAAAGCTGACTACCGTCTACTATTGCTTCAGAGGTTCTAAAGTACGCTACGAGACTGAACAGCCAGCAGCCTTTACCCTCCCCATCTACCCTGTATCCAAGAAACCTCTTCTACTTTATAATAACCCCCTTTGCTAGCTGTCACTCCTTCCCTAGTTCTAAACCAGCTAGCTCCCTTAAATACTTACCTGCAATACTAGATCTGCCCACTAGTTGGCACCCTTATCCCATCCTTTATCTCCTGCTTATCCCTCTGTATTTCTTCAGTAATTACACTATATCTCTCAAGTTCTAGACCTGCTCTTATTTTCTCACTTACCCTTTACTTCAACTGCCGACACCCACCTGTTTTTTTTCCTCATAGACTGTTTTATCTCTGATCTTTCCCACTCCTGACTTGCCTAACTTTCCTTCAGTTGCTAGCATTGCTGATAGTTTCTTCTATAGCTTCTCCTTCACTTGTCTCTACCCGCTCTGTTCACCCTGTGGGCTCACTCCGCTCCCCTACCCTACCCCCAAGTCCCACCCACCCCCCAGGGGTCCTACTCTTATACTATCTAACCACACCCCTTCCCTCTTCCACCAATCACAAACCCTTCACCATTGGCCACTTAACTCCAATTCCCTCCTTTCACTTACCACTCCCCATCTCTCCCACCACACCCTCCACCTATTCCTTTCCACACCTAGTATACCTCCGAGCGTATAACAGCAACCTAACAATTTACCCTTCCAGATGTATAAGCTACCCACTCCAGCCCTCTTACAGAGGTTACTCATACTTACACTTCTACCACCTCTAACTTTAGCTTACCTGCTAACCTCCTAATCCACACCTTCTCTACCTCAATAAGCTATATACCTCTCCTTCTCTACCTATTTTCACTAACCATGTTAACATAACATCTGCACCCAGCTATCTACTAGCAAAATATCATAGGATAGCCCACATTAGATACAACTCTCTCAATCCCAGAAAATCTCTACTTCTATATAGTAAATTCCCAAATCCTAGACTTCAAACACTACTCTTCTCTTTAAATGATGGAGACATTCACCCAAACCCAGGCCCAACAACTGCTACTACCACTCAACTCCTCAACCCCAACCCTTCTACTATCCATTCCCTTATCAATCCACCTAACTCGCTCTTATTAGCTCACCTCAACACACGTAGCATTAATAACAAAGTTGCACAACTCCATGCTCTCTTGGAAGTCTACTCCTTTGACATTTTGTTTAACTGAAACTTGGTTAAAACCTGTAACTAAAGACAATGAAGTCATCCCACCCGGTTATAATATTTTGCGACTTGACCGTGCAACCAAAAAGGGTGTTGGTGTAGCTATCCTATTTAAATCTGGGTAACAGATTACTACCTTTGACTATAAACCACCTCAAGACTCTAACACTGAAATTCTTATTACCAAGCTTCAACTTAACACATTCAGATCCATCTATATTATCTGTATCCATCTTCCTCCTGGTAATAACATTGCCACCATAGAAAATATCCTTTGTTGGTTATCCCAATATTTACCCCAAAAAACATAATCCTAGGTGATTTTAACATTGATTGGAAGTGTTGTAGCAGTAGCCAGCCTAGCAGCCGTATTAACCTTTTTGTTTTTTCTCAAACCATTACCTCCCCTACCAGGATAAACAAGCCTAATAAGAAAGAAAGTTTCTTAGATTGGATTCTCATAAATAATCATCCCCAGGCATATGAAGCTGGAACCCTCCCTGATGATGTAAGTGACCACTCACTAACCTACATAAGGCTTAAATCCAATCTACCTAATCCAACCATATCTAGGACAGTTAGACCCAAGAAAAACTTCAACCCCAATCTCTTCCAGACAGAACTACGAGCATGTAACTGGTCTCCTTTAAAGTACCTCACACTGGAGGAAGCTGTTAATTACTTTAATTCTAACTTCCTAGCCATACCAGACCACCATGCACCAACCCGCTCTATTAGAATAAGAACTAAATCTGCCCCATGGTTTTCAAAAGAAACCAGGCAAAAAATCCATCTCAGAAATAAATGCTGGAATAAATCTTGTTTGACTAAAAACCCAGTAGACCAACAAAACTTCAGACAGCTGAGAAATGAAACTAAAAAAAAGCTATACTGTCCGACAAAAGAAACTACTACCTACAATTCCAGCAGACTCCCCTCAATAAACCACAAAAGTTCTGGGCGAGTATTAATCAATTATTACACCCAAGTCAGTCCATCACACCAAACCCACAAGGCATAGACCAGGAGAATCCCAAGCAGACTGCTAATGCCTTTAATACCTTTTTCACTGAGGCCATTCAAACTCTTGCCAGTCAGTTATCTACTCAGAACAACTATATCCAACGACAAAGATGAAACCAGCAAGGGGATAAACGTTCCTGTGAACAATGCAGTATAAAATAAAGAAATAAAACGCCAGGGCATGCACAGGAACGAAAATGGCAGATGTCCTCCAATATAAACGACTGAAAGGAGCAAAAATCCAGATATATAAGCCAAAAAATATAGACTCAACGTATCCAAGAGTTAGTAGAAAATTTATTGCACATAAAGTAAGCGCTTTCACCCGTAGGCTTCTTCAGACTATTACACTCCATATAAAAAACAGTTACTTTATATAATAGGAAATCACTGCTGATGGGTTAAAAACCTTCTTACACACATTCAAATTTCTAAGACTCTTAAAGCTAAACATTCCCGATAAATCCTTAATATAAAAACATTTCAAAAAGAAATAATAGCCATATATCTCATGAAATCTTAAAAGTGCATGTATTCTACTATCTACTAGTCTCCAATGTAAAATGCTGTGCAGGAAATGCATCTAGCAAGATAGACAACGTTGGTACTCCAGCAGTTTGTCTTGGTATGAAACAAGTACTCATGTCCAGTGACAGGATGTATGAAACTCTTATCAGTGTCAGTGTATTGGCACTGATTACAGTTATGACAAGGTGAGGTGTTGTAATCACAGACATCAGGCACACACTGATAGACCATGGGATTGTGACACAACATGCGTTTCAGGTTTCGTTTATTCTTATATCTTATACCCAAGTAGACAACTAAGGGAACGTGTTAGAGAGCATGTGTACCATATACGTCTAGGCTCTGAACACAATGCACTGGCTAAACATGTTATACGTTTGGGAGCTTCTCATTCTTTCAAGTTTTGTGTTATGCAAAGGACAATTCCTAATATCAGAGGGGGGGACATTGATAATTATACACAAGAATGCGAATTGAGATGGATCATTCGTTGTAGAGCAGATAGGTGCCCTGGTCTTAATGACAAAGTTCAACTGCAGCCCATTCTGCGCAAGAAAAAGTTGCTTAAGCCTAAACATTCATAAGCCTTTATTATCATTTTATTATATTATATATTTTCTTCTTTTTTATTATTGTTATTTCTGTTTTATATCACATATATATTTTTATTTTAAATACATATAATTGTATTTAAATACATGCACAATTTAAGATTTCATGAGATATATGGCTATTATTTCTTTTTGAAATGTTTTTATAGTAGGGATTTATCGGGAATGTTTAGCTTTAAGAGTCTTAGAAATTTGAATGTGTGTAAGAAGGTTTTTAACCTATCAGCAGTGATTTCCTATTATATAAAGTAATTGTTTTTTATATGGAGTGTAATAGTCTGAAGAAGCCTACGGGTGAAAGCGCTTACTTTATGTGCAATAAATTTTCTACGAACTCTTGGATACGTTGAGTCTATATTTTTTGGCTTATATATATCTGGATTTTTGCTCCTTTCAGTCGTTTATATTGGAGGACATCTGCCATTTCCTTAACTATATCCAACTCTAACCTCTAACCCATCCCCCTCTATTTCTCTTCCAAACAGTCCCAACAACATATATTCTTACCCTTATCCAAAAACTGAAACCGTGCACTCCTTCAGCAGACCAACTACCCGCTGAATGTCTACAAAAGGCAGCCATATCCATCACACATCCCATTTCCATTCTCATCAATAGAACCATAAGTGAAGGACACATCCCTAAAATCTGGAAAGTATCCCATATTATCCCCCTTCACAAGGGTGGGAACTCTACTGAACTCTCTAATTACCGTCCCATAGCCCTACTTTCTCCATTAGCAAATATCATGGAAAAATGCATCCACAGACAATTGCTAGACCACCTAATACAAAATAACTTACTCTCAACATGGTTTCAGACCTTCCCACAGCACTACTACTGCCCTCCTTTCCTTTACTGACTGTAATAACAAAAAACGTAACCTCAGTATGCTTTCCTCTGCACTGTTTATAGATCTGTCTAAGGCATTCGATATGGTAAATCACCAGATACTTACAAATATCCTCAAATCCCTGTCACTAGATGCACTAGGTATAAAATGGTTCCAGTCCTACTTAGATAACAGACAACAGGCTGTACTTTGGCATAACATTCTATCTACCCATGTGCCCGTTAACATTAGTGTTCCTCAAGGGTCCATATTAGGAACTCTCCTGTTTTCTATATTTATCAACTGCCTTCACCTAGCAATCCCCCAAGCTACATGCATACAATATGCAGATGATTCCACACTTATATGCTCAGCCACATGTATATCTGAACTTCACTCCCTTACCCAAAATGTGTTTAACACAGTTGAACAATGGTTTACACAGCGCTGTCTCCTTCTGAACCCCCCACAAATTAAACTCCTTTTTACTCCTACTTGTAAGTCCCCCCCCAATAGACTTCACAGTAACATCCAATAATGGTACTCTCATATCCCCAGATCCAACTACCAAACTACTAGGTATCACCATAGATAACAACCTTAACTTCGACATCCATATTAACAATACTCTAAAATCTGTTAATAGAAAACTAGGCTCTCTCTACAGGCTCAAACCTTTCCTCTCTCCTGCAACTAGAATAACTATTGCTCACACCCATCTAATTTCTACTCTCCTCTATGCCTCACCCATATATACTAATCTCTCTAAAAACAACCTTAATAAAATGGAAAACTCCTACAATAACATAGCCAGATTTGCTACAGGTCACTCTTTCAGAACCCACCACTGTTTTAATCTAAAGCAGCTAGGATGGCTTGAATTACAAAATCAGCTTAAATTCCACCAACTGACCATTGCCTATTGCCTTTACCAACACCCCTATCCTATCTACCCTCATTACCCCCTACAGCAATCTAAAGACCTTACGATCATCACATAAACTTCTTGTAAATATTTCTAAATCAAACAACAGGGCTGGGGATTCTCATTTCTCTAATACTGCTGGAAAATCCTGGAACCTTCTTTCTAACTTTCCTCTCTTCCCTCTATATCATTCTCTAAAACCAAATTGAAACTTTTCCTCAGAACACAGACTGGTTGTGCCCCTGTACTAAACCTGACTAGCTCTTCTTACTTGGTTCAACCTACCCTCCTCTTCTCAGTAATCAAGTTCTTTTTCTTAATAACAACTTAACTTGTCTTTCTATACTATTACTTACATCTTCAGAATCTCATTAAGGAGACTACTTTTACTAATATATTGTATAATTTCAGCTCCTACTTTTTCTTTGACTACTTGTATACTAATATATTGTATAATTCAGCTGCCATCTTTTTCTTTATGATGTATTGCAACTACATTTTGTATTGTACTAATTGTATCTGTATATTTTGCACTATGTTATGAATGAATGACCTCTCTGATTATTCTCTGTACTGCACCTGCAATGTTCATTGTATACATTAATTTTTGTATATGTGATTTTGTTAGTTTCCTCAGAGCTTATCTCCCCGGGCCTCTACTGAAAATGGACACATATCTAGTTAGACTAGCCCAGTCAACAAATGTAAAATAAAATAAAAAAATTTTCAGACCCCATCAATTACATTTTGGACTTTCTAATGCACTCATTTCTAAACGGTGCTGATTCTTCGACCGTTAAAAGTGCAACTGGCAGCAATTTTCCAATTACCACATTGGATTTAATGGCTCAACCACAGCTTCTTACAAATTGAGCAAGGCCTTCTTAAAAGGTACTCTTCTCCTAAGGCCTTCTTTTAAAGACCCTACCCCTCCATGGTGTTTAAATCTGATGCTGCAGTCTCTCGCACAATCCCTTTTGAGCCAGCAGCTGCATGTGACGTTTAATATCTTACATGGAAGACAGTTTTCTTGGTTGCTATTACTTCTACAAGAAGGATTTCCAAGATCCAAACATTATCCTGTAAACCTCCATACTTATTTTCCACAAAGATAGTGACACTGCGTACTAATCCATCCGTGCTGCCAAAGGTGGTGTCAGAATCCAATATTATTCAAGTCATTAACTCGCCAGTGTTCTTTCCTATGTTTACCAACAAAGGATAATATATATTGTGCTTATTGGATGTTCATAGACAGTTATCCTTTTATTTGCATAGGACCAAGAAAATCAGAAAAGCTAATTGTTTATCTCATTTTTTTAACCAACTTTGGGAAAACCAGTTTCTAAGATTACGTTATGAAAGTGGTTGACAAATTGCATTTCCTTCATTTATACTAAACTTGGCATTACTCCACATTCCTTGAAAGCACACTCCACTAGATCCATGGTGGCTTCCACAGTTTTTCAGTCAAGAATATCCATGGATGATATATGTGCCGCAGCAACTTGGGCTACTCCCCATACTTTTGTCACTCATTACAAGTTGGATCTGGTCTCCAGAGGTAGGGTGTCATTTGGTTCTGTGGTGCTCAGGAATTTCCTTGAGTCCACCCTGGAAACAAGTAGCTAGAGACTCTGTCCCAATAGTTGAGGATAGAATGAAAATTGACAACATCAGATAAAGAAGTGATGTACGCACCATAATGTTCCGTCTGTGTTGTCCATTTTCATTCTTCCAAAACTCCCCTCCCACCAACCCCCATCCTAAGACTTCTGGAGGAACGACTTTTTTCAAGATCCTTGTGTACTTATTTTTTTACATATGACTTCTAGATATGGCTTTCTTAACTAACATCTTTCATCCTTTACTGTGTACTAAGCAGCAAACAAGATCTGAGGTATTGGGAAAGATGCATTGTGAGTAAGGGAGAAGCTGAAGAGATTTGGTTGCCTCGTGCTTTAGCATTGGCTGAGTTGGATCTGATGGTTTGGATCTGAACCCAGTAGTTGAGGAAAAAAGAAAATTGACAACACAGATGGAATGTTATGGTGAGTACATAACTTTTTTACCTAAAACTAATTCAGTAGTTGTGTGTACAGATAACATAGAACTTCGGCATTCTCTAAAGTGTAGGTAGCACAAATTTCTCTTAGCTTCCTTGCAAATTGCACCCCTGCCTATATCATGACAGCTCTTGAGCTCTGTACCTCAGATAATCTGAGGGGGAGAGCAACCATCACAGACAAACAATGTAATTTTAACTGGGTTTCCTTGACTTCAATGCCAGCATTTTGTAACAAGTCTAAGATAATGTCTGATTTATTGTGGATGGACCATGCTTTAGAACAAAGCACATACATATGGGGTCACAGGTACTTATGTTTTCATTGTTTGGTTGGCATGAAGCAGTCCTCTCTCAGGATATGTTGCACACAACTGGAATTCAGGCAGCACAATGTTTTTCCCTTGGGGTGGGAGTTGGGCACCGAAGTGTCCATCAAGATCAAATGAATAGGCTTTCTCTGGTGCCCATCACTATGCCTTTTCAAAGTGTAACACCTATGAAAAGTAAAAAGCTGTCTAGATCTAGTCTAGAACATACAAATGGGTAAAGGGACAGAAATGCCTTGACTTAGAGAGTTATGTCCCATTAAAAATAGCCTTGCAAAATTTTAAAAATAGTGAGTTTGCTTCAACAAATAAAAGTCCTGCAAGACTGTAAAACAACTAAGCTTTCCAGTTTGTATAAAAATCTAAAAGCCCATGAAACAGTGTTTTTCATTGCCTTGTTTGTGTCCAGGTTCAGATTGGATCAATCATCTAATTGAACATAACTTTTCTGATAAAACAGGACATAAAGTTAATGGCTGTATAACAACCGGCTGTAAAATAATTAGTTGTATTCATCTTCTTGATGAAAAAAAATATTTAGATATGATGTAAAAATTCATTATAGAGATCATTTGGAAGAGTTCTACCCTTGTTTTCTCAATAAGGCCACTTGCATATACACTTCTAGCTAAGGGCCAAGTAATACTGTAGAAAATTTTGTTAAGAATATACTCGGTGTGAACTGTATGGAATGATTTACTCTTGGAAGTCGATATATAGGTAATGTTCCCTTGTCATAGAAGTTTTGTTTGATATTTGATGCATCAATGAACTATTGAAGCAACTGTTTTCAATAAACGTAACATCTTCTGGGTCTTGCCTTTTGCCATGATCCACCAAAGAAAATTGCAGAATAAAGTCCAGCCACTGAGTCAAGATTTACAAATGACGTATTCATATAGAATTAATAGGCAAAGAAATTGCAGGATGATCATTCATAGACGAATCATTTACAAATTAAAATAAATTGTTCTACATATCTTCTAGGGCTAAAGTGGAAACCCATTGAAGAGCTTAACATCAGGGAATGAACTGTTCATTTGTAATAGTAAAGGGTTATTGGCAGCGGAAAAGGATTATGGATTTATATTCCAGCTAATACTGCTGTTATGGGATTTAAGAAAAATTTGGAAGAAATAATGTTTCAGCAAGGCATGTTATTTGAGTGGGTACTGGAACCTGATTTGGAGTAGCAAGGCTGTATCGGGAGGACCTTGAAGGGGAAATATAACAAAGATGTTAGATTTCAGAATAAATGTATAAGAAGGTTTAGTATGGAAGATGTTAATTCGGTAATAGGAACCCAAATTTTAGTTCTGCAAAGCACTCATTTGGATAGAAATGAATATTCATAGGAATATTGTGTATTAATTGAAAGCTTTGAAACATATCCAATAGCTATTTCAGGTCATGCACCAATAAAAGCTAAAAGAAAAATGTAAGCTAATGATGTACAAATTATGACATTAGTGCTTCCCTACTTTTTTAAAAAAAAAGAAGATAGTGGAAATGATTGGAGAGTTATTGGAGAAGACAGAAATATCTTCATAAGGGGATAGCTGATGTGGGGGAAAACAGAATAGAAATAAGATAAAGATGTGTGAAAGACGTAATAGGACTTGTATAGAAGGATTGACAGAGGTTAAAGTATTGCAGAATAAATCTCACAGAAAAAGAAGAGGTACAACTCTTGACTGCTAAAGGGAAAATGTTAAGAGAAAAAGTTTTAAAACACATTATTATTATTTGTCTCTTTCTCCCATCTAGCAAGATGAATGTGCTATTTGCTGAAGTGTTGGTAAGAAAAGGTCATTGAACCATGTTTATTAAAGATGGGCTTTATCTATGATAGATGTAGTTTGCTTATGAACTTGAATAACACCTGTTTTCTATACTTCTGAATAAGAGTTAATTTACTGAGACAGACTCTGGAAAATTCCAGCTACCACTGTGGTTTTGAGGTAAACGTTCTACACTAGCTGTGGTTTTGAGGTAAAGCATTCTTTTCTGAGGTAAATTGTGATCCTAGATGTTATTCATAGCCAACTGTCAACTGTTAGAAATGTAACAAAAGCTATTTTGGCTAGTAACAGGAAAGTATAAAAGTTGATGTCAGTAACCAAGCTGATCAGATTGAGATCATCTTGGCCAACATGTTGCTGTAATCTGGTTAGCAGTTAATAAAGGAAATTTTCATCACCTGAGGCAGATGTGACCCACTTGAATTTTTTCTTCTGACAGAAAATAAGGGAGTATTTCGATAATATGCATGAGTTTTGAAAGGTTGCTGTTAAACAATTTTTTGACAGCATCAAAGCACAGCAACTTGGGTAACGTAACAGAAAGTAAAAAGGGATGTCACCATACCTGGATACCTATGGCAGGAAAAAATAACCAGAGCTACATCTGTCACCTTGTAGGAGGCTATATACTTACAGATGCCAGAAGTTATTCATACATGCCTGAAATCTTAGTAGAATTTAGTATAATCAGAGTATGGTCTGTGACCATGTAAAACATGCACAACTGTTAAAGATGGACTCCTTCCTTATCTCCAAATGTTGTTCTCTATGTGATAATTTGGAGGTGTTAAACAGATAATTTCTGAACCGTTATCTTGGCAAACATGTCCCTATATAAATCACTTTACAGTCTGTATGTTGCATGTTTAATGGTCTGTAAGCAAGGAAGATTGCAACATTAAGGTATACTTCACTAAAATTATCTCCCATCTCCTCGGCCAACTCAAGGTCTAAAAAGTTGATAAGCTAGTGGAAGGCTTTGCTAAAGTATAGTTAACTCCCTAATCTGTTGAACCTTTAACTTATGTCTGTCCATTTGTTTTATGTACTACTCTTTGCATATGACAAGTGGAGTGTATAAGAGTTGTCTTGGTATTACTGCATACAGTTGTGGGGTTGAATTTAAAGATGTTACATGAAAGCAAGTTTTAAAATTAATTTTTGGGTACCATTGACCCAAGACAGATTACCATAGTTTGTTGTCATTCTTACACTGCAAGTTACATAGGCATGAATGTTTTTAAATGACCTACTGGACTGTAGTGATAGGCATGCATTCTTGTGTGTTATGCAAGGAGAGTAGGACAAGCTCACAAGAAAGTGTTGTGCACTACTGGGTAACAGTTTTCTTAAGCAGTAGTTTAGTAGATGAAGGGAGAAGCCAAGGGTTTATGTTGCATTTAATACATCATACAGGGCCTCATATGGCCAACACATTACTACTTTTACTCTCAGACCTGATAATCTGATTGTAGCATTGTAGCTAACACTTCTGAGAAAACCCTGGCTGGAACTGTGTTTTTGTGAATAGCTTCATTAAAAAAAAAAAAAAAAAAAAAAAAAAAAGAGATGGAAACATGGTACACAGGGATGGAGCCCTCATTGTTCATAATGTGCTTCTGAGTAGCATGTGGATCTTATGTAGAGAGAGCAGTGCGTGATCATTACTAACTTTCCTCCACTGCTCAAGTGGTACCTGGCATACGGCTGGGAGCCATGCTAGAGAACTAGGATAGGCAAAAACAACACACTTTTGAATGAATTCGCAGCAGTTTAGTGGGATCATGGATGTGTGAAAGCATACATGTTTGGTATACCCAGCATTGAACCATTTACCAACCCCACAAAGAATAGGATGTAATGGAAAATAAAGCCCTGCAAGAAAACAGCCGTTTGCTTCAAGGCTGTCACTGCTGCATTGTGAAAAGATCTAGCTTATAAGCCCAGCTGCATGGTTTGGAGGGATGGAGTTCTCACTACAAATTGGTTGAACTGAGTTTGACGAGCAGTTTGTGTGCTAGGAGAGTCAAGTAGGGGAAGGTTGAAGTGCCCAGCCAGTGGCAGGGAGACAGTGTAATCTGCTACACAGCAGACAGGTATGGGCTGATAACTTCTACATGGCTCTGCCAAGCCACATCCACATGGTAGCTACCATGGGATATATGCATGAGTGTGCACATATCTTGGCGATGGCATAGCAGGCACTTGTGTGGGAGTATGTATATCAGCCTCTGTGGAGCACGGGTTATGGTCCATGGCAAAAAAAAAGCTAGCTAGCGAGGTAGGAGCTTGGGCTATCGGGGGATAAAAAATAGAAGCAGCAGAAAACTGATAGCACACAGAAGAATCTCTTCTGCCATCCCATATTGCAGTTTGCTTGTCTTGTATAGCTGTTTGTGCTAAATATCGAAACACCTCCACTAACTGTAAATTCAGCAGTCAGTTTCCCGATTAATTTTACATTTGTTTAATTTCATTCACACTGACTGCTTTCATCGAAACAGAAAAAAATGTGTTCATTCTCCAAAGCTTTTGTATTATTTTATCACTTAATTCAAATGTTAATGATCATTTCTTTCTTTTCTGTCTTGCTGAGACCAAATGATAGCCTTCACTTAGCAACATGTTTGATTAGTTTAGATGTGGTAAGGGTAAGCTAAATGAATGGGAGGATCTTGTCATTGAACCCTTTGGCAGCAATTACTTCTAAGCTGATTATTGATTTACTCTATCGTTCATGTGTTGAATGACTTTAAGGACAGTCGTTGCAGGTAATCAGTACCTTTTGTTATCTTTCAGAACACTGTTTATATATATATATATATATATATATATATATATATATATATATATATATATATATATATATATTAGCTATTAAAAATCAAGTAAAGCATCATGGTTTGACCTGTACTAATTCCTCCCTTTCTTTGGAATGACCATTGTTTGATGAACAACAGTTCCAATACTTCAGTAACACAGCAAGATCTGCAGCATTTTTTTTACTTCTCTAGGTTCACTTGTTGCCATATTTCACTCCTGTTTTCACAGTGGTCTCTGTGAAGTTGCAGCAGTTCTGTCCTGTAGAACATTCATCAGCTTAATGTTAAGAGATGCGTCTTTTCTCAGTGTTTGGCCAAGATAGCAATGCTTTTTGTTCTTTGGGTGAGTAAGGGTCTAATTCTTCCCATATTTCTGTTCCATTGGTGCACGTTCAGTATGGTCAGAGCCCTTGTCTTCATTACTGTGACTTTATGAAGCCAACTGGTAAGGATAGTTAAGCTTCTATTTTTGGATGTGTAATTAGCAGCAAACTAAGATGAACTAGATAGATTAAAGTGAAAAAATGCTGCTTTTTTTCATCCTTCACGGGCATGTTATATTTAAGCATTTCACTGTAAAAAAAAAAAAAAAAAAAAAAGGGCATTTGCTTTGACCTGGAACAAAAACACTTTTGCAAAATAGTCTTCTTGGTAACTGTTGAGGCATTTTGTGTTTTTTCATGCATCATTTAAAGTGACATGCTAATTACCCACTTAGTTAACAGTGGGTACTGTTACACTGGCAAGACCAAAGCTGAGCTTTAATGCTGTATTATTCAGACATGTGTCAAGTACAAATTCAGGTTTATGAAAGAAAAGGAGTTGTGGTCATTAACTTGAAAATTAATTCTTGAAAGGACAGAAATGTTGTTCAAAGCTAACATTATATATTTCTTTTTTAGTATCTCATTTTGCATTGATTTATTGCAACTTATACATGTTTTATTTGATGTCTGATTGCATATTGTGAATTTTTGAACTATGTTTTACATCTTTCAGCTACAGCATGTGCAAAAAATTAATTGCAGGAATGTTGCCAAACCCCACCATTTCCTCCTGATAGAATGGATAGCATATGCCTGTTGCCAAGTAGTGAAGCTTATCCTAAGAGTATAGGTGTACAGAAATGGGCATAACATAAAATCCAAATTGTGGGTCATCAGAGGCAGGTGGATCTTACCTCAGCACCTTATACCAGAGTTTTTGATATGAGAACTTACACCTCCCCTACCCACAACATCTCATCCTGGCTGATTTAGCTCAGATCTCATTTACCTCCCTTTTAACCAGACATGTCTTCAGAGAGCTCCAGTTTATTCATGATAAGTAAAACCTGTTTTGGCTGACATCTTCACTCCTCCCTTTTATACTTTCTTATTGGTTAGTTGTTAGTTTCAAATAGTGTTAGCATTAGTGTAGATAGGGTTTGTTAGGTCAGTTAGTGTAGTTGTGCTGTTAGAAACGTTCTAGTAGAATTTTTATACATACACAAACACACTATCTATATATATATATATATATATATATATATATATATATATATATATATATATATATATATATATATTTAGCAAGTTTGTTTAAATCTTAAGGACTTTTTAGTCCGAAAGGGCTAATTTTTTTAATAGATTTTCATTGATTATTGTGTTAAAGACCTTTTACCTCAACCTGGTGGATGCACAGAGTTTTCCTTTGTATCTTGATGTTTTTCTTCTCCGTATTGGCATTCATTGGTGGTTCGTTTACATTCTGGAGTGTGTTTCTACTTTTTGCTAGGGCCACACATGGCCAAGGGTCTTCGTAAGGATGTGGAAGTAGTTGAATTGGACTATTGCCCAAGGGCACCTGCAAATGAGGACTTACTGTACAGCAAAAGACTGATAGATCTTGCTAAAAACTCACTTTTGCTTTTGAATTTCTTGGATACTGAGTCTGATCTGGATCTGTAGCCAGTAGACATGGACACTTTTCTTCTTAAGGTAAGAGAATTGGCGAATTGTCTTTTTAAATTGAAGAGTCAACAATGGCAGCACCTCCATTTGGAGGCTTGCCTGCACCATAAAATCATCCCAAGAGGTCTGAGGGTGCTACTTATGCCTACCTATTGTAATACACATCCAGATTTTTTGAAAAAATGGCAAATATTGAATTTAGGAACTGGTTTTAATTATGTACGGCTGCTGTTGGAGTACTTTGAACCAACTGAGAAAGAACTTATGACTTTGATAGAGGGAGTACAACAAGATATTGAATTAACTTATACAGATCCTAAATATATCTCAAAACTAGAAGATATCTGTCTGAATATTGCAGCTTATGATTCTCGACTGGAGAATCTCAAGACCAAGCAACTCAAATGGGACTTTAATGACTTTAAGAATGGACATATTTTTGTATGGCCTAAGGCTATTAATTTTTGTACTGGTAGCCTGAAGAATAATACTAGAGACCAGACAGGTACAACTAATGCAGGTCAGAAACAAACATCAGAGTTGTCGATGACAAACTCTTATAGTTTACCATCAATATCCAGCCCCAGCAGAGACTTACAACACACTGTTGACTCAGGATCTGATATCGTGAATGTTCAGCACAGGACATCTCCTAATAGCTTGGGTGCAAGAGCCAAGTCCATCAATCAGACACCACTGGCTTTTCAGATACTTCCTTTAAAAGTATCTCTACCGAGGCAGGTGGACAGAGGGAGATCATGGAGCAGGGGAAAGAGAGAGACTGATTTCAGCCGGGGCATCACAAAGGAGCATCAGACGACAACCTCAGTGGATACACTAGTTATCAGATTATCAATATTCGGTACTTAATAACGGTTTGAATTTTGTCCCCTCTACATTTTACAAACTGAGTGATGTAATACTAGATCTGAGACTTTTCGCCAGAAACTTGATGTTGAAAGTGGTTCATGGTAATATTTATTAAGAAGAAATGCTAAGCTATGTAAATTTAGTGTGTTTACACCGCAGAATATTCCAGCTGTGGAAATGTTTCTTCAGATCTGTGAGGTGGAGATATTTGAAACATTAAGTAGATGTAAACACCTGAATTTGACATACGGAGAAAGGGAAGCTTTATGACACATTCAAGAGAATCAAAATGTAGCTATTAGACCTGCTGATAAAGGGGGTGGTTTAGTAGTCATGGACTCTGACTTTTATCGTTTTAAAATGGTGGAACGCCTCAGTGAAGATTCTACCTATGTTAAGATATCAATCGAACAGGTATCGAGGTTGGTACTGAATGTGAAAGAGAGAGTTCACATTTTGCTCGAGTTACATGAGATATCTTCAGATTTGCATAATACTTTATTGGTTTCACATCCATTGATTCTTGTAATAAATGGCCTTCCAAAGGTTCATAAGTCATTGGACAACCCACCTTTTCGACTGATAGTGGCCAGGAATGGATGGGATACTGAGGTCAATTTGCTATATTTGGATTCACAATTGAGGACTGTTTTAGTTCAAGCACTAGCGATTAAATATATGAGGGACTTTTTGCATTCTTTGATTTCACAAGAACTGTGAATGGTCCTGTACACTTCATGATCACTAAATTGGATGTTAATAGCCTCTTCACGGTCATTACCAATAACTATGGTATTGCATCTATTAAGGAATTCCTTGTTTCATACAGTGCCCTTGATATTGATAGTGTAGATCTTATGGGGATTTTTCTGGAATTAGTTTTAGACAATAATGTATTTGTTTGAATGAGATATTTATTGGCAGAGATGGGGGCAGCTATGGGCACCCCATGCTCCAACACATACACCAGCTTAGTACTGACAAATTGGGCAGCAGCATATGTTTTTAACAACAATCCTTTTTTTCTCTGTCTACAATTTTTATAAGAAGTGTGTTGATATATACCTGTTATGAGATGGATGTATTGAGCAGCTACATGCGTTTGTCAATTATCTTGAAACAACAACTGAGTTTCTTAGATTTTCTTTCAACTACTCTGCCTCAACTATAGATTTCCTAGATGTGAGGTGTGTGTGTGTGTGTGTGTGTGTGTGTGTGTGTGTGTGTGTGTGTGTGTGTGTGTGTGTGTGTGTGTGTGTGTATGGATCTAGGACTATTGAACGAAAGTGCAATAGTCCGAATCTACAATCACCAAACACACTTTAATGAAAGCGCTTTCACAGAAAAAGCGCTTTCGTTAGTGTGTTAAAAAAAAAAAAAAAACAATAAAACTACTTTTATGCATGGGGGCAAGCTCCCCTGCACCCCCCCATGTGGGGAGGTTGTGCCCCACACACACACACCCTACTTAAATATTCTCACTCTGAGATCGCACTACAGTGAGGAAAAGGGAATATTCTCTTATCCACACTGTAGTACGATCTCCGCAACAGTCATTCCCCCATGACTCCCTCTAGTTGCAGGCATACTTCAGCGAAAGTGCTTTTACAGTAAAAAGCACTTTCGCGGAAGTATGCCCAGCTATTTGTGCTTTGGTGAAAAGTTCCTTCTGGGATCTGTACCGATCCCGTGTGTGTGTGTGTGTGTGTGTGTGTGTGTGTGTGTGTGTGTGTGTATATATATATAATTTTATATGCAGCAGCAGCGTTATTGCCTCACAGCAAGATGGTCTCCCGTTCGATTCTTGGCGGAAGTGCCTTCTGTGTGGAGTCTGCATGTCCTCCCCGTGGTCGGGTGGCATTCGAAAGACATGCGTAGAATGAGCGTGCCTTCGTTGAAGGTTGGCGTCGAGCTGGCACCTGTAAAAAATCTACTGCCAATCATTAGCGGACTGGAGTTCTGCTGTGGCGACCCCCTAACCGGGAAAAGCTGAAAGAAGAACAAACAAACATAGATGTAAATACTATAGTATAAATAATTTGCAATAGTTATTGTTGTAGCGTCTTGCCTATTACAATGTGCCTCTTTCTGTAATTAATTTCCTATTGCATATCATATACAATGTGAAGTTTGTTGTAGTAATTCCTTTGTGTGATAGTTTTGTTCTAATGTCTGACAGGTCCACTGGTTTTAAGAAGTGTTCAACCTGTGGACATAGCCCCAGAAGATCCTGTTTCCCCTCTGTGTTTATTGTCTAGGTCCCTCTCATCTACAGGACAGTTCCAGCATCTGTGCTGTGCTGTATTTCATACCAGAGTACTTAAAGGTAGAAGAAAGAAACATATTCTCAAGGCTTACTTCCCCCTCAGACATGGTCAGAATATCCTCTGAGGCTAAAGTACCTTCTACTTCCCATCTATGGATAAGAAGAGGACGAGAGAGAGAGATCCAAAGAGAAACAGACAAGTTGAGAAGAGACAAGAAAAGAGGGTAGAAAATTTGAAGAAAGGGTATCTGGATCTAAATGCTCTTCTGGGTCAGCATTCAAGCTGTTGAGGTAGATGGTTCCGCCTGCAAATTGGATCCAAGCTCCCCAAAACCTACCTTTTCTGTGGGGACCAGTCAGCCCCAGACTTCATTCACCTATACTTTAACAAAAGCTGCTATCAAGATGAGACTCTGTAGCAGCCTCTTTGAGTCTGGTTGATCCACTAGTATTTTTACCAAGTTGGATGTCGACTGTATGATGAAGAAATTCCTGAAAAGACAGATTCAGCTGGGGGTCCTCTCAGTGCCATCTCTGAGGGCAGGGAATGGGCCCTTTGACATCATCCAGTCTGTTTCTGACACACTCTTATTTTCCTAAGCCGATGATTATGGGTTCGAACCCTTCAGCCACACTGGCATCTGATCTGATAGCCTTGGAGACTTCAGCTTAGACATCTTCCCTTACTCTGTCGACACTGTTGTTTTTGGGTTGAGAAGAGTCCCAGAGCCAGTGTGTCCGGGTCAGAGCTTCCTTCCCTCCTCATTGCTTCAGCTTTTGACAGCTTGATTCTGAGGTCCTTCTTGAACCCAGCCTCTTTTGGAGTTGGGAAACCTACCTAGTCTGCTGACAGAGGTAATTTCTCATCAGCTCCATTAGCTAAGTCTGCTTATGAGACTGTGGAAAGAGCTTTGGCTGGGCCAAGGAGACTGGTGTGTGCACAGAGTTTAGATCCATCTCAACTCCCAATGGGATCCTGTGCCTCTTTCTTCTCATTTAGGTTGACAGGGACAGATGGAGCCAGTTAGTTTTGAGGCAGCTCGACTTTTGAGCTCTCTGTCCTCCGTGTATCCATCAGAGCCACTGAGAAATCCTGTAAAAAAGGATATGCAAACAAGCATTAAGACTCCTCTCCCGAGTTTGTCACTGAAGACACAGCCTTAGATGATGAACAAGGATCCCCAAGATCCAATTCTTGAGTGCTAAGGATGATTAACAGATGCTATACTATACCATTTTTGTCCATCCCAAAGACAAGATCGAAGGTTCCCGATATACCACCTGATCATTTGGAATCTTCAATAACAGAAGTGTCAAAGTTGCTCACCAGCAGATGTTCTTCGTGTTTTTACTCCTACCTCAACATAGGCTTTTAGCTATCCCTCCTGTTCTGGACATTGTAGATGATGCTTTCTTGGAATCTAGCCTTACCCCAGACACTTTATCCCCAGCTCCCAGAAAACCTGACACGTACTACAGAGTACCTGACTCTCAAGTTCCTCTTCAAGAATCCTTCTGCAGATCCAGAGATCATTTCCCAAGGACCAAAAGGCATTAAGGATACTGCTGCCAAAAATCCTACCCCTTCTGATAGAGATTCTAGAGCCTTAGACAGATTGGGTAAGAAGGTATACACTTCTGCTACTTTGGCCAATAGGGCTTTAAATTGCCAGTTTCATATGTTCAAGTATCAGCATATTATGGGACTACTTAAACAGAAAATGATGTTGATTCCTGACTGTGCTGAACACACAGAATTGCAAGATTCAATACATTCTGCAGAACAAGCTGGTAAACATACTTTGCAATGTGGTTTTGACACTTTAGAAGCATCTTGCAGGGCTGCTGTCACTGGGTCTGTACTTAGAAGGCATGCTTGGCTTAAGGAACAAAACTTGCCAGATCATGTTAAAGCTAAATTACTGGATGGTCTCTTAAACCAAGACCGCCTTTTTGGCAACAAAGCGGAAGTCCTCAAAAGGATGGAGGAAAGAGCTAAATCTATGCAAACTGTTAAAGATTTCCTACAAGTGCAGCCTCCCAGATTCAGTAGGCATTGGCCTTCAAAGAACTGGTGCTTTCCAGTCCCTTCCAGTCCTTCTCAGTCCATACCCAGGAACAGCAGACCACCCAGACTACAGTCTCAGGCTACTCACAGACCTAAGCAATGGGGGGCTCCCACTTCCAAAGCAGGGAGTAGTAAGCCACCCCCTATGGAAAAATGGCACAATGACTTAACCTTAACCCTTCCAAGCCCTGCTCAACTACCTGCTCCCTTCGGAGGAAAGCTCACCCTGCATGCATAAAACTGGGAACTCATTACCCAGGGCAAATGGGTTTTGAACACTGTCTCCCAAGGATACAGATTCCACTTCCACACACTACCAACCCCAAATGGTTGGCCAGACCTACCCCCAAATCAATGGGCGAAGGCCCTACAGCAGGTTTTCTCTCTTCTCAGTATCAGGGCTATTCAACTTGTCCCAGCAGATCAAAGGGGGACAAGGTTTTTATTCAAGACTTTTTCTGGTACCCAGAAAAGACAACTGGCATCTTATCCTGGACCTCTCTATTCTCAACACCTTTCTGGTAGTTCCAAAATTCCAAATGCTAACTCTTCAACAGCTTCTTCCTATGTTAGCCAAGGATGCCTGTCTGGCAACCCTAGACTTAAAGGAAGCTTACCTGCACATCCCAGTAAGGGAATCTTGCAGGAAATACCTACGCTTCAGGGCAGGCTCCATGCACCATCAGTTCTCTGCACTTCCCTTTAGCTTATCTACTGCGCCCAGGGTAATTCACAAAGTGTCTAATTCCAGCCATTGCATTTTGCAGGCAGAGAAATATTCAGATTTACCCATAATTGGATGATTGATTCAGGCAGAAAGCCAGGGCTTGCTATTACAACACCTGGCATTCATAAAGAAACTTCTAACCTCTTTCTCACCTAGTACCCTGCCAACAGATTGTATTCCTGGGAGCAAGCTTGAACACAACTTCCCAGATGGCATTCCTCACTCTGGAGAAACAAGTTTATTTGACAACCTACTTGGAACTATTGGCCACAAAACCCCAGCTATCTGCAAGGAAAACACTGCAAGCCCTGGGGTTCATGGCCTCTTGCATTCTACTAATTCCATATAGGAAACTCCAATGGTATCTAAAAAGCCTATGGTGTCAGCATTCTCAGGACCTGGAAACTATGATTTCTATCATTCCTTGTATGAAGACACAGTTCCTTTGGTGGGCAGAGGCCACAACAAGGGACTCCCTTTCACTCTACCTCCTGCCGCCGAAACCCTAACAGACGCATCAGACTATGCATGGGGGGCTCACATGGCAGTGCAGTGCATTCAGGACAAATGGAGCCAGAGACAGATGCACCTGCATATCAATCAAAAAGAAATATTAGCTGTACAGAATGCTCTGACAGCCTTCAAAGACTGTATTCTTCCAGGACAACTATTGGTAAAGACACAACACAGTTATGTGGTACATAAACGGGGGGGGGGGCACTCGTACCCTCTCTGCAGACTAGCCATGGCTTTGTGGAACACGGCCTTGAGCTACCAAGTACACCTACAAGCTCAATTCCTGCCAGGCAAACTACATTCACTGTCAGATGACTTAAGCCGAAATCTCATGGACCCACACGAATGGAAACTAGAACCCAAAATATTCAACCTCTTGACGAGCAAATGGGGACTCCAGAGGCAGACCTGTTTGCCTCCCCTCAGAACTACCATTTGAACAAATTCTGCACAAGAACTCCCCACAGTCAAGCTTGGAAAGTGGATGCCCTGTCCTTTACCTGGGAAAGTCTCTCTGTTTCCCCTTCTGCCTCTCCTCTCGAAGGTTCTACTAAAGATCAAACAGGACAAGCCAAGGGCAATACTGATTGCACCAGACTGGCCACGCCAGCACTGGTAACCCCCTCTTGGGCAATATGATACTGCTGCAACCATGGCACCTGCCTCAGACCCCTTCCCTGCTGTCCCAGCAGGTGGGCCAGATTCTGCACCTTCAGCTTCAAACCCTGAACCTTGCAGCCTGGCTAGTTCCTTGAGCTCTCCTCTAGCATCCCTCAGTAAGCAGGTGCTGGATGTCATTCTGGAGGCAAGGAGGCCTAGTACTAGAAAATCCTATTCTGAAAAGTGGAAAAGATACTGTTCCTGGAGCCAGGCTCAGGGGATGGGCACAACGGTGCCCAGCTTACCTCATATTCTACAGTAGTTAACAGAAATGCTCCACAAGAGCCTATTCTTCTCGTCAATTAAAATTCATGCCTCTGCCATTTCAGCACATTATAATACTGAGCCACCCCTCTTCTCTCACCCCTTGCTAAAACAATTCCTTAGAGGGGCCAAAAATTTAAGACCCCCGGGAGAGCTCCCACTCCAGCTCTGGGACCTTAACTTTGTAATGGAAAAGCTCACCCCCCCCCCCTTTGAGACAGGTGCAACAGCTGAGTTGAAATTCCTTTCTTGGAAAACAGCCTTCCTTCTAGCCATCACTTCAGCAAGAAGAGTATCTGAATTACACGCCCTCATGGCAGTGGAACCCTTCACTATCTTCCATGCGGACAGAATTTCCCTCAGCACTGATCCTTCCTTTATGCCCAAGGTGGTGTCTAGTGTGGCCCTAAATCAGTCCATTCATTTGCCTAATTTTTTCCCTAATCCACAAAACAAAGGTGAACGAATACTGCACTCTCTGGACGTGCACAGACAACTTAGATTTTACTTGGACAGGACTGAGCCTCTCAGAAAATCTGAACAGCTGGTAGTTGGCTTTGCTGCAGGGGCAGAGGGGAAGGCCATTTCAAAGTAATCCATCTCCAAATGGATAGCTCATTGCATTCATTTTTGTTACAAGCACCATGGAAAACCTACCCCACAGGGGATAAGATCACATTCCAGCAGGGCTGCATCTACCTCTGCGGCTTTTCTCAGAGGAGTATCTACCAGGGACATCCTAGAAGCTGCTACCTGCAGCTCTGTACATACCTTTACCAAGCATTACCACATGCCTATCTTTTCTAAATCCAGAGCTGGGTTTGCGACTGCAGTCTTGCAGGGCTTAATAGCTGGCCCTAATGCTCTTTAACTTCCTCCTCCCTTCCTTAGCTTTGGGAATCAACCCAAATGTGATGACTGCAACAGTGAAACATGAAGAACATAGTGCAGTTGTGTACACTTAACATAAATGTAGATGTCTGAGTGTATTCACTGTTGCAGTCCTGGTTACCCTCCCTCCAGCCCCCTGACTTCTCTTGGCTCTACCTTTCCTTCTTGTTTGGTATATTTATTTTTTCTGGTGTATTTGCTTTTTGATGGGGGTGTACCATACCATATAATTGCTTCCTGTTGTGGGGGCACCTGACATCTGGGGCAAGAAAAACTGATGTAATGGCGTCGGCTGCATGTTTTATACCCCTGACGACCTGACATCATGGAAGAAGAGAGAGCATCCAATGGAAAAATCCGAAAACTCTGGTATTCAGGCTGGCTGAGGGCTACCTGCAGGCAGATAACCCAAATGTGATGACTGCAACAGTGAATACACTCTAACATCTACATTTATGTTAAGTGTACATAACTATACTTTATCCAGATGGTCCCTCCAGACCAGTTAGGATCTGGAGTCTGTTCCAGTTTCTTTTTAGTTCCGAAAAAGATAGGGAACCTTAGAATAATATTGGATCTCAGCAACCTAAATCAGTATGTCAGATAAAAGTTTTCGATGGTCACTGTGCAATGCATTCATCCTTTGAGGAATGATGATTGGATGTGCTGTATCGATCTCTAGGATGCCTATTATCGCATCAAGATCCAGAGGCTCTCCAGGAGATTAATCTCTTTTTGGCTGGTAGCTATTTACTACCAGTTCCGGGCACTGACATTCAGTCTCATCACAGCCTTCCCAGATGCTTACCATGTTTGTCAGTAGTAGCAGCTCATCTCTGAATGCAAGGGATACAGGTCTTCCTGTATTTAGGTGATTGGCTCCTAATTGTTACCTCCGGGGTCCTACTATTACAACAAATGTTCCTTCTCACTCTTGCAAACAATGTCAGTCAGTCACAAAAACGGCAAACTGCTTCCCACTCAGAACATAGACTTTATCGGATGCCAGATAGACACAGTCCAACAATTTGCAAAATTCCCTCCATCCACATCCACAGGCAAGGCTTGCCTCCATATTTTAGGGCTTATCTCCTCTACTATTGCTCTAGTCCCATTAGTGAGCTACCACAGTGGACACTGGCACTACAGTGGTCACAGAAATTTCACTCCCTTTATACCAGAGTATAACTTGCGAAGTATGCAGGGATCACGTCTCTATCAGTAGTAGTGTAGGGCAGACCCTTTTGCCCATGTACTCTCGGGGCGACAGTCACCACAGATGTCACCCTTGTAGGTTGTGGGAGGCAATTTGAAGGAAAGACATTTCAATAGATGTAGTCAACGGAGTCCGAACTTCAGTTAATGTCTTGGAGTTGAAAGCAGTCCTAGCATTGCAAGCTTTTCAAGATGACCTACACAAGTATGTAATTTCCATTCACACTGGCAATATGTCACTGGTCTGGGTACATCAGTAAGTAAGCTTGCTTGTACCCTCTTTGACGGTAAGCCATGTGAGTCTGGCAGTGGTCAGTATCTTCAAAATGCTTACTAATGCAACCCACATTCCTGGGACATTCAGTGTATTAGCAGACAGGTTAAGCAGGACTATCGTATTGCGTCTTGAGTGGTCTGTCATACAGGTAACAGTGATTTTCAGCTGTTGGGGCCCACCTTGCCATGACCTCTCTGCTTCTTATCTCAACAACAAATGCAGCTGTTACTTTGCCCTCATCCCTCCACAGAGATGGTCACCAAAAGATACTCTGGTCCAATTTTGGCCCCCAGCTCTTCCTTACACCTTTCTACCAATTGCCCTTCTCTGGAAGTTCATTATGAAAGTCAAGAAATGCAAGACCAGAGTAATCCTCATTGCCTTCTTTTGACCTTGGCGGGTGTAGTTACCCTTCCTTTGGCCTCATCTGCTACATCCACCATGGGTAGTGAATCTCATTCCGGATCTCCTTGGTCACCCATTTGGGCTGGCTCTACCGGATCTTCAATCTATAAAACTAATTTCATGGTTTATCCAGTTTTAACGATAGCCAGAGATGCCAGGCTCTCCTGTAGTTCACACAATTCCTTCTTCTTGGAAGGAAGCAATCAAAAAGACTTACAGAAGCAAATGGAAAAGATTTTCTATTTGGGCATCCTTGAAGGACTTCGACCCTTTCTCAGCCTCTCTATCAGCAGTACTGTATTTTCTTTTTGAATTTCTTATGAGAGGTTCTAGTTAGTATGCTATAAAAGTCCAGATGGTTACCATCAGAAACTTTCACATAGGACACAATGATTCATATGTTGCATCATTCAGGGTGACCAAAACTTTCCTTAAGGGAAAGTTGTTTTTGAGACTGCCTGTCTGAGATCCAGTTCAACCTTGGGATTTTACACTATTACTACATCATTCACCCAAAAGCTCTTTGAATCTGCAGCGTTAGCCGATTTAAAATTTCTCTCTTGGCAGACTGCTTTTCTTATTGCCATCCCATCAGCAAGATGAGTTTTGGAACTGTAAGCCACCCTTTATTTTCCACAGTGATAGAGTTTCACTGAGAATAAGTCCCTTCTGCTTTCCAAAGGTGGCATCAGAAATTAACTGAAATCAACAAATATATTTTCCTGCATTCTTTCCAAGTATTGCTATCAAGGGCGACCACACCCTCCATACCTTAGTTGTCCATAGTTAACTCAGATTTTATTTACATTATACAAAATACATTAGAAAATCAGACCAGCTTTGTCTTCTTTTCCCAGACAAAGCTAGGACAACCTGTATCAAAAGTCACATTTTCTAGGTGGATGGCAGATTGCATTTCCTTTGTTTATAAGACAAGAAAGTTGTCTTTAGAGTCTAAGCCCAAGGCTCATTCTACCAGAAATGATGGAAACTTCAATCTCATTTGCAAAAAGAGTACCCATCAGTGATAGGTGTAGGAGCATCTTGGTCAGCAACTCTTTCCTTTGTATCTCATTACAAATTGGATGTCCACACTAGAGCACGCACATCCTCTTGCTCTGCGATTCTCAGGAATTTCCTTCCTTGAGTCTACCTAGGCCCTTTTTGGGCAGCTTAGTAATCTGCCCCACATGTTGAATTGTATGACAATAGACATTGGTTATGAAGGTCATGTATTTACCACAGTGATAGATCCATGTTGTCCTATTTTCTTCCAGTTCAACATCCCTCCCTCCTTCCCCCTTTTAAATTGTCATTTTATATTTTCTGGGGCTCAGTCAGACCTTGACAGGACCCTATCTCCTGATACACTTTCCATTCCATAGTAGACAGTGTTTTGGACTCTCCTTATTATTCCCTCTTGCAGTTATTAGAGACTTTTTGGAATGGGCAAACTCTGAGGTAATTAAACCTGGAGGAGGGAATTGTGGGTGGGGGAGGAAGACTGAGCTCTCGGATCCCATATTCTGGTGTAAGGTGCCGAGGCTCTGTCTGACCTGATTTGATAAGCCACATATTGAACCAGA
The DNA here is from genome assembly GCF_019279795.1 of Protopterus annectens. NCBI lineage: Eukaryota > Metazoa > Chordata > Ceratodontiformes > Protopteridae > Protopterus > Protopterus annectens. Next base: position 1,300,884,463 of record NC_056745.1, on the reverse strand, counting down.
TGAAAGTAGTACAACTTGGATCTATCATTATGGTTAGTGCATAACTTTAGTTTTCCTTTATCCTTTGGTAGGTATGTACATAATTTGAGTCTTTGTTTTAATAATTATCACTTAGGTTATTGTATACCATATGTATTTTTTATGTTGTATCAACTTTATTAAAGAATAATTTTGTTAGTGTCATGTAACCCAGACTGAGCCTGCAGGTGATCATTCTGCGGTCAATGCTCTACAATGGCAAACAAATAAGAGTGGAAACAATTTTTATAAAGAAAATTGCAGAATTCTGTTGAAGTAAACCTGTGCCATAGCCATACTATTGTAGTAGTTTGTTCATTTATTTATTTATTTTGTGGGATGGGTTTGTAAGTACACATATTGCTGTCATCCTTGAAGATGCACATTTGTCATGGTCACTATTTTGGGGCATTCTCCTTCTCCCCTTCCCCTTTATTATGTTGTCTGTGCTCTGTTCTTGCTCAAAACCAGGATAAACTATATTCCTAAATGTGAACAAGTACCTTTTCATTCCTTATACTGCCGTACTTTCCCTTCAGTTATTTCCTTACTTCTATCAAATTATCTTCCCTGACTTTCTTTCTAAATATACTAGAAGTTTATTTTTCCCTACTTCATATTGCAATTCCTGTTTGTATTACACTAACTTACCTTTACTTTCTCTACATACTGTCTAAAATTTCTCTAAATGTTATAGTCATGTAACTTGTATCAGTTCTTAACCAGTGTTTTTATATTATGTCTAACTTGTTATAATTTAAACTCCAGGTGTTTTTGTTTTATTTTTTGAAGATTGTAAAATTATTCTTAAAATGTTTTGTAATAATGTGAAGCTATTCTCCACTGTCCACTGCTGAAAATGAGCTGCTACCCAGTTGGACTTACCCCGGTAATCAAATGTCAGTAAATAAAATAAATGGGATTATGGAGTTGGTGTGGTGAAAATGTGTGTATATATTTCCACTTTTTATATTCACAGTATATATAGGTTTATAGGTTGGTACTGGGCTATCTGCCCGAAGGCATATATTAGCCCAGCCACGTTGTGCGGTATTCACCACCTCTTTAGTAGTTCCCTAGACCCTTGTACTAGCAGCTAGTACCCTTGGCCCCTATCTAGTAGTGCTGTTGGTGTGATCTTTCTGTTACCCATCCACTCATCAAGGTTCCTCTTGAAGAGTGATAGTGAGGGGCTCTGTCTTATGTCGATCGGGACCCTGTTCCATAGTAAGGGAAGTCTCTGCAAAGGGAATCTATCCGTGTGTGTGTGTGTGTGTGTGTATATATATATATATATATATATATATATATATATATATATATATATATATATATATATATATGTTAGGGGGTGAGGAGACTTGCTGTCTTACAAAAAAAAAGTGTTTTAACTTGTTTCATTTGGCTGCATGGTAATAGGCAGTTTTAGGGTAGTGCAACAAGCATTTGCACTGTGAGCATTGGTGTGTCACGGTTTCATAGTAGAAGTGAATCATACTGAATTCAAATGTGTTAAGCCAGCACAGTGGCATAAAGTTAGTGGTGTTGCATCCCAGAAGTTGGTTCTCCATTTCTGTTTTTGTCTGGTGTTTGTGGCACTTCAGTGCAATCTTCAGGTCATCCGTCTGATTTCCTAGATGCTTCATTTTCCTCCCACATACCATTGCCACACCATTCATGAATGGGGGATTCTCCAAGTTGCTGTAAGTGTCCATGCTGTATATTAGGAAGTGTATGGTCATGTCCTGTGATGGTTTGTTGCACTGTTCAGGATTAGCTCCATTCTGTCTGCTGAGTGCACCCCCTGCCAGCATACAGAATCCTGTACTGGATTAAGCAGGCTATTGGATAGCGAAAGAATAACAATAAAAATTACAGTATGGTAGATGAACCCTAGTTTTTCATACTATACCTTACTTATTTTATCTGTGGATGTACATACACCCCTTGTAACAAGATTTATAGCTGAAAAGGGACCAGTTTGGTGACTGGTTGCTAGTTGAAACAGTCTTCAGAATATCTCTAGTTCTTCTCTTCGCAGACTCTTCCTTTCTATTTTTAAACAATTATTCACTCTGACATTAAATAAATTATTTGGTTCCTTCAGTCTCTTAAAACTAATTCCTCTACCTGAACATTATTTTGCATGTATTGTTCCTACAGTTTCCATTTCCTTTTACGTAATTTGTTCTTTCCTTTTTCCAGGGATCCTATCTCCAGTTCTTTATCTCCTTTACAATATTCAATACTTCATTTAAAGTTGATTTAGGTTTTAATTTCAAATTTTTAGTAACTGTTTTTTTTTGTCAGCCAGTTACATTAAACTTAGTCAAACCTTAAAATGTCTAGGGAATTCGGAGCCTGTGCCCCAACTTAAAATAATTAGTTCCTTAGTTACAACAATTTGCTCCCGTAATATTCCTGACAAGATACCCTGTAGGAGATTTTAAAATCTGCCAGCTCACTATATTCCTAGAACACATTTCCAGTTAGTTCCGTCTTTCCTATCACACTTCCTGCATTTGTTACATGTGGAAAAATTCTGACATCTGCTTGGGATGTATATAAAAACAAAAAAAAAACACTATGCAGACTGTGATTGTGAGGTATTGCCATCTGTGCCAGGGAGAATAGGGTAATGAATGTGATGCATGTGTAACATATGCCAGCATAGTTAGCTGGAGTTTTGTAAATAATGTCATTTGACTATCACACTAACTTGTACAGATGTGTGGGTTAAATATGCAACGCCAGTTTTATTATAACTGGTAAATGAATATGTTTAAACAGAGAATTCTGGAAGGGAAGAGTTAAAGTTGTTACAATTGGTTCTATAGCTTTCAAATACTGCAACAGATCATAAAGCTCTAAATGTGTATTGTACCAGAGTCATGTGGTCAAATGTGATGTCATTCTATAACCAGGATTGAGAGGATGGAACTCTCACAGCAGTTTTTGTTTTATTTGGAACCTGATGTAAAGATCTATGACAGTTATTGTCACAAAAGGAGATACTGTCAGCCCAGCTATCTGATTTTTGTAAATAGTTGTCATTGAAAACTAAAAACAGCCAGGAAAGAAAGACGAGATCCACAAAATCCTGTTATTTTAGCGCTTTCGTTTTTTAATAAAAACTTCTTCAGAATGCACATACATAGTGAACTAAACCCTTTTTATACAAATACTCGCCTTCATAGTTAATGACATCATAATTAAATTACTTAAATTGAATTCAATTACTACAGCCCCATTAAGATATCTAAAACATTAAATGCATTGTTTTAAACCATATTACAATAAAAAACCTTAGAAAATACACTGTTTTGTTCAGATCATAAAAATCCTTAATTTATTATACTTTTATTCAAAAATAGCCTTGAGATTTTAATCTAAGAGTGGAACTGATAGATGTATTCGTGTTTAAACCTGGAAATGATGTTGCATTAGTTTTTAACTGCCATCTTAGTTCCCTATTTTCCAAAAAATCATTAAGGGGACCACCTCTATCTCCAACTGTAACTTGTTCTAATACTGAAAATCTAAAATCATGTCCCTCATTATTAATAATGTGCACTGCCAGAATATTTTTTAAATCTTGTTTTTTAATATCATAGGAATGTTGATACATTCTGCTCCTAAGAGCATTAATAGTCTTCCCGATATAAAAACAAGGACATTGCATGCACGTCCCTATATAAACAACAGCCTTGCTGTTACAGGTAAATTTTTTCTTGTATATATATATATATATATTTGCCATAATTTGGAATAAACAACTCTGTGCCTTCTAGAATATGTTTACACTGCAGACAAAAACCACATTTAAACATTCCCTTGGGCCCAGAGTGAATCTCTTGTACCCTCTCTACCATGTTTTTTATAGTAATGTCCTTCTTGTAAACAATATTAGTTTTTTTTCCCACAATATCCAAAAATTCTTTATTAATATTGAATGCATTCCAGTTACGTTGAACAATGTTGCTTATACTTTTAAACTGCTGGTTATATCTAAAAATACCAACACTATGAAAAGACTTATTATTCTGGCTTTAAGAACTTTTCATACCTTCAACTAAAATATTAGGACCCTTACCTAATAATGGAAAAAATATACCTTGTTCCCTTTTAGATACCACCTCCTTTAATGTATTTTCCACAAATTCTAAGGGATAGCCTCTACTAACCAACATACCTTTAAGAATTTCTATTTGACCTAAAAACTCATAGAAGTCTGAAACCATTCTTGCTAGTCTGACCCCTTGACCTTTTATTAGTGACTTCTTCTGATAGGGTGAAAACTGGAAAAATGTAAAAGTGTATTGGAATAAGTGGGTTTCCTAAAAATTGTAGTTTCAAAACAACTTTCCATTCTATTTTTACTTATGGTGATGTCTAAATAATTAATTTTCTCATCCGAAATGGTATGGGAAAATTCCAAAAATCCTGTACTAACACCAATAAACTCAAGGAATTCATTTAACATATCCTCATTATCATTCCATAGGATGACGATGTCTTCCAAATATCGCCAAAGTTGTGCATATTTACTGGTGAATACGTATACCTTCTCCCAGAATGCTAGAACTAAATTAGCAAAAATGGGTGCACAAATAGCCCCCATGGCTACACCTTTACATTGTTTGAATAATTGTTCTTGAAATACAATAATGTTAGTGTCAAATACTAACTCCATGAGGCTCCTTAATGTAAGAATCCTATCCTGCCCCATTTTTGTGTATTGACATAAATATGAATAGAACCATTCAGTTCCAGTATCATGTGGGATAACAGAAAATAAATCTTTGACATCAATTGTTACAAAGATTAAACTATGATTATACATATTTTTATTAATTTTCTTAAGTCCCACGAATCTTTTACTATCCAATTACAGTCTTGTAAAATGTTTTTTAATTGAATATCTATAAAACTGGCAATATAATATGTTTTTGAAGCCTTTGCGTCAACAATGGGTCTAAGGGGGGGTTGTTAAGATCCTTATGTACTTTTGGTATACCAAAAGTAGTAGGAATTTTTGGATATTTTACTGTCATATAAGACCATTCATCAAATGAGATTCCTATATTGATAGAATGCTATCGTTTCTTCACACTGATACATATTGTCAGATGAGTGTGAATGAGAAAAATATATCATACAGGAAAGTGGACATCATGCTGGAAGAACTTCTGTTAAATAGACAAATCTCATTTGATGAATGGTCTTATATGACAGTAAAATATCCAAAAATTCCTACTACTTTTGGTATACCAAAAGTACATAAGGATCTTAACAACCCCCCCCCCCTTAGACCCATTGTTGACGCAAAGGCTTCAAAAACATATTATGTTGCCAGTTTTATAGATATTCAATTAAAAAACATTTTACAAGACTGTAATTGGATAGTAAAAGATTTGTGGGACTTAAGAAAATTAATAAAAATATGTATAATCATAGTTTAATCTTTGTAACAAATGATGTCAAAGATTTATTTTCTGTTATCCCACATGATACTGGAACTGAATGGTTCTATTCATATTTATGTCAATACACAAAAATGGGGCATGATAGGATTCTTACATTAAGGACCCTCATGGAGTTAGTATTGGACACTAACATTATTGTATTTCAAGAACAATTATTCAAACAATGTAAAGGTGTAGCCATGGGGGCTATTTGTGCACCCATTTTTGCTAATTTAGTTCTAGCATTCTGGGAGAAGGAATATGTATTCACCAGTAAATATGCACAACTTTGGCAATATTATGGGCGATATTTGGACGACATCATCATCCTATGGAATGATAGTGAGGATATGTTAAATGAATTCCTTGAGTTTATTGGTGTTAGTACAGGATTTTTGGAATTTTCCCATACCATTTCGGATAAGAAAATTAATTATTTAGACAACGCCATAAGTAAAAATAGAATGGAAAGTTGTTTTGAAACGACAATTTTTAGGAAACCAACTTATTCCAATACACTTTTACATTTTTCCAGTTTTCACCCTATCTATCAGAAGAAGTCACTAATAAAAGGTCAAGGGGTCAGACTAGCAAGAATGGTTTCAGACTTCTATGAGTTTTTAGGTCAAATAGAAATTCTTAAAGGTATGTTGGTTAGTAGAGGCTATCCCTTAGAATTTGTGGAAAATACATTAAAGGAGGTGGTATCTAAAAGGGAACAAGGTATATTTTTTCCATTATTAGGTAAGGGTCCTAATATTTTAGTTGAAGGTATGAAAAGTTCTTATAGCCAGAATAATAAGTCTTTTCATAGTGTTGGTATTTTTAGATATAACCAGCAGTTTAAAAGTATAAGCAACATTGTTCAACGTAACTGGAATGTATTCAATATTAATAAAGAATTTTTGGATATTGTGGGGAAAAAAACCTAATATTGTTTACAAGAAGGACATTACTATAAAAAAACATGGTAGAGAGGGTACAAGAGATTCACTCTGGGCCCAAGGGAATGTTTAAATGTGGTTTTTGTCAGCAGTGTAAACATATTCTAGAAGGCACAGAGTTGTTTATTCCAAATTATGGCAAATATATATACAAGAAAAAAATTACCTGTAACAGCAAGGCTGTTGTTTATATAGGGACATGCATGCAATGTCCTTGTTTTTATATCGGGAAGACTATTAATGCTCTTAGGAGCAGAATGTATCAACATTCATATGATATTAATATTCTGGCAGTGCACATTATTAATAAATGAGGGACATGATTTTAGATTTTCAGTATTAGAACAAGTTACAGTTGGAGATAGAGGTGGTCCCCTTAATGATTTTTTGGAAAATAGGGAGCTAAGATGGCAGTTAAAAACTAATGCAACATCATTTCCAGGTTTAAACACGAATACATCTATCAGTTCCACTCTTAGATTAAAATCTGAAGGTTATTTTTGAATAAAAGTATAATAAATTAAGGATTTTTATGATCTGAACAAAACATAGTGTATTTTCTAAGGTTTTTTATTGTAATATGGTTTAAAACAATGTATTTAATGTTTTAGATATCTTAATGGGGCTGTAGTAATTGAATTCAATTTAAGTAATTTAATTATGATGTCATTAACTATGAAGGCGTGTATTTGTATAAAAAGGGTTTAGTTCACTATGTATGTGTATTCTGAAGAAGTTTTTATTAAAAAAACGAAAGCGCTAAATAACAGGATTTTGTGGATCTCGTCTTTCTTTCCTGGCTGTTTTTAGTTTATTTGTTGCTTTGATTTTTAAATAGTTGTCATTGGTGAATATCAAAATGATTTGTGTAAGATGCTTGTGTTGCAACTGTACTAGAAGTGTATGTTCTGTATTTCTAACTGCTGGTACAGAAGTGTGTGTTGAAAAGGGGTTTGTAAAGTGCTGAGCTTAAAAATGTAACCACAGCATGCCCTACTGGAATACAGAAGGTCAACGTCAGAAAAATAGCTGAAATTAAATTACTTTATGCCCATGCAATAAAAAGATGTTATCTTTCATTTTCAGTGCAGCAGGAGACTTAATGTCTGTACTAGAGAAATTTTCTGTATTGAATGTGGAGGAATGTAAATTATTTTACAACTTCTACCATTTGCCAAAAGGTCTGAGATCTATGTATTTTCACAGGTAGGATGCTAAATACTGATAGCTTTCTGCATTGGGGTTTTTACCTGGGATAGAGTCAGATGACAAGAAATTATGTCATTCTGCAAGCTATCCCAGCAGTAATATTTGAACTATTGATTTAAGAACTCTGTGTGTGTGAGAGAGAGAGCATTTTCTATTTTGTCTTTGACCTGACAACATCAAGATCCACTCACCACATCTGTCCTTGCTGCTCTAAGTGTATTGGGGTATGGTAATTATCTTAGATTCAGTCAGGAATATAGTGAAGCATAGTTTAGATGTTTTTCTTTGAGACTGTCCTGCAATATTGTTTTAAATATTTCCTGTGATTTTGAACTCTGTTACTGTAAATATAGATATTTAGTATTGTCTTATTCTTTTATTATTTATTAAATATATTTAAACCTTTCATTGTGGCTGATCTTTGTGAGACATATTTAAGTTTTGGGAGTACTTGCATATTTGTTTGACACTGTGTAGGCCACTCTTAATAGCCTTGTTCTTGGTCAAACTACCATTTGTATTGATAGTAACATTACACAGTAGGATTGGACACCCTTTCTTAAGGGCCTTAAGGTAGCTGGTTGAGTGACCGGTGGCAGTTAAAACCATGTAGTCTGGGCAGAAGGGGGCATAGCTAGTAAACCAGTGCCAGCCTTTTTAGGGGTGTGGGTGTGTGTGTGAATCAAACCTCAAAGGGTGTGTGTGTCATCTACTTAGGCAGGGCCATAAAGCACTGGTTGGACAGAGAGTGTGCTGGAGGCTTTGGATTGGTCACTCAGCTGAGATATCAACTCTATAGCTGTGCCAGTGGGGAGTCTTATTGGAGATCTGGAGAAAGAGGGAGAAACCAGCCCCGGACTGACTGTGGTCTCTCTGAGCTCTTAATGGAAATTGCACTTTATGATGAGAGCTGCATGTGGAAATACTGTGTGTACCTGTCATCCTCCCAGTGTACGTTCCCCACTGGTGCTAGTGGTGAGGATTGAGGCTGTTTGATTACTGGGCCAGTGGTGCAATGTCACAGTTATCACAGTTCAGTTTAGTTTGAAGCTAATCACTTTGCCTTGTGGAAGTAAGCATCTCAGCATACTGTCTTGCCTTGCTTTATTAAGTTAGCTAAGGAACAGTTATTCTTTATACAGTCAGGAAATACAATGAGATTAGTTAAGTATTTTTCTGCATCTGTGTGAATCTGTCCAAGTGTGGTGTTTTTTTCTCCTGTGGCTGAACTTGTGTTTATTGTACTTAGATATTTATTAGTTTCATGTTTTCTGTTTTATTATTAAATATTTTTATACCTTTCATTGTGGCTGATCTTTTAGAAAATGCTTTTAATATCTTGAAAGTACTTCTTCATATTTTAGTGATGCCTTGGCCACTCTGAAAAGCCTTGTTGCTTTGGTTACACTCTACCATTTATATTAGTATTGATTTTATCCAGTATAATTAGATACCTTTGTAAGAGCCTTAGAGTGGTTGACTGGTGGCAGCTTGGTTACTTTATAGTCTGGGCAGAAGGGGCACAGCTAGTAAATCTTTGCCAGCTTTACCCAGGAGTGTGTTTGTGTGAAAATCAAATACCCAAGTGCGGGTGTGTCGGTTACTTGGACCTGGGACGCAGTGCTCCAAAGCGAGTCCTGTTTGGGATCTGGGGAGAGACAGAGTCCAGTCCCAGGTTACATAGGTTACATAGGTTAGTACTAAGCTAACTGCCCTTGCGAGCCATTTTAAGCCTAGCCAATTATCCCTTGTGAGACTCAAACCCTGCACCTTGTGTTTGGAAGGCAAACACCTTAACCATTAGGCCACCCTCCCAACTTCTTGGTCAGCAGTGTGTTCCCTGTGTGCTCTTGGGGGAAACTGATGCAGAGAGCTGCATTTGAAAATACTGTGTAAATCCATTCCTGTTTTTAGTGACCATCTCTCACTGGTGTCAGTGGTAAGGATTAAGGCTCCTTGATTACTGGCCTGGGGTAAAGAGAAGCCATCACACACGCACTTTAAAGCAAAAATCCTAAACATTCTAGATTTAGCATACTTGTGAGCCATAGAAATGTCTTTTCATTGTTCCCTTTATAAATTCTTTCCAGTGTTATCTTACCACCATTAGTCAATTCTTGGTTAACTTGCAATATTTTACATACCCTACTAATTTTCCCTTTTTAACAGCTACTTTTGTTCTGCACTTAACTCTACCGTAGTTGTTGTTTTCATTTAGCACCGTTTCTCTTTGCCTGTACTTTGTCAATCCCTGGTATTGAAGTTACCCTCTAACATGCAGTCCTGACTTCTGCTTGGCCTTATTCCAGTCGTTTAACTTTCCATCTGTAGTTATTTGCTCCCAGTATCTTGGGTAATATTCTCCAATAAATTATGTGTCTCTTGCCTGTGTTCTGTACCCTTGCTTGCAGTTATCTGTATTGGTAAAATAATCTCTCTATTCTTGTGTTAGCTTAATTCTTAGAATATTTCTGCTGCTTTGTCGTAATGTTCTGTATAGTTATTCTCCTTAAGAACCTGCCGTAAAAATCTTATACTCTCTCCTAATCCCCCCCCCCCCCCAACAGCACATTTTATCAACATTCCCTTCCAATTTGGTTTATAACTTCTGCTTGTGTTATGTATGGGAGTCTTAATTGTATAACTCTAAAATATTCCTTTAAATCATTGTATACCACCTTGGGAGACTCCGCTTATTCCACATAACAGTTGGCATTTTCCCCTTACAAATAAAATCCTTCAACTCTATTAATTACTGTCCAGAATTTCTCTGGATGATAAAAGCATACCTGATCTGTATATAAAATTAAAGGGACTAGTAATATCACTGATAGTATCTAACTGTCCAAATCCATTATCAAGAGCTTCCATTTTTTGTATTATCTTTTGCTTTTCGCATGTCAGCTGCTTTACAGAATCCTTTTTAATCTATACATGTAAATACTTCACCTTATGCCCCATAAATATGGGTATTGCTGATCCAATTCATGTGTGGGTATGTACTTTACTGGTATAACTTTTATTCTTCATTAATTATCCAGAAAATACTTGAAACTGTTTGTGTTCCATGACACCGAAGATCATTTTCTGTACTTGCCCAACTACAAAATATCAACAGATAAGACTAATGTTTCTTGAGTACCATACCAGTTACATCCATGAATTTGTGAACCCCTTATTTTCTTTCCCAGTGGTTCTAAATATAACAAAAATAACAAAGCAGAAAGAGGACAGCCCTACCTGCTTCCTCTGTTCAAGCAAAGTTTGTCAGAGAGGAACCCTCACACCTTAATTCGTGCCTCTGACCCTTCGTACAGCCTGTTGATTAACCATATTATTCTGTCAGGAAATGCAAATACTATCATTGCCCTACTCATGAAATCCTTGCTGGCTGTATCAAATGCTTTCACTGCATCAAGACCCACCAATAATCATATTTTCTTACATTGTGCTTCCCTGTGGATCATTATTGTTCTGTTAATCTTGTCAAATGTTTGCTTCCCCTCCCATATCTATCAGTTTTGGCAACACCTTTGCCATTGTCTTAGCTAGTGCAGATATAAACACTTTATGATTGTGGTTTAAAATTAAAGTTGATATGTATGAAGCAGGGTCTGAAGTGTCCTTGCCCTCTTTGGGTAATATGGCCACCGCAACTTTCTTTCAAAATGCATGTTCTTCCCAAGTTTTAAAATCCATTAAGCAAAACATTCCGGATCTTTATTTCTTCCCTACCAACTTCCAAATTTCCACCGGATTACCATTCCTGAAGATTTCCCTGTTTTGACTGATTATATATGGCTATTTTTATTTCATGTCTTCCTGTCTTAGCTTTTGTTAAGCCTCATCTTCCTCTCACCTTGGTATAGTTATATTTTCCATAAATATTTCCATTTGTGCTATTTCATTTTTACATATTCCATCTTAGCAGATATTGTTGGTAGCAGTTTTTTTTTTCAGAATAACTGATTCAAATGTGGAATGTGATCACATTACCAGCAGAAGGGAAGGAGGAGATGAGCTGAAATGAATCCATTGGGTATTTTACTCATGCCACAGGAAGGGGGAGGACATGGAAAGCATCCATTCACTCATTTAGATGTGTTTGAAAAGCTGAGTTTTTTGCTTCTACTGTTTCTTCTTAAGTTAAATTTCATTGAAGGTGTATCTAATTAAAAAAAAAATTAGATAAACCTTCATTGAAATTTAACTTAAGAAGAAACAATAGAAGCAAAAAAACTCAGCTTTTCAAACACATCTAAATGAGTGAATGGATGCTTTCCATGTCCTCCCCTTCCTGTGGCATGAGTAAAATACCCAATGGATTAATTTCAGCTCATCTCCTCCTTCCCTTCTGCTGGTGTATGATCACATTTCACATTTGAATCAGGTTCATCTAATAAATGAGCAAAATCCTCAGTCCCTGAACTGTCAATAGAATGTTTTGTAGGAGGGCCTGTAACTAACTTCTCTACTGCTTGCTTAAGTATACTAACTTGCCAGTCATGCAACCATAGGTAGAAGTGAAAAGACCATACATAGCACATCACTTTCTGCATACAAATGCAAACTGCACAGGCAGTGATTCTGTATGCCAGAAATGAGTACCAGTCTGAATACTAGCTAGCTGAAACTGACAAGCTTAACCCATATCCAGTAAAGACTTGACCAGTAGTATATCAACCTCTCTTCATGCTCAGGACTCCACTGAAAATAGGTTTCCCACATGGATCTTTCTATTCCTTATAGTGAAGGTGATGATGTGCATTGTTAAAGCTAAATATCTGTTTTGTAAACCACATCTGTTTGTGTATATGCATAAAGCTGTGACTATGACCCAGGCAAACCGAGGTTTGAGGCTCTTCTACCTGATAGAGCTGCTTGGGGTTGGTGAGAAATGATGAATCTTAGCCTGCTTGCCTTCCCTTGGGAGGGTGTGAAAGGGAAGAGTGGTGTCTGTACTTGGGGTTGTTCACAGTGCTGGCCGCTCTGGTGGATGCTAATGGCTGTCTGGGCACTAGTTCATATAGGAGACAGAGCCTATGAGAATGTCACATGTGGAGGCAGACAGCATTCCTCTCATGGGCTCTTTGTATATCCCATCCCTTGAACTGTAGTGTTCATGAGCAGAACACATTGTGGCATCATATAAAGTTCAGCCATCTTCTACAAGTAGTAGTGGTGAAACGAGTGCCCTGTACTCCCATGGCAGCTATATTGCTAGGTCTGGCAATTAAAAACCTGTTAAAGGTTTTAGAAATACTGCTTTCCAAGGAATAAGGCCTTAGGAGAGCTGTACTTCACAGAAATCTCAGACCCATCTGCTGTGCAGCACTATGGCCTTAAATTTTGTAAAGTCAGTGTGGCTCCATGGAGTTGAAGAATAAAGCTTTGACTATGACAGTCTTAAGATTAAGATCAGTTATTGACTTGGGTGCTGGAGTAGCTGAGCAGGAGAAGGTTGGCATTAGTCACAGACATCAGCTTACCCATCCTTGATTGAGGGAGGTTGTCCAGCCCACTGCATTGCTGGCATCTACTGGAGAGAAGTGCACATGGCATCAAGAGTTATGAGCTAGGGACATGTGCCTAGTACTGTTAAGCTGTGTTCGTGTGGTAGCCTTCATTGGGGGCTATGTAAAACAAATGTGTAAACCTATTGGGAAGGTGTTGCGGGCCTTTGCATCTGGGAGTGTACACCATTACCTTTCAACCTCTTACTTTAATAGCTCAGGACAAAGCCAAAAATATTGGGGAGACAAAGGCCCAAAATCAAGGACTGATTTTACATATAGCTCTTATAAATTTAGAAAGTTGCTACAATAACAGGATTTGCATTAACATGCGTTTCCTGAAGGATAGTACATCTGAAACTGAGATGTCTGTTAGTGACTGGTTCTCAGTTTGCCAGTAAAACATATACTTTGAGGAGCAGACCAAAAATAAGGAAAAATCTGGGCATTCTGCAAAATACTTCACAGTTGAGATGAATGCCATGTATGATAAGCTGCTAAGAGGGGAAGATAAAATCCTTTGGCTTCCTGAGAGAGATGGTTTCCCACAATTAGCTTTTTCCAAATATTGGAACAAATAGGTGGGTTGATTGTGAAACGACTGACAAGTTGGTAGGCAGCAGGGGACAAAAAAAGCACCCCCCCCCCCAAAACAAATTGTGGAAAGCCTTTCATGAGTACCCTTTCTGTAAAGCAGTAAGTATTTAAGCATGCAGTGTATTAACTTAAAACTGAGTTTGTGTTGTTGGTACTTGAGTATTGGTGCTTAGTTGTAACAAGGAAAATCAGAAGTAGACATTTTTAAAGGAGGTAGGCTTATTGTTTGTAACGGAGTGCTTGCTATCCACCTTAGTCTCCCACTTTTGTTTTTTTGTATAAAAATTTGTGCAGGCTTCTAGTGCTGGACCCTCTGGTGGAGGCTGTTGTCTGGCTGAGCACCAGTTCAAAGGGGTGATGGATTCTGTGAGAATGTCGCTTGTGGAGGCAGGCAGCATTACTCTCATGGAACCATTGTGTATCCCATTCTTACACTGTGCCTCTTTTGTTAGACTGTTTTCCCTTGGTAATTAGATAAATTCCACTTCCATACTGCTAATACAAATGCTTTCTGTTGGTTATCTGCGTTTTGATGTATGCATGTTTTTTAAGCTACACAGTTGTCAGTTATTGGCTAATTGCACTGAACAGAGTAGGAACATTGAAATGACATGGTCATGGTCCCCTTTCTTTTATTGAGAATTGCCAGTAAAAAACAATTTATAACCTAGGTGACTTAACATGATAGACCTGCTCTCCAGTTAGATATCAGCAGTGAGTTATGGCTGTTAAGAAATCATGCCTCCAAGTAATATGTTAAACTGTCCTGACAGTCCAAGTCTTATTACATAAACAGGAAAGGAGACTATGGCAAGCTCACTTCTGAATAGGCAACAGTATATATTTCACATTCAGAAGCTATTTAAATATATTTTACTGTATGGATTCAGCTCTCTGTAAAGGATTATAACCAACAGGCAATTAACATTTTAAAAAGTAATTTGACCAGTAATACTTGGTGACAAAAACTCCTTCACACCTTCTTGCTCTTCCTGTTTTCTTGGGATGCTATTCCTTTAAGAAATTAGTTGAGTAACGGTTTAAGTTATACATCCGTGTAGTGACTTTTTAGGCAATGCCTACACAATTCTACACAAGATAAACTAAAAATGTTACTGCTCAGTCCTAGGCTTCTCCACAAGAAGCTCCACTCCCTGGAAGCGCTCCTCACCCTGGAGAGCAGTGACATCTTTGCAGTTAGTGAGACATGGTTTAAAGCCATGGAAGGCACTCCAGCAGTACAAGGCTATAATTCTTTCCACATATTTAGAACAGCTACTGCTCAAGAAGGGGCAAGAGATGGAGGTGTGTCAATCTGTATAAAAAGAAAACACACCTCAAGATTGGTCAAACAATATGACATTACCTTGTAGCCATGTAGGTACTCCATGTCCAACTAACTTTTGGTAAAGTTCCATGCCATATTCTTGATAGCTGTAGATCCCTGTCTGTGACCCAGGATAACCATACCACATACTTGAATGTACAGGAGCCGCTGACTTTTCATCCCGACACCATATTCATGGAAAATTTCAGCTATCCCACCCATAAACTGGGATATGTACAGGACCATTAACATGTAGACTCGGATTCCTGGATTTTGTCTATGCAAACACTCTGGAACAGCTAGTCTGCACACCTGCTAGGGATGCAAATGTCATGGCTGTGGTAATTACAAATATGAGGGAACGTTACACCCTTCTTATGTAATATCCACACTGGTCAGATCAGATTAAAAAACAGTCACCCTTGAAACAAACATAAATGTGAACTCCCAGCAAACCCCAGAACCTTTAAGAACTTTTCCAAATCTTACTACCTCTTATTAAAAAAAAAGCATAGCTAAATTCAAAGCCCAACCCCCAGACTCAAGAGAATACGGTAGCCATGCAGAAGTGCTTAAGGGAAGCCCTGTACAAACATGTAAATAACTGCATAGAAACAGCAATACCAAACTGAAGTAAACTTAGGAAAAACTCTGAAAAACAAAGCCCCCTTGGTGGACACCCCCCAGTGCTATGACTAAAAGATTAAAAAAAAAAAAAAAAAACTCCCACATCAGTCTCAACTCTGGGAAGTAATCAAGTCCACCAAAGCCTTCTTACAGGCAGACATAGCCTTGTAGGCTAAGGGTACCCATAAGGCATTTTTCAGTTATGTATGCAATCTTAAAGGGAATGCCCAACAGTGTGCTGAACTAAGAGTAAATTGAACTTCCTATACTGCATCGGGGGATGCAACAAATTTGCCGGCCGATAAATTTAGCTACAATTTCACTCCCCTGTGGTTAAGTAACCACCCCCCCCCCCCATAACTTTCTCTGTGGCATGAGGTGTAAGTGCAGTGAGGTTAGAGAGAGATGATGTGATGCAAGGTTCAAATCCAGTTAAGTGATAATTTTGTAGCATTGGTGGTATAGTTGTGAGCATAGCTACCTTCCGAGTTGACCAGTGTTAGATTCCCAGCCAATACAAGAAATCTGTACATTTAGGCACTCAACTCAGTGGTGCAGTGGAGAGATAAACATGCTTATTTAGGGGAGGGTTTGGCATAATGGTTAAGGTGATTACCTCACAGGTACAAGATATAGGGTTCGATACTGACTACTGTTGGCTAGGCTTGTAAAAGTCTGCAGACTAGTAGCGTTGTGTTTACCAATGAGCTTATGAATCTAGTGTAAATATTGCTTTGGAGGGTGTTTTTACAATTTTGTAGATATTTATTTTGGCTGCTTGCTGATCTCCTTGGGTAGGGGTTCACTAATTATTCACACTATCCATTAATTTCGGTTAGAACTAGAGCTGGACAGTGAACTGGATGTCACTACTCCCCATCTTGGAACTGAATGTAAAATGCTGATCTTGGAAGAAAATTAATGTTTAAAAAAAAAAGGGCAGCTCAAAGACCATTTGCCTTTCTAGGGTGATTGCAGTCTCCCCCTGAGGTGCAGTGTTTTGGTTATGAGTAATAAAGAGCATGCATGGGAGTCTTTTCCAAAGACTCCTGGAGAGAAAACTAAAGCACATGTGCCTAGAGAATATTTTTTTACATTTTCCAGGCTTAAATTCCTCATGTTAATCAAGTATGTCATGTTACTGCAATTAAGTTTGCTTTGGTGTTCATCAGTATTGTTTATTGACATAACTTTTTCATTTTTAGGTGACTGAAGTCATTGGCTTTGTGTTTTAAACAACTGCTTTTTTTACTTGTAATTCTGTTGGCACTTTCTTCTAGTTAGGTGAAGTATTTTTCCTGAGATTTTTGTACCCTTTTTACAGTTTAGTTTGTTAAAAGCACTTGCATTGTTATACTTCAGTTACACTGCTTTCCCTTGATCATTTGTTAGATTGCATCTGCACACTGCTAATTAAAAATGCTTTGTCTAACTTTCCTCTCTTTTTGTACTGTTGCATTGGCCTTTTACTTTAAAGTTGTTTTTAAGTCAAAAGTGCAAACTTGCGGAAAGCAGTTATGATTGTACAGTGACGGGGATTAATTTGCTGCTATTTGTGAGTTGGCGACATTATTGGCAGGATTTCAGCTGCTTTCTTATTGGTTCTTTTACTTTACCTCTTAATTTTAACCATGGTGGGTGGTGCTCTGTGAAATGCTGTGCAACTCTGAATTCAACAAATGCAGGCACTTACATTTTCTAACTCTCTGTTAAAATCTTTAGTTAACTCCACCTTCCTGTTATAGCTGTATAAAACTCTTATTAAGCTATGATACACTGTTGCACACCTAAAGCAGATCTCACAACCAATCTAAACAAATTGTTTACTACATACCTGCTGTTGGTACTCAAACCAAATGTTCTCTATCTACACTTACTAGTGAACCCCAAATCATTGCCTTAACTATGAGCCAAAATGCTCCCCTCAGTATTTGCATGAAGCGGCTGTGGTTCATGCTTAGAGGGTTCCGTTGCTCTTTGTGTATATTCTGATTGTTCTTTTCTACAGATAGCACTTAAATCAACTTCAAACCTCTTAGATGCTGTTCCTCCCTTTAGCCACATTAGTAATTTTCTGGAACCATGGATTTGCATTTTCCAGCTCTCTGTGTACCTAGTTTGGTTGAAATGGACATTCTAAGACAGTGTAGCAATTGCACTATCTACTACTTAAAATGACAGTTTTAGAGATGTAGCTCTGTATATATATATATATATATATATATATATATATATATATATATCTATATCTATATATATATATATATATATATATATATATATATATATAAAATGTATGTGTGTGTGTGTGTGTATATATATATATATGTGTGTGTGTATATATATATATATATATATATATATATATATATATATATATATATATATATATACATACATATATAAAATGTATATAGAGATTCACTGTAAAATCTCGAAATACTGAAATGTCGAATAGTGGAAAACCCAAAACCGCAAATACAACAATCGCGACCATTCATGCACACAAACAAGCCAGCACATAAGCGCACACACATACACCTACCTAACTACACTAAAACAAACGTAACACACACAAACACAACAAAACACACAAACACACCTAGCCTACCTATAAGCAGGGGGCAAGCCCCCCCTGCACCCCCCACACCCCCCTACTTATATATTCCAACTCCGAGGTCGCACTAACCACACAAACACCACCACGCACACAAATCCCTACTCAATACCCTCACACACACACACCATTTACCTGAAACCCCAGATAAATCCACAAACCGCACCACACGTCACGAATGCAACACCAGAATAGCGGATTCAACATTTGCGGATTCAACACTTCCACATTCGGCATAGTGCAGTTTCTCGTAACTGCACTTTCAACTATTCAGTCTCGACGTACTTAAATTCAATATTTCAGTGCGTAGAGATTGTCTAGTTAATCCATATATATATAATGTTACTGGAAGAAAAGCCCTAACTTGAAACCATTACAAACCATTTTTCAGTACCACATTAAACAAATCACACACAGCTTAGACACCGGACATACTCCTGCATGTGTTGAGTCACTTAAAATTAACCTCCCTAAACCACAACAGTCTCATAAATGTAACCTAAGAAACTATTACCATTAGCAACCTCACAAACACGCAACACATGCAGCACCTACCATGAGACCTACTTCTGAATTGTTTTTCTTTCATATCAAAAGCATGAAAGGCAAGCCTCCAAACAGTCCAGTGTCCTAGTCATATGTGACTATATGGTGTGACAAATACACCACTCACCAGGCTGTGCAAGGAGAGGGTGCTGGTAATTTGCCTATCGGGTGCCAGGAATGCCATAGATGTATTCAAGCCCCTACACAACAAATACACGTATGACATAGTTATAGTTCACATGGGTGTAAATGACTTGAGATGCACCTCTCTGGACCATAAGGGAAAGAGAGATAATAGTTCTCATACTCTCTTCCAGCAGAACCTTGCTCACTGGGTCCACTGTTGGCAGCTGAACAATTAGGGGCTGTTTTTATTGCAACTTTAGTTGTAGAAGCTAAGGTATACGAGGAACAAAAAAAAAAAAAACAGATTAGAAAAGTGACTAGAACCAAAGAAGGAAAAGCATAATTTAAGGAGAAATGGGTTGTTTCAGAGTGAATATGAAAAAGGGTCATATCACTGATTTGACTGCATAGTCTATATTCTGCAAGCTCCAGATTTGTGGCAAACTGCAATTTCAACACCTGCATAAAAAAATCATACCTGCTGTTCAAGGGATTTTGGAAGAGGCAAGCTCCATTCACATCTGACCGAGCCTGTGATAACTACATACCAATTTCATGGTCAGCGTACCTCAGAGGAGGGGGAGGATATGTAAACATCACAGCCTCAGACTTTGTATGCGTTCTCTACATTTGCTGTTGAAGTAGCATCAATCTGAGGACTGCACTTACAGTCCTTGGATTGGCAATGGACCACTTATTGCAATAAGCCAAACATGGATTATTCCCTCAAAATGTACAGGTTAGTTTGGATGGCCAGAATAGACAAGAAAATGGTTAATGCAGTTATGTGGGAAAACGTGGGCTGTAATAACTGTTTAATGTTTTTGTTGTTTTTTTCTTTTTATTAGAAACACTAAGATTAATACATCTGGACCATAATCATCTGCATCACTCCGTTACCTTCCAGAAAACTAAGTGGATGCCAATGGAGGCTAGAGCTCATTTTTAACTAAGTAAACATCTTCAAACTAAGGAAGACAGTATTACCTCCTGCTTAGAAATAAGCTGTTTATTACAAATTCCATCTGTAATATGAATAGCAAGTAGGCCTTTCACCTGCAAGGACCTCAATATACTGGAGCTGCTATAGAGAAATTATTTAGAAATGTTTTGCCTATCATCTGAATGTTTTGTTGCTAAATATGCAAAATAGTGACCGTCTACAAGTGTTTTGCAAACTGCTAAACTCTCACCTTGCAGGTGCATACAAGTGCCGCTGCCCTAGAGACCCCAGTTTAGCAGTGTCTGCAAGTATTCCACTTTGTGTCTGTGTGTGGGTTGTAATGGAGAACACTGAACCGCACCAGTGTTTTTGAGTAGCTCTCAGAATGTTACAGCAATTACGTAACATCTAGTGGGTGTTGCATATCATTTAGGCCACAACTCTAAACCTGTTTGCTCAATAAACAGGGCAAAGCTAAAATTAATGAGTAGAAGGTCCATTATTGTTGCTTATACCTCTCAAGTGACCTCATTGTGAAGAATGTTCCTCATTTTGAGTCTTAAAGTCCATGTTCTTTGCTGTTCTACATTTGAAGGACATGCTACACATTCAGTGTTGAGTTTTTCTAATTAATGTCATGGACAGCTCAGAGATATAGGTCCATAGATATGTTCTAAGTTAACTGCCATTATGGGCCATTTTAAGCTCAGCCAGTTACCCATTTGAGAATCAAACCCTGTACTTTGTGTCTGCAAGGTGAACACCTTAACCATTATGCCAACCCCAATTGCTCAGCAATAATGAAAAGCTTTGTACTTTTATCATGTTTAGCGGCAGTAACAGTTTTAATGTGTGTGAATGAGAGGGAAGATAGAGGAATGGTGAGAATGCAAGGAGTAGAGGTGGCAAAGGTGGATGAGTTTAAATACTTGGGATCAATAGTTCAGAGTAATGGTGAGTGTGGAAGAGAGGTGAAGAAGAGAGTACAGGCAGGATGGAGTGGGTGGAGAAGAGTGTCTGGAGTGATTTGTGACAGACTAGTACCAGTGAGAGTGAAAGGGAAGGTCTACAAGAGAGTAGTGAGACCAGCTATGTTGTACGAGTTGGAGACAGTAGCACTGGGAAAAAGGCAGGAGTCAGAGCTGGATGTGGCAGAGTTAAAGATGTTAAGATTTGCACTGGGTGTGATGAGGGTGGACAGGATTAGGAATAAGTATATTAGAGGGTCAGCCCATGTTGGAAGGTTTGGAGACAAAGCCAGAGAGGCAAGATTACGTTGGTTTGGACATGTGCTGAGGAGGGATGCTG
>NC_056745.1:1300833223-1300858223 GCF_019279795.1 Protopterus annectens | reverse complement strand
GGGTGTTGCCTCAAGTCAAAAGAAAATACTTTTTTTTTTGTTTAAACTACTTTGCCCAGACAAACTGGTTACTTATAATCAGAACGAAGGGTGATATATAAGTAGACAATGGACAAATTGTATAAAGAGATAACAAGATAATGGACAAGGACTGTAAAGAGAAAACTGAAAAGTATTTTTCCTCCTCAGGATACCCAGAAAGCCAAGCAGTTCCTTCCATTCCTTCAGAGAGCTGGTCGCTCAGAGGCCGTGGTGGAATATGTATTCAGTGGGTCCCGTCTCAAACTCTACATGCCAAAGGAGACGTGCCTGATCACCTTCCTGCTGGCTGGTGAGTGACTGCCTTTTTCTGTGCACCTTTCATTCCTGAAAAACCTTTGTAAATGAAATCACCAAGTGCATTTCAGCATAATAAGCTTTTTTTTAATTTCATCACCTTTGTGCATATTGGGGGGATGAACAGACTCTTCACTTGTAGATTACCAGCTGTGATGACTGTGGAGTAGCTTTTGTTTCTTTTGTAAACGTCGTCGGTCATGTACAGGAGAAAAGGCACACTTTTGTATCTCTGCTGTTTAATAATCCATCCTGTTTTATATGCATTATCTATACTTGTGGAAGTAGCATTTCACTTAATAAAAGAAAATGGCTTCTTGTTCATATTGCAGATTTGATGATTAATGAAGTCTATTTTTAAAAGTATAAAAGGAAAACAGAATTAGCCACTGTTTGGTTTTTCTTTATCCTTTACGGCAACTTAGCAACTGGAAAAAAGCAATCAATTTATTATCCTTTCAGTGAGTTGAGTGACACTAAGGTTACTGTACTAAAAGAGTTTGCTTTAAGTTAATAACTACGTTATTGAATTACAAAAATAAATATCCTGTTAGGGAAATTGAAGATCATAGCTTTATCCCTCTGTCCTTGTCAGATTGCAGAGCCGGCTGCTTCTTACTTCATGTGAAGTTATTCACCACTACTTGAAATACCCAGGTTCACTGCTAGAATAATTGTAGTGTAGTGGCATAATTAAGAGTTACTGCAGAACACAAGTGAGCATTTCAGGCTTTGAGTTGCTTTGGCTATTGGTGTTGAGTTGTATTTATCGTATGTGGTCATTTCTAGGACTAAAGATCCCTAGTTGTGTTTGTGTCTTTTGGCTTTTCCCGGTTGGGGGTTGCCACAGCGGAATTCCGGTCTGCTAATGATTGGCAGTAGATTTTTACGTGCTGGCTTGCTGGGCCTAACGCACAACCTTCATTGAGGGAACGCCCATTCATGCATGTCGCCACACAGAAGACGGTCTAACTGAGAATCGAACGGGCAACGTCTAACTGTGAGGTGACAACGCTACCGCAGCACCAGCACCGCAGATACAAAGATCCTAGTTGTGTATGACGCTAATATTGAGTTAGTGCCACAAATGTGATGTCATCGCTTAATTATTCAGAGTATTGCACAGATAAGTGACTTAGCAAAAATTTAAATGTTAGAGACTGCAATTATTATGCCCAGAAGTTGTTCTGTGAACATGCTGAGTATAGTAAGTCATCCTGAAAATGTTGACATCAGTACTTCTACCACTGTTTTTTTTTTTTTGCTTATGAGTCTGTGCATTCTCTGTGGTCAATGTCTTGTAACAGAATAGGAGCAAGAGCTGCCATCCATGTGGCAGACAATTTCTCTGTATGCCCTACTCTTCCTTTGTGCACCTGTTGTGTTCAAGAAGGTGTGTAATGAGAGTTAATGGTGTGCTGTCCATACCAACGATTGGAATGAAATCAAAACCTTACTGATCTTGCAGACAACGTTTGTGTGACCCTGGTCTACACCAGTGGTTCTTCTGCTAAGTGTGAGCCTGGGCATGCACTCCTAGCCCCCCAAAGGTGTGGTGAGCAGGGACTGTCTCTTAATTGTTGCTCTCCCCACATCAGCTCCAGCAGGTGGCTGAACTGCTAATCAAACTTTGAGTTGCAGTTAAGGTGTTCTCTCTCTCTGTGAAGCTGGCAAAGCCCACGCATATTGTGGAGTAGTGGTACACAAAACATTGTTTAGCTCAGTCAGTGGAGAAAGTTTCCATGATTTTATACATACATGTTTTTGATTCATGTGTTTAAATATTTTAATTTTCACCTAAATGATTATTTTAGTGCTCACTTTTTATAAGGTGGTAAACAGCATCTTAAAGTGTGCTAAAATTGCATTTCTATTTAATATGTGAAGCTTATAATGCATAATGTTTCCAGCTCATTATCGGAAGTGCTTTATTGTTGGATTTTATCAGTGAAGTAGTGTGTCTGTATCTTCCCAGTGAAAAGTTGATCAAGTTCTGATGGCATGATCATAACTAGCCAAATTTGCTTTTTCATTGGTCTTCTAATTGATGTCCAGGCAAATTGTGGCAGATTGCTATGCAATGTTTAGGAGAGATTTGTTTCTCCATTTTGTAACATGGAGTTATACATGAAGTTGCAGGTCTGGCAATTAATAACTTCTGCTTATTGTAGTGTTGCAAATTGTCAGTTTATAATGTTTAAAAGCCCCCCCCCCGGGCCCATGGTGAAAATTAGTTCACTGCACTTCGTTAATAAATGAAAATTACTTTTCCAAAAACACTCACATTGTCCTTGTAACTGTCGAGGTGCAAGCTGAGTAGTCAAAGTAATGTTTGCTTTTATCAGCTTGTTGAAGATACAGCTCCACTGGATCATCAAACTAAATGCTTGCAAACCAATTGGACTCAGTACATGCATTTCTATCAAAAGTGTTTTAATGCTAAGAAAGCTAAATAACTTTATGTATTGATTCTGTTTTGTGAGATCTGGGGCTGCCTCAGTTGAATGGCTTTTTACCATGGATGACGTCCCCACTCTGGGCCAGTAATCCTTGCCACTGACACTGGAGAGGGATGTTCACTTGGAACAAAAATGGCTACACTCATTATTTCTACATGCAGCTCACTGTGTCAAACACAGTTTCCCTTAAGAGCGCACACACAGGGAACACACTCAGTCCGAGGGCTGGTTTTCCTTCTCTCTCCAGATCCCTAATAAGACTCCTCACCGGCACAGCTGTAGAGTTGAGTCCTCAGCTTAGTGTTAAAGCCAAGTTCTCCTTTACTCTTTCTGTGAAACCAGTGCTTCTTGTCCCTTCTCCCAGCAGCTGACACACACACACGCAAATGGCTGGTACAGATTTACTAACTATGCCCCCTTCTGCCCAGACTGTAAGGTAGTTACTGCCACCAGACACTCCAAAGCCAGCTACTCTAAGGCTCTTACAAGTGTATCCAATTACACTGAGTGAAATTAATATTAATACAAATTATAGTGATGGCCAATGCAGTAAGGCTTTCAGGAGTGGCCTCAGAATCACCAAGTGGATACCAGTACTGTCCATGGCTAAAATATTCTCTAAAGGACCAGCCACAATGACAAGTTTAAATATATTTAATAGTAAATAAAAGTACATGAAAATATGGAATATCCATTTACAATAAACACCAGAGTTTCAATCACAGGAAATACTAAAATAACACAGATGCAGCAAAACAGTACTTAACTAATCTCACTATATTTTCCTGACTGATCTAAAGAATTGCAATTCTCTGGCTCACTTACTAGAGCAAGGCAAGATGAAGTAGGTCAGGGGTCCTTCTTTAGGTTACGAAAAGAGTGCTAAGTCACTGAGAAACTTCTGTCTGTAATATCTAAATATTATTTGAGTTGATTACACAGTGACATCCCATCTGGTCATCTGACTGTTTCCCACATTATCCCATTGCTGGAAACTGCCAGGATTTAGCACATATGTGCTACCACACATATCTGAACTTTGCTAAAGTTTATTGCAGCATCTGGAAGCTGCAAAACAGTTTTAACACTTATGCTCTTCCTACAGAGACTAACAAACCATTCTTCTTACAGACATTGCATCTCTGGCTTCATTCAAAACTGAGAGATAACATCTTTATGGCCTAGACCCAGTAATTTAATTTCAGAATATTTTTCAAAGTTAACTGAACTGAGATTAACTCCTTCTCTTCCAGTATCCTTTGTTGCAATAAAAACATTTTAACAGTTACAGTAATACATGCATATTTTTCCTCTGTCCAGCAGGGCACAGTGTTGATACATTTTTAACGCAAGCAACTTTACAAATACATTTTCAACACAAACATCTGTACAAATCAGTTTGATATACAAATGACATATAATTATTTACAAAATTCAAGCTAGCTGTACTGGCAGATGTTACACAGCCATTGCCTTACTTCTCCTGGCATAGCTGCTAATAACTTGCATCACATCTCTCCCCCCTTTGAAGATTCAAGCTAGTTTCTTAAGTGACCCTGAAGAAACATTGCTTGAGTGGAATGAGCCTGTCTGGGAATACAGTAACTCATATTCTTGAGAGACCATTTTCAGTGGCATTGCTGATCCAACTACAGTGCTGCACTGTCCTGTCATATGCCTGCATCCCTAGGCTTCACCTTAGTAACTTGGCATTTTGCTGGCTGACTCAGTGTAGCCGTAGATCTCTCAGACTCCTCCTGCCTCCCACTGCAAATAATTAGCACAAGGGCCTCTCTGTCATGGTAAGGCTTCATCTTGTTAACATGGTACAAATGTTCTTCATTCCACATTGCTGCAGTCCTAACCATTGGGTAGTCCGCTGTCCCAGTCGTGTCTCAATACCAGTATATTGACGTCATAGTCAGGCTGCGATTAGTCTGTCTGACGTCAGGGTCAGTATTACTCATATTGACCGACGCCATATCCCTCAGTCTTTTGCCGCATGGTCGATGCAGAAGCAGTTTCGTTTCAGCAGGGCGGCTTGGTCGAAGTTCTCAGTCGAAGTCGTGAAGTTTCAGACTAGTATAAGTCACAAGTACCGTTGGGGAATATTTTGGTTTTTCGCCTCAAATGTTAACCGGATGTAAGAAAAGTAATAATCGTTGTCAGTGGGAAACATATACTTTTACCATACCTTGTTTATACCTGTGTTTAATTTTGTTGATGAGGTTGAGAGCACCCACGCTGTTGACGCCGCTGTGCTGCGATTTAACAAACGACTATTGGCAGAAGTGTTAACTGTTGTAGGTTAGCAGTTTTAAAATTAACCGTAAAATGTCGCCCTAAGTCGGAAAAAGCTTCCCGGACAAAGCAAAGCGGGACAGGTGGAAGAGTTTAACGGAAGAACCGACAGTCCCGTTAGAAGGTCTTTAGAAGAGTTCTGGAGGAGGGAGGTTCTTGAGGAGGTTTTGAGAGTTTCTTTGGAGTCTCAGGAGACAGGATCAGGATCAGGGGGCTGTCAGAAGGGGCTTGGCAGGCTGTTCTTCCAGCTGCTCTTCCTCTCTTCCATCTCCCTTCTTTCAGCCTCCCTTTCCTCTTCAGGGGGTTTTTGGGGGCCTTTATCTCTTGGCTGAAATGGTTTTTCTTCTTCAGGATCTTTACCTTGGCAGACAAAGATTAAACTAAGCAGGAGGATTTGGGCCCTGAAGAGATTAGGCCTAGGTTGAATAGAGTGTTCGAGGCTTTTGAGACAACCTGAGAGTTGAGTAGTTTCCTTTGGTGTGATTCGCTTGAGTCTGAGTCTACTCCTTCTGCACTTGCATCCTCCCATGATCTCATTCTGGTTCTGATTCTTCTGCATCTCTTCCTCCTCTTCTTTTTCATCAGATGAGACTTTATTCATTCAAGTAGTTTATCTAATTGAAGGCATTAAGATAGGAATTCTTGTTTTACCCCAGCAGAGGCCTTTTGAAGATGTTTTTCTTGTGGCTTCCTGGAAGAATACCCTTTTGTTCTGAATGTGGTTGAACCCTTTGCCTCCTATCCCAGTGGAACCCTGATTCTGAACCTTCCCGCCCTCCTCTGCCTAATTAAACCAACTATAGGTGCCTGAAGCTCATAAGAGCTTTTTTTTAATTTTCCCAGGCGACCCGAAACTGTCTGTCTGTCTCTAAAAGGGGAAAAGAAAGTTGTTGTTTCTGTTCCTGTTCCCAAAGACAGAGCAAGGGCAGTTTCATGAGTTGGGAAGAAGTGTACCAGTTCCACTTTTGTTTGGTTTATGAGGTTGAACTGCAAATATCTGGTGTAAAGAAATGCATTACGTCCTTTCTGTGTTGAAGTCTAAAGGGTAATGAACACAAAAGAGTGACATTGATTTGCAAAGTGAGTCCTCGAGGTTGCAGGCCACTCCTACAGGTGGGGCAATGTGGTTCTCTTGGTGCTGATGCTGTGCCTGGTGCTCCTGGATGCGAAGCTGATGCTCCTGTTCTTCTGATTTGATTGGGGGAAGTGATCAGAGCTTGTTAGCTGAGAATGCTGGGACAGTTTTTTTGAAAAATGTCAATTGTTTGACATGCTGCTGTTGGCAAAGCTAGTTTTTTAGTTTTAAAGAAATAGTCTACATTGACATTCATAAATTGTTAAATTCTTTGCAGGTGTCCCCCTCTAGGGTAGGGCTATTGGGCTCATTAAGGATGACATAGACTGGGAATGTCTTCCAGTCTAGGGTGGCGAGTTCAGGTTCAGGCTCTTTCTCCGGTTTAGGGTGAACTGAACTAATGTCACCTGCTCAGACCCCCAGGCCTGGAGGCACCTGGCTTCTCCTTTTGAGGAACTAAAGCTTTTAAAAGAAAATTGTTATGCCAGCCAGACAAGCTGCTTGGGAGATTTCCCATTGCCTTTAGATTTTATTTTCAGATTTTGCCTCCTTTCAGACAGATGGACACATGCCTTCATTCAGCTGTTATACAAGCTAATCAGGCTCAAAATAAATTTCTCCTCCACTCCAAACAGGGCATCCAAAGCCAGAAAAGAGGCAAACAAAGCCTTCTCACTTAATTCAAATAGCTTATTCAGAATACAAATTCATAGAAACACTCCTAGGATTTTCAACACTTTATCTCAAAACATTGAGAATCTGACAACACATTAGGACCAATTCTGGATCTATCTTATCCTTAAGATTCTTCTGGGGGACATTTAGCTTTCAAAAATCAAAACCGGAATAAAGGCAATTTGCACTTTCCATGGGCAAGATCATGCTTCGGTTCATGTGCCTCTCAAGGAGGCTTACCTACTGCCTATTTTGTTTTCAGTTGCAGGAAGCCCAGCCCAGGTTGTGATTCAAGGTATCAGCTCTCTACTTAGCCCCTTCACATTAACTCTGGCTCAGAAGAGTATTACTTCAGTTGTGGCAGAAAGTGATAGCTATTATTGGAAAGCAAGATAGCAGTGTCAAGAACTGAAGGGACTGCCTGATTCTGCGATAAGTGCTAGCCAAGACTGATACAAGACATCTGAATATGTGGTGAAGAAAAGCTAAGATAGATAGGTATTCTGTTGTAAACGGAATAGTCCAGTCTCATCTTTACTCAGACCATGAATCTTTTTCATTTTCTGAATACAACAGCTGCTTCAGCCTTTTTTTTCTCAACTAACAGTCAAATGGATCTTATTTACATCAGCTTCTTAAGTCTTCAGTCCGGCTGACTGCAAACTGCATCCTTCGCTTCCTAGGTTCATGCAGCATCTGTATTCTGCGCTTCTGTTTGGACACTGCACATGAGGAAGTTGCAATGGTATCTCAAAATGTTGTGGTCACCTCCAGAATTATGATTTGGACATCACCATTCAAACTATACCTTAACGAGTCGACTTAATTTGGGTGGTGGGCAGATACTCGTTGGGAAAAGAGGGAACTGGCCAGCTGCGGCCAGAGGGCGTACATGGATTCTACAGCAGATAGCCCATAGACATTGCTGGGGAGCTCATCTAAATGGTGCATGATATAAGACAGTGGCCTGCCAGACCACAGCAAGGTGTTATCAACACAAAGGAGATGCTAGCATCCACACACAGTTATGGTTTTCAAGGGAGGGAATGACTTTATGAGGCAGCATTGACTTCATTTAGACAACACTGTCGGCATGTGGTACCCTCATCACAAGGGTTCCTAGATTCTTGTATGGCCAGCATCATGGATGTGATGGGATGGGAGATTGCGCCAGTATTCTTGGTAACTGGCTCTTCAGGCATTTGAAAATTGGACATGTCATGACCTTAGCAGATGTGTAGTTAAGCAGACAAATCATGGAAACTCATTGAGGTTTCATTGGATTGTCATGTGGGCTTCCTTCTTTCAGACCTGGAAAGCCACTCCAGACCTTCCACCAGTTGCTCTATCTCCCCACCAGCTGCCAAAGTTTTGCACAAGACTCCAAAAGGACAGGACTTGCTCCAGACAAGCCTCCTTCAGTTGGAAAATTCCCACCGAGGAAAGTCGCCACCTCTGCCTCTTCTCCCAAAGGTCATATTGAAGGTCAGACAAGACAAGCCATTTGACCTGCCACCACAGCCTCCAGAGTCTTTCGCAAAAAGCTCAAGTCTATTCTGTTTTGAAGCATACAGCCCATGGCCTTTACTTGATTCCACACCTGTTGTGAAAGAGGGACGGGTCACCTGCTCACCGTCAAGCGCAGCAAGGATTTCTTCATTTATTTTGGAGTTATTTCTGTTTTGAAACAAGAGATTTCTCATTTGGAGTAAAAGCCTAAATGTGAGTATGAAGTTGGAAGACCTAGTCAATCTCTTACTGTAAGATTCAAATTTGGTTTGTCTTTTTCAGTTTCAAGTGCAGTAAAGAGGTTGAGATTTTTTGAGCCTAATTCACGGTTGCCTTTCAATATCTTACTGAGTCCAATTCATTTTTTTGTCTTCCTGCTTGGGATCTCAATTGTTGCAGGCAATTTCTTGGGATTGTGATTCTGCCCACTCATTACTGCTTTCTTGTTTCAAGCAATTTTAGAGGGGCAGTTAGAATTGGCTCCCAAATGAGAGCCTTTTGCTTTTACAGTTTCAATATTTGATTTTGTGTTTTACATTTTTACCTTACAATCCTTTGAGCTCATAATCCTTCTTTTTCTTTGGAAATACTAGGGTATCATTTACCAAACTTTCTATGCAGATCCCCAAAAAGGGTTCAAAATTCTTGGTAAACTTATTGTAGGCTTGGAGTTTTTACATTTTCCATAATATATATTAAAGTATTTTTGCACTAATCTCTTCTTGCTCAGCAGGGTTTTTGCTTTTTTTCTTTAAGGTAAACAGGTCAAGCCTGTAAAGTCTTTGTAATTTTGGGCATTGTTGGGTTTTGCATTGTGCACACTTTTTCCAGCATTGATAGGGAGATTGGTTGCGTTTAGGCCATCCCAGGACCAAGGATTTGCCTGGGCAACGTAATGTTTGTATCTTTTTGTTTTGGAGAGTTCTCAGGCAGCTTCTGTGCATTACAAACTTTTTCTCTATGATTTAGTTTGCATTGCATTATGGGCTTCCTTTTCATGGCAACTATTTTCCTCCTGGGATTAATGACTCATTCAATTCCTGTTTTACCTACTTCAAGCCTTACCTCTGGGGTGGCATTCTGATATTGAAAGACCAGCCTTGGAGTCTAGCTTTTGGATTCTAATTATTACCACCTTTAATGGACTATGTTCCTGATCCCACATTTGCCAGTTCTCCCACCTAGGGTCCTTTGTGCCTGTTTTTAGGGGTGTATGTGTGCTTCCTTATTTCTGCTTTGGGATTCTACCTCTGTTTTTTTTGGCAGGAGTGGTGGTGTTTTTTGTTTTTGCCTGCTCTTTTTTGTGACCATAATCTGGGGCAAGAAAGATCGAGGTTATTACAGTAGTCTTTTTTACGTACCCTCTTTCCCTCGTCAGGCAATTAGGGGGTGGTTGTGTGACGTTATTCTACGTAATTTGCAACATATAGTACTGACGGATCAGCCGTGTTTGTGTTTGACATTTTGGGGATGCTTTTAGGTCTACATTTATATCCAGAAAATACTGAGGATTTTTTGTGACTCTGCCTCCTGCCTAGCAGTTCCACCATGTAGTTAACATCACTGACTCTCCTTACCACTTTGAAGGGTCTCTTTCAAGCTACCTGCAGCTTATTTTTTTCTCAGGAATGAGACCCATAACCTGCTGTCCCACAGCATACTCTCCGGCTCGAGCATTCCTGTCTTACCAGACCTTTTTCTGCTGTTAGGTTCCTGCCAGGTTCTCCTAGGTCAAGCCCATGTGCTGTCTAAGCCTTGTCCTGGGGGTTAGACCATATGCCACAACAGACTCATTGTGAGATTCACACTCACCCTCTTATGAATCAAATCTAAAGGCCTCCTCTCACCCTATGCCCATACAGCTACTCAACGGGTGAAAAACCTGTGGATCGTGGTGTACCTTTCTGAATGCAAACAGCAGATGGGGCAAATATTTATCCAACTCTCTCTTAAACTGGTCTGCAAATGCCCATAGCATGGTCTTTAGTTTGGGGATGGCAGGCAGTGGTCTTTAGGTGCTTCATCCTACAGCCCTCCCACAGATAAGCCAGCAGGTCTGACAGGAAATTGGTACCTCTGTCAGTCAGTATTTCTCTTGGGAAACCTACCCCGCTGAAAATCGCAAGCAAAGTATTTTCCACCTTCTCTGCCTTGATGGAGGACAGAACCAATGGCTCACCCTTTAGCCCTCCCTCAGGGGTCCACACACTCTACAGTAACTCTTTGTTCCATTGTACAGACTCGCCCTTCCCTTGAGAATCTGGCACCTCCCCTAGCTATCTCCTTCAAACCTCTTAGTGTGGGGTCTGAGAGCTGAGCCTGTCTTAACTCTATCTTTGTAACTCTTCCCAGCTTCTCTTCCACAGGAAGTATGTTATCCTCTGACAGTGGTGCCTCACTGTCAGCCTGGATACTAACACTTTCCTCTGCCCTTGCAATAACTCTGTCCAAGGGAACATCAGTACCTACCAGCAGCTGTGGCTCACCTTCAGACTCACTGCTACAGGCTAGCTTCGTCCCTGAAATAGCCACCTCACCAGTCCTTCAGTTGTGGGGTCTGTCCGGGTTTCCCCCAGGCTACCAGCCCCACATGCCTGTTTCCAAACTTGATGGCGTTTAACTGCATGCACACAAGGCATGCATTATCAAAATCATTCCCTATCAAGACATCTGCAGGGATATCCTTAAACACATCTACTTGCTTGCTTCCTTTTCTACCCTCCTAGTCAAGGTGAACCCTGGCCAAGGGCATTTGGAATGGGGTCCCTCCTAAAGCTCTCACTGGAGTGGATGGCCCAAGCAAGTAGTGCTCCTCTTTAACCACTGCAGGCTTCAAAATAGTTATGTCAAGGGCTCTCTCTCTTAGCAGTGGCTTATTTTCCATCCACTGAGATAGAATATAACCTCTGGTGATAGTTTGGTACCCCTGTTGTCTCCAGACAACTTACCACTGGCATACTGTTATTCCACTTGCTGGATCCCCCATCTTGTGTTCCCCACCTTGCCCCTGTGGACATCCATATGGTACATGGCCACACTTGTTGCACTGAAAACATTTAACCCTTGATCCTGGCCATGTACCTGAACTAGTGGCTTCCCCTGTTACTGGTGGACTCTATTGGGGTGGTTTAAGCTGCCCACCATAGATTCCCTTATAGCCATGTGCAGCACTGGCTATCCCCTTCCTGTGCAGTGATGCCCTGCTTGCTAAGTAGAGATCCCCTTTTTTCCCCAGCTCATCTGCAGAGTTACACTCTCGGTCTGCCAACCAGATTCTCATGTCCTCAGGCAAAGTGCTAAGGGCTTGCTCCCACACCAAAAAGTCTGCCAGCCCTCCAAAAGTTGTGACCTGACACCTACTCGGCCATCTATGAAAATAAGCACTTGCACTACTATATTGATTTCCCAGATGGACCTGAAGAATCCATATGGTGAAAGCATTTTTTTAAATGTTATGACATCCTTAGTAACTTGAGCAGAACTTTTTGTTAAATTAGTTATACATGGGTCTGTTTAAACAGCAAAAAAGGAATCATCTTGCTTGAACAGGCTTAGTTGTTAGATTTGTCTGGAATATGATTAACTGATATTGTTATACAACACAAGTACTGTAAGATGATGGGGAGTAGTACGCAGAATTATATACCCTACCCTACCCCACTTGGTGGACAGCCGGTCATATGCAAATTAGGTGTATTTTCACCTCCACCAATTTAAACTCACTTCCTCACCTGGCTATTCTGACCCATCCCATCGCAAAGCTCTTTTAACCAGGGCAGAGCTTTCTGTAAAACCATTACAGTAAACTCTCAGGTAATTGGCACCCATGGGGATTGGTAGATGCCGGATAACTGTAGTTTCTGGTTGCTTAAGAGTTACTGTTAAAAAACGGCCGGACTAATACTGTACCCTATACTCTTTGTTTGGTTTGACTTTTTCTTAGGTTGAGGAGAGAGGGAATTTATTCCTGTATTCCTTTTTAAAACTCATACTCTAAAAACGTAAGGTATATTTGGTGGTTGGGGGGGGTGAACGAAGTGCAAAACATGAAAATTGTTCTGTATTTCTTAGATTTTTTTTCTGGTTGCTTCAGTTCCGGTTAACAGAGTTTACAGTAATATTCAGCTGCGGGAACACTCATCCATCTGTGAAGACTAGTATTTTCTTTCTAAAAACTGCACCAGTTTGATTTGTTTTTTTAGAGACGAGGGATGGATAATCTAGTTAGGGTTGAGACTGGGTCAGATTTGTTTGCATAGGTTAATAAGTACTAGGCTAGTAGCTGCCCTTCTGGGCCATTTTAAGCGTAGCCAGTTTTCCCTTTTTGTGCTCAATATAACCATTTCCATCTGGTTATAATTGGCCTTGCCCATCCCATGGTCGGTGATCATACATTGTCTCTAACGAAAATAAATGGGATCATACCATAGCTAATTTGAGTGGAACCATCCCCAAGCATGGTGTAAAGCATATAGGAGCTGCCTCAGTTAGTAGTACAGGGGCAATCTTAAGGCAAATTTTCTGTTTCCCATCCATAGATCTAAGTTGCAGTTGAATATAGACAGGGATGAACTTTGTTTTATGTGGATGGGGACTGTGTTCCGCAGCAATAGTATCCTATGCAGGAAATACTGGTCCCTCCAAACCATTCTGTTGATGCAGAAGAGGTTTAGATTCCTAGACAGCATTTTTGATGCCACTGGACTTGCTGGCATGCAGTAAATCCATCAGTAATGAGTAAGAGGATGCTTTTATTTCAGACACTGGTTACCTCTTAGCAGTCTGTAGGATTCTGAGTATACTGGCAGCTCTTCAGTCAGACCATGTAGGACATGTTTAGGCTTTGTATCCTTTTAGTAAAATATCTCTGTGAGAGTTCAGTTGTTGCATGTGTCTGGACAGTTACATGCAAAAAGGGGGCATTATATTCAGTGACTGGTGTAATGAGGGTTGAGTAAAGGGGGCAATGACATCCCTAGATCTAGAGACAAGCCCTTTAATTATAGCTGTGCAATATAGGACTGCCTTACAGCAGTAGACATATGTTGATCAAATGTTAGGTCACTGTCCACATAAGTTCCCAAATCCTGAATAACTGTGTCAAGTCTTAGGGGTGTATTGTTAGTGTGGTAGTTCCCTTGGGGTAGATGACTTACAAAGGCTATAATAATGCAAGAAATTTGTATCCTTGTCTATTTTCTTTGTCCTGAAGTCCAGATTGCTGATTACAGGTTGGATCTCACAAGCTGTCTTCAAGTAGTGGATCTTTGATATTGTTCTTGTTTTCCGTTTAAGGAAGTTCTCCACAGCACTTCTCACCAAAAGTAGGGGTACTTTAGATAAAACTGTCTTGTATTTCAAAAGAATGTGCTAGCTAGCAAAGATCCCTTTTCTGTGTATTTTCTAGATGCTTCAGAACCTAAAAATGGTCAGCAGAGGCCAATGTGTTCTATCCCAGTTAATACACTGAGATAAGTAAATTTATGTTGAGGAGATTTCTGGATGGTGGTGGGAAGACTTTATAGTTGAAAGAAAAAGCTTTAGTAGGGTGAAGTGGAGTGGAAGGTCATAGAAAAAAAGATAGATGGGTTGTGGGAGACTGAGGCGGGACTTATTTTAGTCTGGTGAAAAGAAAGTGGAGCTAATGAATATATGGAACAAGATGAAGCAGCCGAGTAATCATTACTGTTGGAAGAACTAAAATACTGGAGGAGATTGGAGGTTTGCAAATAGGAATAAAATAGATAAGTTGGTGGCAGGCAAAAAGGGGGTTAAACAGAAACAATGGGAAGGAGACATTTTTAGTAGAAAAGGTGGTAAAGGACAGAAAAGGGGAAAAGTTGCCTTTCTTAAGGGAGGTGTTACGCCAGCTGTAGTTCAACGTTTTTTTTTTTTTTTTTTTTTTTAATGACAGCACCCACAGACTTCAGCAAATGTGGTGGACTGCAGTAATTAAAATGTGGTCTGGAGTGGGATTGTGGATGAAGAAATTACCACCCAATTCAACATTTAGTTGAGCTTTGGCAAGTCAGTGTTTCAGAAGGGATTCCCTTTGTGTTTTAAAGGTGAGGCTTATGAAGGTAATCTTTCTATATTTGAAACCAAGCTCTAACGTTAGGGTTTTTTGAATTTAAATGTTTAGGTACCACCATTGATGTTTTATGACTTCATTGTGAGAATGCTGTTTTGACCAACACAAACTGCAACAGGCGATGCCTCAGCCTTATGGTTTGTCAGCACCCGACAGATCCAAAGGAGTACATTACTGTTGGTTTTTGGTCAGGCAGCATTTTGTCTACAGCAGTGGTTACATCACTAAGTCTATGTGATGACATGGTCATTAGAGCTTTTCTTAGCCAGCCTTGATAATGCACATACATTTGTTTATGAAAAAAATATATAGTAATTTGGAGTCAGAAGTGTCTAGTATTGTTTCTTCAACATGTCTGAAATGTATGAGTATATCTCAACCTTCTGCTGTTCCTTGTGCTAGACATTTGTTTTTTATCTCAGATATGCTTAACACACCAAGCTTAACTATGTGTTAACTGTGTGCAATGTAGTTATGTATGAGAAGAAAGCATAGTTGGTTTTCTGTTCTCGTTCTCAGGGTTTAAGGTGATTAAGTGTTTATCTGTTTTTAAAGTATGCATTCTTTTGAGTGCAGCTGGGGAGAAGTTGAGGGGTGGTGCTGCAAGTTCTTTCACTTGTACAACTGATGCAACACTTTACTCATGTCAGCATGTTAAAATTTGATAATGCTATTTTTTTATGCAGCTGTGCCTAAACCTTATCCAGATTGTTTCCTACTCAGTCCCTCTCCCCATTACTCAAAATGTGCCCTACCCTTGCTATCTGACAGTATATTTACTTTCTCATTTCCCTAAAGATAATGTGCATTTAATGAAGTGGGTGTTCATTTGAATTCCTTACTATCTGACAAAAAATCCTCTATCTGGCTAAGAAAATGTCTGCGTTAAGTTATGCCCAAAAGAAGTTAACTTGGGATTTTGATAATAAAAATTCTGCAGCAGATTCTAACTCTAGCACATTGGAAAAAGTTTTCCTTGTGGTGCAGGGGCTCTTAACGTGCCTAGCCTTCTACTCTCCATCTCAGACTCAACTGTTCCATCAAAGGCATATAGATAGATTTAGATCCTTTCTTAGCACACTAAACAGAAAACTAAATACCGGTGCCAAAGCAATGCAAAGCCAAGCTGTATCACCAGAGCACGGATGAAACTTGCAGCACACAGGGTCACTTCAAAGATCTTTATTAACTTGATATCCACACAGTTTTAAACACAGTCAAAGGGTTGTTTAACACTTTCATCCCACACCTAGGACTTTTTTGTAGAACAACCATTTCACAAACTTTATACATTTTAATTTGTCTCTAGACACGGATTTTGGTCAAAATGAGATAAATATTTTAAATACATGTATAATTGTGTTCTAAAACAATCTCCATATTTATTTTGAAGGTCTATTTTTTTTTGCAGAAGAAACTTGCAGTGGGAGCTGCATGTGCCCCTTGTTCACTAATATTGTTTTGTTGCTGTGTGATGTCAATTTAATTCACTCTCTAGTGGTAGAGCTCCTTTCTTAACCACTTTGTTTGCCAGGAGAGTTTACTCATATCTCGAGTTTTTCGCAAATTCTTTAGATATACTTTATTTCTGTTTATTTTAACCCTACCATGAAACAACTGGGAACCTGTTTGAAATGTGAGATGTGATTCTTCCCTACCAAGCACATGGGACCCACTTCTGTGCAAAGCACTGAAGCAGGTTTGAATCACAGTTGCTTTCCTAGGAATTCTGAGATGTAGAATGTCCGAATTAAGAGTTACTGCCTTTATTTCTGCAAGTAAAAGGTCTTTTTAAGACTAAAATAAATTGCTCACAAGGCAGTAGCTGAATTTCCAGCTCATTTGCTGGCAGGAAGTAGTTTTAATTTGGCCATAGAGAGGATTTTGTTTTGTTGCATGTTATTGTCTACTTGGCTCTTCTAGTCATGCTTTGGTTGCTATGGGTGTACCAGTTTGTTCCATAGTGTCCAGTTCATTGCAAAGACTATGAAATTTGAGGGCAAAACTGCAAAGAATTTACAAGAAGCCACACAAGACTGGCCTGCAGTGGGTTACCTTCAAAGATGTTTTAGTGCAAATACTGTATTAGGTCTTAAGTAACACTGCCTCTACAAGTCTGGTTTGTGGCAGATTTTGTGTGTGCTTTTTTGTAAGAAATAAATCACTACCATGAAAAAAAAATGCAGTGTAGCATTATTATAACTGCAGTTAAATCATTAAACTGATGGTTACAGTTGTCCATACACATCAGGTTCACAATACAAAGTAGTTATGCAAAAAAAAAAAAAAGTTTCATTTCAGTAAATAAACTAGTTGCAAACATGACATGCATAGTGTTAGAAACATTGGATAGGATTGTAGTCTGTATAAGTTGAAAAAATTTGGACAATTCTTTTAGTGAGAAAATCCACATCTAAGCGTTATAGTCTGAGACTTTTTTTTTTTTTTTTTACATTACTGTGTATCAAAACCTCACCTTCATTTTTGTCTGCATTCTGTTTTAGAGTTTGACTGGATGTGCTGCTTGATGGTGTTTCATTTTTCAGGCCACCCAGCTGTTTGTGATGGCTGACCTGGAAGCTGAAACACTGTCAAGGCCTTCCAGCTGTCCATGATGTTTGTGTCTGTTATGTTGAGTACTCCCATATAAGGAGCTGTATTCTAGTGCAAAGTAGTTCAGTAAGGTTCTCTTGGAAAGAGAAATGAAAAGTGATTTGTAAACTTAACAGTCTGCGTGTTCTTATTTACTGTCTATTAAATGCAGGTCAGGAGTTATTGTAGTGCTGGATATTTGTTGTACACATTAAAGATGCAGCTACACCATTAGTCTGGCAATGATTATCTTCGTGTTTCACTGTTGCAGTCATTAGATTTAGGTTATCTGCTTGCAGGTAGCCCTCAGTCGGCCTGATTAACAAAGTCTTGGGTCCTGCATTGGTTGCTGTCCCTTCTTCCATGACGTCAGGTCGTCAGGGGTATAAAACATGCAGCCGACGCCATTACATCAGTCTTTTTTGCCGTGCGGTGCCCGAAACAGAAGCAGTTCACAAGTGCCGGATGGCCACCTCCTGAAAATTTTGTTTTTTGAGTTTCAGAAACAAAGTCTTTAACTAAAGCTAAGTACCCTGTTGGGGAAACTTTTTCTTGCTCCTTACCGATGTCAGTAAAAGTTAATAATTGGATTACTTGTGTAAAGCAAATACCTCAAAGATTTTCATTTGTACTGTATTCCTTGCCTAGGCTCTGACCACGACTTACCTTGCTGTCGGTTTTGTGCTTTATTTAATCAGCGCACTATCAGTCGTCTGTATATTTTCACCTCTAAATATTTCGGTTCTCTGTTTAATTATCCAGAAATGTCAGTTAGCCATCCGACTACCGGGATTCCGAAAAAATGCAAAGATAGAGATAGGCCGCCGAGGTCCAAAACTGCCGACGACGCTTCTAAGCCAGTCACCAATTTGCCGGTACTCAGTGAGGCGCTTTCGCAGCCCCTGATAACCGCTACTTCTGATTCACAGGCCTCTACTGCGACCCATTCGGAGTCGGGTATGCCATCAGATGCTTCAACTATGGAACCTGCAGATGTCTGTAACTTGGACGGGTCCGGAGCTGCTGTGCAGGCACCGGCTTCTGAGGGTGTATTCAGGCCTACGGACTTGAATATTAAACCAACGCCCTCCTCCTTTACTTAGGCCTAAATCTCAGTCCATGCCTAAAAACCCGACGCCCAGGCCACATTCTGAGGCCTCTTTGCCTAAAAAAACAAATGATAAGAATGGCTGAAGATCTAATAACTCTAATCAGGGGTAGCCACCCCCCCACCCCCTTCTAAGAGGCCTAGGACTGAAGTTGATTATGAATCTTCTGATCAGGATTCTGTTTTTTTTTCTAATTATTCTGATGTGGATTTGCCCTTATCTGCTTATGAAGATTCTGATGCAGAGGATTCCATTCCCTCTGCTTCCCCTCCTGACTATTTTTCTTTTGGGGAAACCTTACATATACTCTAAGGGAGCATTTCCACTAGGAAAGCCAGTTTTTTTCTGATTCAAAAAAGAGGCTTAGGGATTTCCTTCTCCTACCTCAGCATAGGCCTTTAGCTATTCCTCCTGTACTAGACATTGTTGATGCTTTTTCAGAATCTAGTTTGGCCCCCTGATTCCTTGCTTCCTGCTCCCAGAAAACCTGACTGATATTACAGGGTCCCTGAGTCCCACAAGTTCCTTTTTAAAAATCCTATTGCAGATCCGGAGACTATTTCACAGAGGCCCAAGGGCATTAAGGCCTCTACTGATAAAAATCATACCCCTTCTGATAGTGACTCCAGGGTGCTGGATAGATGAGGTAAGAATGTTTACACTTCTGTAACCTTGGCCATTAGGGCTTTAAACTGCCAGTTTCATATGTTAAAGTATCAGCAAGATGTTATTGGACTGCTTAAACAGAAAATGATGTTGATTCCTGACT
Organism: Protopterus annectens; assembly: GCF_019279795.1. Lineage (NCBI taxonomy): Eukaryota > Metazoa > Chordata > Ceratodontiformes > Protopteridae > Protopterus > Protopterus annectens. Next base: position 1,300,839,307 of record NC_056745.1, on the reverse strand, counting down.
GTGTGGAAAATAAAGAATTACAAGATTTAATGCATTCTGCTGAAGAATTTGGAAAACATACTTTGCAATGTGGTTTTGATTCATTAGAGGCCTCTTGCAGGACTGCTGTTACTGGGTCTGTGCTCAGAAGGCATGCTTAGCCTAAGGAGCAATCTTTGCCTGATCATGTTAAAGCTAAATTGTTGGATGCTCCTTTAAATCAGGACCTCCTGTTTGGCAACAAGGCTGAGGAAGTTCTTAAAAAGATGGAAGATAAAGCTAAATCTATGCAAACTGTTAAAGATTTTTTACAAGTTCAGCCTCCTAGATTTAGTAGGCACTGGCCCTCTAAGAATTGGTCCTTTCCAGCCCCTTCCAGGTCTTCTCAAGCCAGACCCAGACACAGCAATAACCCCAAGTTTCAGTCCCAGGGGACACACAGAACTAAGCAGTGGGGGGCCTCCACTTCCAAATCTGGGAATAATAAGACTCCCCCTATGGTAAACTGTCTCAGTGACTTCCTTTTAAAATTTCCAAGCACTTATCAACTGACTGCACCTTTGGGGGGAAAGATTGCTCTTCATGCAAAGAATTGGGAACTCATTACCCAGGACAAATGGGTTTTAAATATACTGTCCTAGGGATAACAGATTTCACTTCCACACATTGCCAACACCAAGCGGGTGGCCGGACATACCCCCAAAGCAGTGGACAGAGGCCCAAAAACAAGTACTTTCTTTCTTAAGCATGGGGACTATTCGACTGGTACCAGAAGAGGAAAAGGGACAAGGTTTCTACTCTAGACTTTTCCTGGTACCCAGAAAAGACAATTCATGCCGTCCTATCATTGACCTGTCTACTCTAAACACCTTTTTAGAGATTCCAAAATTCAAGATGCTGACTTTTCACCAGTTACTTCCTATGCTAGGCAAAGATGCCTGGTTGGCAACACTATATTTAAAAGAAGCATACCTGCACATCCCAATCAGGGAATCTTGCAGAAGATACCCATTCTTCAAAGCAGGCTACACGCACCATCAGTTCTCTGCACTGCCCTTTAGCTTATCTACTGCGCCCAGGGTATTCACAAAGTGCCTAGTTCCAGTTATTGCATTTTGCAGGCAAAGAAATATTCAAATATACCCATACCTGGATGATTATGTCCTGGCTTTCTGCCTGAATTAGACATTTTTGAATCCGCTGGCCTTTGTACAAAGGGTTCTAACTTGTCTGGGGTACACCATAAACGAAAAGAAATCACACCTGGTACCCTGTCAACAAGTTATATTCCTGGGAGCAAGCTTGAATACAACTTCCCAGATGGCTTAACTCACGCCAGAGAAACAAATTCATTTGACAGCCTACTTCAAACAAGTGGTCACAAAACCCCTGCTATCTGCAAGGCAAATACTGCAAGACTTGGGGTTCATGGCCTCCTGCATTCTTCTAATTCCATATGCAAGACTGCATATGAGGAAACTACAGTGATATCTAAAAAGCCTATGGTGTCAACATTCTCAAGACCTGGAAACAATGATTCCTATTGTACCTTGCCTACGCCTAGAGTTCCTTGGGTGGGCAGAGGCCTGCCACCAAAACAAGGGACTACCTTTCACACCACCCCCTGCCACCCAAATCCTAACACACGCATCAGACTATGCATGGGGGGCTCACCTGGCAGGGAAGTATATTCAGGGCAAATGTAACCCAAGTCAAATGCACCTGTATATCAATCAAAAAGAAATATTAGCTGTACAGAATGCTCTGACAGCCTTCAAGGACCACATTCTTCCAGGACAACTAATGGTAAAGACGGACAACACTGTTATGTGGTGCATAAACAAGCAGGGGGGGTACACTCCTACCCCCTCTGCAGACTAGCCTTGGCATTGTGGTACACAGCCTTGAGCTACCAAGTGAACCTACAAGCTCAATTCCTGCCAGGAAAATTAAATTCACTGGCAGACGGACTGAGCAGAAACCTCATAGACCCACACGAGTGGAAACTGGAACCAAGGATTTTCAACACGCTGACAAGCAAATGGGGGAGCCCATATATAGACCTGTTTGCCTCTCCCCATAACTGCCAATTGGACAAATTTTGCACAAGGACTCCCCACAAACGAGACTGGAAAGAGGATGCTCTGTCCTTCAGCTGGAAAAACCTATCAGTCTATGCCTTCCCCCCCTCTGCTTTCTAAAGTACTACTAAAAATCAAACAGGACAAACCAAGGATGATTCTGATTGCCCCAGACTGGCCGCGCCAGCACTGGTACCCACTCCTGCGCAGTGTGTCATGGTTATCTCCATGGCACCTGCCTCGGACTCCTTCCCTGCTGTCTCAGCAGGAGAAACAGATTCTGCACCCTCAGCTTCTAACACTGAACCTTGCATCCTGGCTAATTACTTAATCTCTCCTTTACCATCCCTCAGCAAACATGTGATGGATATCATTTTAGAGGCAAGGAGGCCTTGTACTAGAAAATCTTATGCTGAAAAATGGAAAAGATTCTGTGCCTGGAACCAGTCTCAAAGGATGAGCACAGCAGCGCCCAATTTACCTCAGCTTTTACAATACTTAACTGAGATGCTTCTCAAGGGCCTGTCTTTTTCCTCCATTAAAATCCACACATCAGCCATTTCAGCTCATTATAGCACAGAATCTCTCCTCTTCTCTCATCCACTGCTCAAGCAGTTCCTCAGAGGGGCCAAAAATTTGAGACCACCCAGGAGAGCTCTAACCCCAGCCTGGGACCTTAGCTTTGTCTTGGAGAAACTCACTCTACCTCCTTTCAAGCCAGCTGCTACTGCAGAATTAAAATTTCTTTCGTGGAAAACCGCTTTCCTTTTAGCAATCACTTCAGCTAGAAGAGTATCTGAATTACAGGCCATTATTGCAGTGGAGCCTTTCATCATCTTTCATGCGGACAGTGTGTCCCTCAGAACCAATCCATCCTTCATGCCCAAGGTGGTATCCAGTGTGGCTCTTAATCAGTCCATTCATTTCCCAACCTTCTTTCCCAAGCCACAGAATAAAGGAACAGATACTGCATTCCTTAGATGTGCACAGACAACTTGGATTCTACTTGCACAGGACTAAACCTCAAAGGAAATCTGAACAACTGCTTGTGGCATTTGCTGCAGGGGCAGAGGGGAAGGCTATTTCAAAGAAAACCATTTCTAAATGGATAAGCCATTGCATTCATTTCTCCTATAAGCACCGTGGAAAACCTTTCCCCCAGGGAATCAGACCTCACCACCAGGGCTGCATCTACCTCTGCAGCCTTTCCAAGAGGCGTCCCTACCAGGGACATCCTAGAAGCTGCTACCTGGAGTTCTGTACATACTTTCACCAAGCATTATCATTTTCCAATTTTCTCTAAATCCAGAGCTGGCTTTGCCACTGCAGTCTTGCAGGGCCTTATAGCTGGCCCTTATGCTATCTAAATTCCTCCTCCCAACCATAGTTTTGGGAATCTACCCAAATGTAATGACTGCAACAGTGAAACACGAAGAACATAGTACAGTTGTGTACACTTACCAGAAATGTAGATGTTCAAGTGTATTCACTGTTGCAGTCCTGGTTACACTCCCTCCAGCCCCCTAACTTCTTTTGGCTATACCTCTACTTTCCTTTACTATGCTTAAAAGCCTTTTTGGTGTGTTTGCTTTTTTGTTGGAGGTATATCTTTGTGCTTTTATATTTAATTGCTTCCCATTAGGGGGGCACCTGACATCTGAGGCAAGAAAAACTGATGTAATGGTGTCAGCTGCATGTTTTTTTTACCCCTGACGACCTGACATCACGGAAGAAGGGACAGCAACCGACACAGGACCCAAGACTTTGTTAATCAGGCCGACTGAGGGCTACCTGCAAGCAGATAACGCAAATGTTATGACTACAACAGTGAATACACTCTAACATCTACATTTATGGTAAGTGTACACAACTGTACTTTCTGAAAGAATACTTTGGCAGGATGTGTTTTTGTTATAGGGAAAATCCTGTTAGAAACTCAGCAGACATGACCAAGAGCGGTTTGCTGAAAACACCCAAGGGTGAAATGACAATGCCATCACATGCACTGTGACATGAACATTCAAAAAAGGCACTCATAAGTAATATCAGTAGTATGACATAGGTCTGTAAAATACAGCGTCTGTGGAAAAAGTCTTAAAGGGGGACAGTGTGTGCCTGCATTATGAAGCAGCTGAAAACAGTCTCTTATGCTTTCTTCAATACCATTAACTATGGAATGTATAACGTGTAGTAATCGTTGAAAAAGCATGGCTTTTCCCCATGGGCATCCAGGACTGAAACAGGACAATGCCTGTAAATAAAGCAGTAGGTTGATGCTGGCATTGGGGCGAGGTAGGCAGTGTACAGTAGCTCAATAATGCCATTGTTTGCCACAAGGGATCCTCTGTGAAATGAAGCCTTCATGTGTTGTCATTGTGTGTGGTCTTTGCCTATGTACTGCATGTTCATGTTTTGGCCTGCATAGCTTATGGTCAGATGAGTTTGCCCAACTGTTTCCTCTGAGGCTTCTTCCAAACAGCAAGAATCCTATTAGTATTTTATCCCAAGTTGGCTGATCACTTCTTACATGGAATTTCGGTTAGTATGTAGGTTTTGAAACCAGAACAAATGGCTTTTACTGTTAGCATACAAAATAAAATGTTTTTGTAGTCAGAACTATAAATGCATGTGTAGTGTTATTTTTGTTGTGTGAAATCTTTCACAGCATAATAAATTCATGTATTTCAGAAGTTTGCGGGGGTGGCAGAGTTGGTTGGGTCAAGGTACAACATAGTGTCACATTTATTGTAACAGACTTGGACCATAACTTTTTATTTTACATTCATAGCATGACATATGCTAAACAGAAGGAGATGCAAACCTTTGCTAGTGATGATAGTGTCCAGTGCAACACTAGGTAGTTTCTAGGGCCACTTTTGTTTGGATTGTGTGCAGCACTTGTCAGTATTTTATATAAGTTTGTGTTTTTGTGCACTGTTGCAGAAGAATCAAAGAAAAGATTAGCCTGTAGACACATTTCTTTTCTCTGTCCTCGGGAGCAGCTCTCAGAGGAACATGAAAATAAGAAATAGGATTCTGCTGAACTATTCTGCCCAAAATGTGCCATTTCTGAATCTCTGCAAAATGATGTACTTGAGGAGCAAGACACTACATAGAGCTGTGTTATTAAAGGAGAGATGGATTGTCAGAGTGAGAAATCAGTCTTTCATTCTTATTGGTTTAACCCAGTTGATCAGACTTCCAGACTTTGAGAAGAGATTGTAGAATGCTTTGATGCACAGACGGTAGCAGTACGAGCACTAGACAAAAAAAAAAAATCAGTGGTACTGTGTAGGTCTTTGAGGAGACCTCATTTTGCTGTGTGATAATCCTTTCTGGAGATTGCGACTATGAGGCTGCAGACGTGATTTAATCAATATCTGTAAAAGGGGAATATGCTTGCTGATGCAGGAATTAGGTCAGACATCACATGATGAGAGACTAATAAGACCTGCATGCATATGCTTCTGAGAAGAGAACTGATGAGATGTGATAGAGACCTTTAGATGTTAGAAAGGCACAAGTGGGTTGCAGAAACAATTCATTTTTTTTTAATCACAGAGGTACATGAAACGAGTCTAAGAACAAATAGGGTAAGAGCATATGTCAAGGTGGTTCTCTGCAGAAAGGTTGGTAATGGGTTTGTTGTAAATACTTGTAGAGCATGATGAAGAGCATGGAATGTATAGCGTAAACAAGGGAATTCTTGCAGTTTAAATAAAGGAAGTAGTACACAGGGTATTTTGGAAGGTGATTAAAGGGAAAATAAGGTGTATGCATAGTTGTCTGCATTTTATTTCTTGCAGAATAAATAGAATCACAAGATGGACTGCTGGCACCACTTTTCACAAAAATGTAACATTTATCCCATTCCTATGTTAAAATTTGGTGTTATACACCATAGAAATAAATCAAAGGCAATATACAACTAAACTAGCCTGACTTGTATCGAGGCATTAACTCAAGCCTTAGAATCACCGTCTTCATACAGCTGAAGAAAATGCAGATAGTCTCATTCACTTTT